>NC_057723.1:29688068-29778493 GCF_004010195.1 Chiloscyllium plagiosum | reverse complement strand
TAAATAGAAAGTAGGAGACAACAGCTTTGCTTCACTTGGAGGTCGCCACTGATGATGTTACCTAGCCAGGTAATGAAACGTCTGGATATCAAACCTACAGCTCAACGAGCAAACCTACACCCTAAACCTCAACCTGAGCTACAAACCTTCACAAACTTTGCAAAAAACCTGGTCTCTTTTAACTTGAATTGAAAGAGACTGTTTAGAACCTAGCCATCTCGTGAGTATGGGAATTGGTGGACAGAACAGATGAATGTATGCAGGAAGTTTGGAGCAGAAGGGAGGGCCTTAGGATTCTGGATCACTGGGGTTTGTTTCTGGGGAAAGTGGGACTTTTACACATCCGACAAGTTGGACCGGAACTGGAATGCGACCAAAATCTTTGTTGGGAAGTTTGCATATGCAGTTGGTAGGGATTTAAGCTAAATTGGCAGGGAGCTAGGATACAAGGTAGAGGTACAGTAGTGGGTGATGTACAGATAAATATAGAATGAAAACTAATTCAGTCTAGAAGGTAGTGTGAATATAGTCAAGTGAAGGCACAAGGGTGCATAGTAAGGCTGGAATGTTATTTATTTTAATTCAAGGATTCTTGTAAATAAGGCAGATGAGTTGTGAATGTTGATTAATATATAGGGATATGATGTTCTGCTATAATGGAGATGTGGTTGAGAAGGGAACAGGACTGACAACTCACTATTCTGGGGTATAGAATCTTTTGGCAAGATATGGGGGGCTGTAAAAGAGGAGGTGGTGTTACAATATCGAGAAAGGAATCAGTTACTGTAGTAAGGAGGGATGCTACCTTAATGGGGCCATATGGGTAGAATATTAAAAGTTACACGGGGGTAATAACTTTACTGGGGGTGTACTTTTGACCCCCAAACGGTCAAGGAAAGATATGTAGGCAAATCCCAGAGAAGTGTAAAAATAATAGGGTAATATTAGGGGACTTCAACTTTCCTGACATTAACTGGAATAGACAAAATATGAAAGCGTTAGGGAGAGCAGATGTCTTAAAAAGTGCTCAGGATAGCTTTTTTGGCCAGGACATAGAAAGGCCTGCAAAAAGGGGGCAGGACTGGACCTAATTTTAGGGAATGAAGCCAGACATGCAGTGCTGGGGGAGCATTTCAATGATGATAGCCAATATTCAATTTTAAGGTGATTATTGATAAGGGCAAAGATGGATCAGAAGTAAAAGTTCTGAACTGAGCTGGGGCTCATTTTGATAAAATAAACAGGATCTGGCCAAATTGGGCTGGGAGCAGCTATTTATAGGAAAATGCACATTAACACAGTAGAAAACTTTCAAATTTGTAATAGTGAGAGTGCAGAGCCAACATGTTCTCATTAAGGTGAAAAAGGGTGGGACTAACAACTGGAGAAAACATTAGATGTCAAGAGATTGGATAATGAAAAAGAGGAATCTTATGGTAGATGCCTTAGTTTCAAAACAGTGGATATCCTAGGGGAGTTTAAAGTAAGGACCATTTTAAAAAAAAATTTCTATTAAGAACTATGGACTGATTTGAGAAAGAGCTATTTTAAAACTAAGTATTAGAAATTGTGGTTGGAGAAGGGTTGTGCAAATACAACATTTACTAGCAGCAAGAAATTGATTGGTCTATGGACTAATGACAGTTATCAATGACAGAGACCTTTTTGCTTGCCAACAACATCTCAGGTAACTGAACATTTGGAGCTGGAAAGTATTCAGTTTCTTTCCAGACTTGGGAGTGATCTCTCTATTCTCAACAGTCATAATTGACTATAAACCTCAACAATAGCAGTTTATCTTTCCTGCAATAGTTGTTGTAAAGTATGAATTTTAACTAGGAGAAAGTGAGGACTGCAGATACTGGAGATCAGAGTCAAAAAGTGTGGTGCTGGGCTGTGCTTTTCCAATGCCACACCTTTTGACTGTGGATTTTAGCTGATAAGTCAGAGACTTGTTGAGTAAGTCTTATGTCTCTCACCAACCAGTGGAAGCAACTGGAGAAAAATGACTGAAGAAAAGTACTGGGCAACAGAAGAATCAAAGGATCATCTCAGCCACAGGATCTGGAACAAAGGTTGTCAAACTGTTTTCCCAGTTCTTCCCTATGGCCATAATCTGTTTGTGTATGCAAGGGAGGATCCATAAATGGGATTTTAACATTCTAATTTGTAGTGATATATGCCAATGGTTTATATCTCTTTACCTCTAGCTATAGTCTACTTACTTGTAATAAATAGCTCATAATAAATAATTCATATAGGAACTTGGTTGATGCTTTCTATCAATCTGGTTCTGAAAGTCAGGTAAATTGGGGAAACTTTGTACTTCATAAAATCCTTAGTTTTTGTGACGACTCTGGGAATAGTGGGGCTCAGAATTAAGCACACTACTCTAGTGAATTTTAACAATAGAAATACAAGGAGATGGGGTTTTTGTTACTTAGAAAGTAAATCATGAAAGTGAAGAGTGGCATGAAAAAATATTGGTGGATAACATGAAGGAAAATACAAAGGCATTTTATCAGTATATTAAGGGCAAGTGAATAACCAGGGAAAGAGTAGGGCTGATTAGAGACCAAAATGACAATCTGTGTGTAGAGTTGGAAGACATAACTGAGGTTTTAACTGAGTACTTCACATCTGTATTCACTGTAAAAAAAAAAGATGTAGGTAAAGAAATCAAGGAGAGAGACTGTGATATACTTGAACAAATCAAGAAAGAGGAAGTATTGGTGGTTTTAGCAGGCTAGAATGTGGGAGACGACGAAGGCCCAAATGAGATGTATACTAGGCTGATGTGGGAGACATCGAAGGAGATTACAATTACTGACATTAATTTTCAAACCCTAGACGAGGATAGGGTAGTTGATATAATCTACATGGATTTCATTAAGGCTTGTGATAAGGTCTTGTCTGGCAGGCTGGTTAAAAATTAAAAAACTGTAGAGTCCAGGGCAATTTTGTAAATTGGAACTAAAATTGGTTTGTAGCAGAAGAAGAGGGTGATGATGAAATAGTATTTTTGTATCTAGTTGCATACTACGGATTCTATGCTTGATCACTTGCTGTTTGTTGTGTACATTAATGACCTGGGCACACGTAGGAGGTATGGTCAGTAAGTTCATAAATGACAAAAAAATTTGTGTGGTAGTTGTTATTAAGGAGGAAAGCCTTCGACTACAGGATGATATAGACAGGCTGGTCAGATAAGCTGAATAGTGGCAAATGAAATTTAACACTGAAACATGAGAGGCGATGAATTTTGGAAGGACATTGTGGCAAGGGAGTGCATGTTGACTGGTAGGACCTTATAAGTACGGAGGATCAGGGTGACCTTGGTGTGCATGTCCACAGATCCTTGTAGACAGCAGGACAAGTAGATAAGGTTTTTAAGAACGCATGTAGGATACCTGCCTTTATTAGTCAAAGCATTGGACACAAGAACAAGGAGTTAATGATGGAACTGCATATAAAGTTAGACCACAGCTGGAGTACTGCATGCAGTTCTGATCACCACGCTACAGGAAGAATGTGATTGCACTAAAGAAGATGAGGTTGAGATTCACCAGCTTGTTGCCAGACTTGGAGTGATTTGGTTATGGAGAGAGAGAGACTAGATAGTTGTTCTTCCTTGGAACAGAGAAGGCTGAGGTGAGACCTGATTCATGTGTATGGAACTGTGAGGGCCAGAGACAGGGCAAATTGGGAAAAATGTTTCCCCTTAGAAGAAGGGTCAATAACCACCTGACACAGTTTTAACACAAGGAGCAGGAAGCTTTGAGGAGATCTGAGGAATTTTTATTTAGCTATAAGATTGAACTTAATTCCTAACTATTATAACACTTGAAACACCATAGTATGTAAGTCTACAGACCAAATATTGGAAAATGAGAATAGATGGATGTTTGGTGACTGTTGCAGATACAATGGGCGAAAGGGCCTCTGTCTGTGCTGGGAAAGGTCTATGATTCCATAACTCTATCATAGTAAATACATAATTTGTGACAATAATGCTTTTCAAAATCAATGAATTTTACAGCCAATAGAGTACAATTCATTTCTGTGCAGCATTCATTCCCTACAATTCATTTCTGTGCAGACTTCTGAGGCTTGTGCATAGCAGCCACTTCTGAATCTGGAAGTCAATACTGGGAATGTCAGTATAGACACTGTTGCAATGTAGGAATTAAATTAAAAGATTAGATTTTCTTAAAATTATGTGAAAAAGAACTTAATAAAACTTTTGTAGAATTTCATAGATTCAATACCAAAAATGTTCTTCAGATAAAGTGGAGCTGGAGAATGCAGGAGAGTTAAAACAGGGTGTGTAATGTAATTTAGAACATACTAGATATTTGTTTTGTCACAGTTATATTTCCATTATCGATTCCTTTAACCATATTTATTATGGAACTGACTCTGTAAATGTGCATTATTATGTCTATATGTCTCTGTTAACTACAGCATTTCCACTGCTGGATACTCATTTACAATGTGCAAAGCTTACATAAGCCTCCATTATAATTGTGGACAGAGGAATCTGAATTGAAAAATGAATAGGAGGCATGTGTAGATGACTTGTTTTTTTATATATGCGATTTTATGTTCACCAGCTCTGTTCAGTTATATCCTGAGTATTGTGTTGTTATTGAGACTTGCATTTTTAAATAAAAATTGAGCTGCTGCGATTTATTTTTAACAAGCATTTTACAGTCTTTTGCCCCTGATCTTTTCTCAGTTTCAGCATCATTTTAGGAAATAGATTCTGTATCCCATACGTCTTCTTATCAACCTTATCTGCTTGTCCTGCTAGATTGAATGACCAAGGTCCCTCTGATCTTCTGTGCTGCCAAGATCCTATCAGTGAACATGCACTCCCTTAATATGTTAGTCCTCCCCAAATGCATCACTTCACACTTTTCAGGATTAAATTCCATTCACCACTGTTCCCCTGTTGGCCAGCCTATCTATATCATCTCTGTTACATTTTACAGTATTTTACATTAGATGGATTTCAGCATCATTCTCCGAAGCAAACCCCTAGAATCCCCTATGAAGGGGTGTGCAATAGATTGTAAACGGATTAGTAAACAGCACACTTGATTGTGAATTTGATGGTCGTATTCCAGAGATTTTAATGCAAAAATATAAGCCATTGCTTTAATAGTGTGCTGCAATGTTGGAAGCTTCATCATTCAGATAAGAGATTCACCTGACATCGGATGGAAAGGTTTCCATGGTACTATTTTGAAGAAGTGCAGGGAAGGTTTTTTTCCTTCCTGCGGTATCTTCTTCACTAGTTACCTATCAATTGACACAGCTACCTTCATAACCACAAATCCAAAGTTCCCATTCATCGAAGGGAGGAAGGACTTGCATTTATGTGGCACCTTTCAGAAACTAAAACAATCTCAAATTACTAGTAATAGAGTACTTTTGAAATGTAGCTACTGTTATGCAATGAAAGGGGTACTCAAATATCCAATATTTAAACTTTGCAAAGCAAATTGTTGCTTCACCATATCACACCTAACTTCTGTTATCTATTTTTGAACCTAGTCTCATCTTGTCTTTGCCATGCCCCAAAATCATTATTCCTCTTCTGTAAAATGAGACATACACTGATGTTTTGACTCAGAGTTATAATTTCATCATCATTTCAGGCTAATTGACCAATTCATTTTGAAGCTACAATTCTGCATAACATAATGAAAGTGCCATAATCATGTTAAGTAAATAAAAATAAAAGATTTTAAACTCAGTATTTAAATAGCTTGCTGTACATTAACATCTTTGGGATAGCTTCCCCTGTAATAGTAACTGCCAGAATCCAACAAGTTCACTGACACTCCAATCCCAATGGATTGCTAAAATAAGATGTCAAACACTATCAAGCCAACCTTTGGACTGAAATGCTAACTGTAGCTTGAAATAGCAACAGTTAACACATACCAATGTCATTAATGTTTTATAACGTGGATCAGTAAAAGAGTTTTTCCATTTGTTTAATTGCTGCAGTACAAAAATCAGTATCACAAATAAAATGTTGAATTATATTGCAAAAGCAGAGAAGAAAGAGTCACATGATATCATGCATAGTATGGTTAGATTACATTGAATATTCTGTTCATTTTTGGCCACCAGCCCCAGTAAAGGCATTCACACCCAAGAGCAGTGGGAGACACAAGACAGTCTATTAATTTGTGTGAGCTGTTGTGCTGAAAGCAAAGCACAGAGCAAAAACAGTGTCTGTCCTTCAAAGATGGAAAAAAAATCAGTAAAAAAGGACACTTTATACACTCCTCAGCTGACAATACAATGAAAGATATACTCTTCTGCTTCTCCCAATTTTACTTTGTTGTTCTGAAAAAAGCATTTGCTTCCGCTTCAGTGCTGAACATAGAGAACAGCTGGGCTCAGTAACTCAGTATGGAGTGATTTGTGGGTGTAAATGTCACTTCGAAGTTTTTAACTATGAGTAGGGGTATGAATGATACAATTCCACCTCACATCCCTTCATTGTAATTTGATTTCATTGAAGGGATAGGTAATAAGGTATTATTAATAAAATGCATTTCTATATGTTTTAACAGAGTATAGTCCAGAATTCTTAACTAACAGTAAAATGTGATACATTCTGATGCAGGTTAAAAAAACAGACCTAGGAATGGAGATGTATGAGAACTTAGGACTAGTGGGAGAGGGTACTTATGGATCAGTAATGAAATGCAGGCACAGAGAGACAGGACAAATAGTTGCCATCAAAAGATTTCAAGAACGAGATGATGACAAACTGGTAAAGAAAATTGCTGTAAGAGAAATACGATTTCTGAAGGTAAGAACTTAAATTATTATTAATTTGAGGGGGATATTTCATTTAAGATGTTGGGATGGATTTATTTAAAAAAAGAAATGAGATTTCCATAGTGGAATAGTGGATAAATCCACCACTGGCATGACATAGTCATTTATAATAGGATTTAGCCTTTGGTCCATGTACCCAAATATTTGCTGGGATTAGTTAGTGGGTGTTCCAATAGTCCTTAGTTTCTTTGGGCTAGGGAAAGGAAATAATAGAAATGAATTTCAACTGATGAAAAGTAAGTATGCCATCTGACATTGGACAAGGTCTTTATGAAGATCATTGTGATGAACACTAGACTGTTCTCTACTGGTCTGTTTCCCAAACTTAAGGTGGATGTCTGTCATATAACTGAGGAGGCAAATTTAAGATTTGGAGATGAAGGTGTTATCAGGAGGTTGGAGAGGAGAATTGAAATGTGAGCAGCTGATGCTGAACCCTTGCATCTCTGACTGCTGGAACCAATTTATAGTTCATGTCCAAAAATGTTCTTGAAAATAGAGACAATGCCCCCATATTTTGTGGTGGATTATATATTGTCTTCCAGGTATAATTAATTAGCATTTTAGCTGGGGATACTTTCAGACAAACCTATACCAGAATGGCCTGGAAGTTGTTTGTGTGCACTCATAGATTCTTCGGATAACTCTAAGATTGCCATGTAAATATTTGGAACGAGTCATAGAGTTATATAGCAAAGTTGGGAAGGATTAGTTTGTCTAGTTTTTCAGGAGGTCATCAAGATTTCAACAGTATAAAAGTGTCACTGAGGAGAGAAGTTAGGAGAAATTTATTCATACAGAATTGTTGAGACAAAGACAATGGCATGATTTAAAGGAAAGACCGTGCAAGTGCTTGAAACAAGAAAACAGAAGGATATTGAGAAAGGATGGGACAGTGTGAATAACTTCAGATTGTTCAGCATAGATATAATGGGTCAAAAAGCCTCTTGACACTGTAAACTTCGATGATCCTTTAAAGTACTTGGGCTAAACTATAGAATTAGTTTGTGAAGCCCAAGTGCACGCTGTGTCCTGCTATTTTGGATGTCGGTTTGTTCGCTGAGCTTGGAGGTTCATTTCCAGACGTTTCGTTACCTTACTAGGTAACATCTTCAGTGGGCCCCATGCGAAGCAGTGTTGAAAATTCCTGCTTTCTATTTATATGTTTGGGTTTCTTTGGGTTGGTGATGTCATTTCCTGTAAGTGTCAAAACAGGTTGCATAATACTTAAAAAAGAGGATTTCTAATAACAACCAACTTATACCAACTCTTAGCTGGTTGTGGTCACACATACAATATGCTTATCAGCACTGGGATCATTGTTCAAATACCCATATAGTGACAACAGTGGTGAAAATCTATCTGCCGACTGAGGAGAAAATCTCTTCTGAAGGCAAGTGAATTTAACATTTTAAATGCCTTGCTGCTTTAAGAATACTAAGATAGTCAGCAGCTGCAAATACTTGAACAGTCATCATAACTGTGGGGAAAAAAAGCAATGAAGCAGAAACAGTCCTTCAGGTTAAAACCTTCACTTCCGACATGGTAAGGAGCACAAGGGCGGGAGTGTGAGCTAATAAGAGCTTAAAACCCTAGGCAAACTCAGCAGGTCCAGAGCCATGTGAAGATGGATCTGTAGGGGTAGTCCCAATTTGAGACACAGGTGGTAAGTGACCTTTTCAGAGCTTTGGAAATTTAAAAATCACTTAGTAGCAAGGGGAAGAACTTCAAATTAACACTACAAAGGATCATGCGAGGAAAGATATAAGTTAATTGACCATTCATGATGAGCATCACTGCCATTGCAAGTGCACACTATGAGGCAAGGCCACAATAACAAAGTGTAAGGCTGTAGATTTAATTTATACTCAGTATGCAACATTGGAAATTTCATGGTGCAATTTAATGTGACAAAAGGAGCAGTTTTAAACATAGAAAAGACAGAGACCAACAGAAGAAGGCGATTAACAGACTTCAGGCAAGGATAAGAATGAGATATTAATAATTTAAACCATGGTTTTCGCAGAAGATTTAGTCAGGACAGAAAGTTTTATTTGTAAAAATTTCGAAAGGAACAAATGTTATATTTTAAGCCAGTAAGTGTGGGAATGTATCTATTTTGCCGGGAAAAAATTAAAATTTTCATTTTGACTGCAGTGAATGGGAAAACTTTCATTTTGACCATAGTAAACAGTACAGAGATGTAGCATTGTCATGAAACAAAATTTAAATGTGTTGGAGGAAATTAAACAGCATTGCCATAACATGGAATGTGAAGCTTTACTATAAGTAAATTATACAGTATTACTGTACTAAACACGATAAAAACATGTAAAATAAAGAAGATTAAAGCAACAATGACTTACTGGTGGATAAAAAACTTTAAGTTAAGAAGAATAAACAAACAAATGAGGAAGACATGGCAGGAAACTCATGGGATGTGGGTGTCAGTGGTTGTCCAGCATTTATTGCTCTTGAGAAGGTGATAGTGAACTGCCTTCTTAACTGCTGCACACCATGTTCTCTAGGTAGACACACAATGGCCTTAGGGAGGCAATTCCATGATTTTGACTTAATGACAGTGAATAAACAGTGATATATTTCCAAGTCAGGATGCTGAATGGCTTGGAGGAGAACTTGCAGGTGGTCCCATATATCTGTTGCCCTTGTCCTTCTAAATAGAAGTGGTCATGGTTTGGAAGGTGTTGTCAAAATGTTACATTCCCTTCTTGAGCTTCTTCCATGCTTGATGCAACTGCAATATGCCAACTTCTGTGAACAACCACAATTTATTTCAGCAAGTACAAGCTTTTGGAGAATCACTTAACACTTGTGATGCTTGCCATCCTCCGTTTATACAGGGTTTGACATCACATTCAGTCATGCATGCAAGACACAACCTGCTGCCACTCCCCCATAGTCACATGCCACCCAAAAACAATGTAAAGTGATTAGATTATTTACAGAAACAGTGTATGATTATATTATTCCTTAAAACAGTGTGGGATTAGATTATTCCTTAAAACAGTATTTACAGAATACGATTAGATTGTCACATCCTGCCTGCAAGAGAGAAAAACATCCCCCCACCCCAACCAGGACAATCAATTTCTTACATGTCAGCAGGACAAACTAACCCTTTAACATCTCATAAAGATCTTTGGTGATTTCTCCAGTGCATCTTGCAGATCGTGTACACTGCTGCTACTGAGCATCGGTGGTGAGGGAGTGGATGTTTTTGGAGTGGTGCTAATCAAGTGGCTTGCTTTGTCCTGGATGGTGTCAAGCTTCTCGAGTGTTGTTGGAGCTGCAACTGTCCCGTCAAATGGGGAGTATTCCATCACACTGCTGACATGTAGATGGTAGAAAGGCTTTGGAGAGTAAAGAGGTGAGTTGCTCACCACTGTATTCCTTGTGTTTTATCTGCTGTTGTCACCATTGTATTTATATGGTGATTCCAATTGAGTTCTGGTCAATGGTAACCCCCAGGATGTTGATAGTGGGGGAGTCAGTGATAGTAACATCATTGAATGTCAAGGGGTTGTGATTAGATTGTCTCTTATTAGAGATGGTCATTGTCTAGCATTTTATGGCTCCACTGGTCAGCCCAAGCCTGGATATTGTCGAGATCTTGTTGCATTTGAACATGAACTTCTTCAGTATCTGAGTTGTGAACGGTACTGAGCATTGTATAATTATCGGCGAACATCCCCATTTCTGACCTTATGGTAAAGGGAAGATCATTGATGAAGCAGCTGAAGATCATTGGGCCTCAGACACTATCTTGGTGGATATTCTGGAACTAAGAAGACTGACCTCTAACAACCACAACCATCTTCCTATGTGCCAGGTATGCCTTCAACCAGTGGAGAGTTTGCCCCCAATACTCATTAACTCGAGTTTTACTAGGGTCCCTTAATGCCACACTCTGTTGAATACAGTCTTGATGTCAAGGACTGTCACTCTTACTACACCTCTTGAAATGAGCACTTTTGTTCATGTTTGAACCAAGGTTGTAATGAGGTCAGGAGCTGAGTGACCCTGGCAGAACCCAAACTGGGTATCACTGAGCAGGTTATTGCAGAAAAGGTACTGTTTGATAGCAGTTTTGATGACACTTTTCATCATTTTACTGATGATTGAGAGAAGACTAATGGGGTGGTAATTGGCCAGGTTGGAACTGTCCTGCTTTTTGTATATAGGACCAACTTGGGCAATTTTCTACATTGTCAGGTAGATGCCAGTTTTGTAGCTGTTCTGGAACAGCTTGGGTGGGGGAGCAGCTAGTTCTGAAGCTCAAGTTTTCAGTACTATTGCCAGAGTGTTGTCAGGGCTCTTAGCCTTTGCAGTATCTAGTGCCTCCAACTATTTCTTGATATCATTTGGGAGTGAATCGAATTTGCTGAAGGTTCACTTCTGCGATGCTGGGAACCACTGGTGGAGGCTGAGATGGATCAATCATTTCTAGCTGAAGATTGTTGCGATTACTTCAGCCTTACCTTAGCTGCAAGGTTTGAAGTCAGAGATGAGCCAAGTAGACGACAGGCTTTGCCATCTTGGAACAAAAAACAGCTCTTAATAAATTACTTCAGGACTAAATACAAAATTTCATGCTGAACAAGTAAATATACAATTGTGTTTAATGAGACTTATAGTGGATTACACTAAAAATCACTAAAATACAAAATAACACACAAATACTTTTAAATAATTTTGTCAAGTTTTTGGTAATTACTTTAACCTGAGAACAAATGTATTTCTTGAAAGAGCATAATTTAACAGAAAAGCTCAGCATAAAGTATTGGGTTAGGAGAACAGGAGTCTTGCTTGGGATGCCAATGGAGATGGACAAATTGTCAGTTCCTCCTGATAGTCTTAGTTATTATGACTAACTGGTTAATGTAACTTATATCTGTTGCTATCATACAATTAAGTACATCTTGCTAAGACAATTGCCACTACTTGTTAAGTATTGCAAATTGACCATTGTTGACAGAATAGCTCTTACATTCAGAAGCAAAGGGAAGATTCTATGGCTCATGTGACACAGAGGTAGTGTTCTTACCTCTGTGCCTGAAGCATTGAGTTCATGTTCCATCTGATATACAGATGTATAATAGCATTTCTGAATGGGTTGGCTCATAAATATCTAAAAAGGAAGATTATGTGACTTTTATGATGCAGTGGCAGTGTCCCTAACTCTGAGGCAGGAGGCCTGAGCAGTCCCACCTGCTCCAGAGCTGTATAACAACATCTCTGAACAGGTTGATTAGGAAATATCTAAAAATGTTAATCTGGAAATGTCCTTACTTTTGGGTCAGAAGATCAGTGTGCAAATCGCACCTGTCCCAGATGTGTAGTGGAACACGATCAAACAAGTTGATTATAAATAACTACCTCCTGGAGCCTTCAGTAACTTCTTCCATCTGGGTCAGAAGGTCCCAGGTTGAAGTTGCAGCTGCACTTGAGATGTACAATAACATGCCTTAACAAGAGGATTGGTGCCGGTAGTTCACCTCAACCATACATTAGTATTGTTTGGTCCTGAGGCACATACAACACCAGCAAGAGGTGATATGTCCACTTAAGTTTTCTTTCCCCCATTTCTGATGCTCCTTTCTCACATTACTGTCCAAGATCGATGCCTATTAGAATGAAGAATTAGAAACTTCCAACTCACATTCTGCTTTTAATTGTTCTTTTTAATGCAAAATGCACATTTCAGTTGTGAATAATTATGGTTTCTTCCATTCATATTGCTTAACACCTGACAGCAATTTAGGCATGAAAATCTGGTCAACCTTATCGAAGTGTTCAAGCAAAAGAAACGTTTATTCTTAGTGTTTGAGTTTGTGGATCATACTGTTCTGGATGATTTGGAACGGTTTCCAAATGGACTGGAGAGTAAAAAGCTCAGAAAATGTCTTATTCAGGTGTTAAGAGCCACGGAGTACCTTCACAAGAACAATGTGAGTAAAAACAACCTGTGGACACTTAAAATTTACTCATGAATTGCTTGTAGCCTTGCCCATATCTGTATTTGATAAATATAAGTTGTTTCATATGTATTATTTATGTAAAGGCCCTGTTTTAACATTGATCTGTTAACGGGGACCATTTCAGTGTTTCGCATCAGGAAATCTTTGCTCTAAAGTTATTTCACATGGGTCTGATGTAAGGTCATATGACCTGATTGGGACTATTTGGATCGACCTCTCCAATTCCCTGACAGTTTCCCTCAGCGACCCTCTGGCTTGCAGCCTCTCCCACTCTCTGACCCTCCTTTTCAGTGTCCCTAAGGATCACACTTTCTCCTGCTCTTTGACTGTCCAGCCCTTGTGACTCTTCTGGTCACTGCTGACCCTCTGGCCTGTGGCCTCACTCTCCCAGATACTGTTGATCTTTCATCTCACCACGTCTCTGTCTTCTGGTTTACCTCCTGAAAATTGAAGCAATTCTCACTGCTTACTTCCAGTGGGTTTGTTTACAGTTTGATAGGATTTGATAGTGGGAAACAGCAAGAGGAGTGGTGAGAAATGGGAGGCTCAGTGAGAGAGAGGGAAGATCAAGGAGCAAAATGTATGGCAAGTGGAAAGCTATTTAATCATAGAATCCCTACAATGAGTACCATGAGAACAAGATAGCAGAAGAGGCAGCAAGGAGGAGCGAAGTAGAAAAAATTAGCATGCTTACTTTATATTTATAAATTTATTTTGTTTTAAATGTTATTTCATTTTTCAATATGGGAATCCAGCAATGCAGAGAGATTGTGGTAATATCCCAAGATGAGTAATCGAGAGACCAAGACTACTTACTGAGAATAATTCCAGTCAGGTCACCTCTCATTCTTCTAGACTCCAATCCACTCAACTTCTCCTCATAAGAAAATCCCTTCATACCCAGGATAAACTGAGTAAACCTTATCTGGATTGTCACCAGCGCAAATATATCTTTCCTCAGATTTGCACAAAACTGTTTGCAGCATTCCAGCTATGGTCTGACTTGTGCTTTGTATAGTTTTAGTAGAACCTTCCTGTTTTTACATTCCATTCCCTTTGAGATAAAGGCCAACATTCCATTTGCTTTCCCTATTGCCTGCTGAACCTGTATGCTAGATTTTTGTGATTGATGCACAAGGATTTCTAAATCTCTGTCTGCTGTAGACATCCACAGTCTTTCTCCATTTAAATAATATTCAGCTCTTCTATTCTACCTGCAAAAGTAGATAACCAGTAAGAATATGTGGTTAACAAGTGCACTATCCCTCCTGTGTCTGACCAATTGGTGGGACAGGACATCCCTCGGGATGATGATGGTAATGTCTAGAATATTGTCTGTAAGTTATGAATAGAATAGAATCCCTACATTGTGGAAGCAGGCTACTTAGCCCATCAAATTCACACCAACCATCTAAAGAGCATCCCACCCAGACCCACTTACTACCCTATTCCTGTAACCCTGCATTTCCCATGGCTAATCCACCTAGCCTGTACTTCCGTGGACATTATGGGCAATTTAGCATGGCCAATCCACCTAACCTGCATATCCTTGGAGTGTGGGAGGAAAACAGAGCACCCAGAGGAAACCCACCCACAGATACGCAAATTCCGCACAGACAGTCACCCAGGAGTGGAATTGAATCCTTGCTACTGGGGCTGTGAGGCAGCAGTGCTAGCCACTAAGCTGACATGCCATCCAGTGGTTCAAGCTGTTGTTTGGCTCGACTGTGAGATATCTCCTTTAACTTCGGCTTTAGACTCCAGATGTTAGTAAGGAGGACTTGGCAGGCTGACAACTGGTAACAACTGTTCAATTAATTTATTGCCTTAGTTGTGTCAGGTGGTCCATCCAGGTTCATTCCATTTTGAGACATTTTGCAGTTTGGTACAACTGAATGGTTTGCTATGTCATTTCACAGGGTTTTTAATAGTTATTTGAGTGCTCCCTAGATAGGTGATCCTCAAGAAATTGAATGTGTCAATTGATTGAACAAACTGCCCTTAAATTTGCTTAGCTGTCCAAGCAGACACCCACTGTCGTGTCACTAGAAGTTAATGTTCAAAAACTCACCTTTAACCTTATTTACTCATCCTTTTTGGGCATCTTCTACTCAAGCACAACTGAATTTTCAAACAGGTATCTTTAACTTATTATATACCATACTTTTATCTATTAGCTGCTTAAAGGGTTTTGCAAACTAAAATTCTCATCATGGCTTCTAGTTTTGGAAAGTAAAATGACAGTGAAGCCAGTAAAAGGCAGGTAGAAATTATATGGGCAGGAAGCAGTGATGGCAAAGGTAGGAAGGATGACTTTGATGTGCTGATATCTGTTGCTCCATTACTTTATTCATAATTTGATGAGTTATTGCTGTGATTACTGTAAGACTGGTGATTAATTAATTTACTGATTTGTTGATGCACCATTTATTCAGTTGTTGCCATATTCCCAGCTCTGTAAAGTCATAAATGTAACTCATTCATATATCTAATGATCCATTAGTTTATCTGTGACTGCTGTTGCATTCATTAATAGATTCATTGTTTTTTTTTCATTAATTGATGGTTCATTTTATCTTGTGCCATATTCACAGATTTATTAAGCTGTTAGTTACCTTCAAGTTTATAAATTTATTCCTTCATTATTGCTTATGATTTGCTGGTATCTATTGCTCATTAGTTCATTATCAATACTTCTATAGCTGTAATTCCAGTATTCTTTTATTGTTATCATTGCATGGTGTTTAGATTTGGGTTAACTTCTGATTGTTTAGATTTCCCATTTGTTTTAATGGTGTCACGTCACTATTTTATGATTTGCTTTCATTGCTTTTCATTGTCAAAAACATCTTATGGCATCTTTTTATGTCCATCTGAAAGGGAAGATGAGATTGCAGGTAAAATCTCACCCAAAAGACAGTGCAGCATTCCTCAATACGTATCAATCTAGATTTTTGTGCTCATATCTCTGGTGTGGGATTTGGCATCACAACTTTCTATAAACTTGATATAAACTGAGCCATGGCTGGCATTACCTATATAACTGTGTACTTCTAACTTTTCTTAGGGTGAACATCCTCGCACTTTAAAATTGCTCACTTTCAATTAGTAATACACTTAGAATCATAGAGTCATTCAGCACAGAAACAGTCTCTTCGGTCCAACCAACCCATGCAGAACATAATCCCAAACTGAACTAGTCACATCTGCCTGTTCCTGGCCCATATCCCTCCAAACCTTTCCTATTCATGTACTTATCCAAATGTCTTTTAAGTGTTGTAATTACCCATGTCTACCATTTCCTCAGGAAGTTCATTCTACATGTGAACTACCCTGTGTTAAAAAAAGTTGCCCCTCATTTCTTTTTTAAATCTCTATCCTCTCATCTTAAAATGTGCCCCCAGTCTTGAAATCACCCATCCTAAGAAAAAGACAACTACCATTAACTCTATCTATACCCCTCATTATTTTATAAACTTCTATAATGTCACCTCTCAACTTCCTAGACTCCAGTGAAAAAAGTCCCAGCCTATCCAGTCTTTCTTTATAACTCAAATCTTTCACTACTTAAGGAGAGAAGGCTTCACAAAGTGGGCTGTTTGGTGGTTACACAGAGATTGAATGTCAGATGACCCGCTCATGACCACGTCCTTTTCATTTTTACTGTGCAATACATTAAGCAATTTAGTACTGGGGAAGTGTATGTTATTTGAATAAAATTATGGTGATCTGAACTGGTTGTGTGAAGTTAAATTAATCTTTTGTCACTTGATCAAAATGTGTAAATTTATTTTATTCTGCTTTATTATTTCTTCTGAATTATTTTTCCTCCAGATAATTCATCGCGATATCAAACCTGAGAATGTCCTGGTCTCAGGGTCTGGTGTTGTTAAACTATGTGATTTTGGATTTGCCCGTTCATTGGCTGCACCAGGAGAGCCTTACACAGAATATGTCGCCACTCGGTGGTACAGAGCTCCAGAGTTAGTAGTTGGTGACACGAAATATGGAAAGTAGGTATATATAATGGAAAGTAGGTATATATAATAAAACATGACTTTTCTTTCTTTTATAAGTAGGAGATTATAGAGCCATTCCCTCTAACAGCACTGCATTTTTAAGCCTTGCAGATTGGGAAGGCCCCTTGTTTAGCCCTTAGTTTGTGTGGAACTAACTGATTTAAGTCAGGTGAAGCAATACGTCTCAACGTCCACAAGCTAGATAAAGGAAAAATCCACCCAAATTTCCAGTCAGTGCTTATCCTGTGTTTAGTGTTGTATGGGCACTTATGTGGAATCTCAGGAGGCAAAAAACTAGTTTAGGCTCATTGTAAAGTCCCAGAAATTGAATAGCTTACTAATAGTAATTTCCTCAGATCATATATACAGAATGATCATTTCAGGAGAAGAATTCAAAGACAAAAACATGAGACACATTAGGGAAAAAAAACCCTGACATTCTTGAAGCTTGCTTAATTTGGTCTTGCTGTGGACTTGTCAGAAAATGGATTGGAGGGAATCAAACTTGAGTCTTGAGAGAATGAGTGCAAGGTTGAGCAGTAATGGGACCTTCAAAGACCTTTCACAAAAAGGGCAGCTAGGATTTTACAGCGATGCTGATGGTGGGGGTGCTAATATGCAATCAATCGTATAAAAACACTTACATGCCTCTACATATAAGTGTTAATGAAACTGTTATGCTGGCTGAAACTTCCAGGTCAGTTGCTGTATTTTAGGGATAAGTAAAAGGCAACAGTATTCGCATTCTGCTATTAACCATAGTAATGGAATGCAAGGTTAAGATAAAGTGCACAAATTTCACACATGTCAGTATTAGAAAAGAGGAAAAGTAATCATGGGTTACAGGAACATAGGAACAGTATTAAGACATTCAGTTCATCGAACCTACCCTACCATTCAATTACATGATGGCTGATCTACCTCAATAACACTTTCCCATCTTGATAATCTTTAATGTAATTAATCTCCAAAGAAACTGTTGATTTTGAAATTGAACATGATCAATGATTGAGCTCCCACAGTCCTCTGGCGATAGAACTCCAGAAAATTCGCCACCCTTGAGTGAATAAATTCCGAAATCTCAGCTTTAAATAACCTATACCTAATCCTAACTTTATATCCACTGGTTCTAGAGTCACAAAAAGTGATCCATCTTGTTAGATCCATTATGAATCTTAAGTTTCTTAGAAATAACCTCTTATTCTTTCAAATGCTGGTGAATACAGACCAGTTTCCTTAATCATTCCTGATAAAACTTTAGTTTAGCCTCTGGAACATTGTTCTTTGCATTGATCCTATTTGTGGAGATGCTGGTGTTGGACTGGGGTGGACAAAGTTAAAAATCACACAACACCAGGTTATAGTCCAACAGGTCTATTTGAAAGTACAAGCTTTCAGAGTGCTGCTACCTGACGAAGGAGCAGTGCTCTGAAAGCTTGTACTTTCAAATAAACTTGTTGGACTATAACCTAGTGTTGTGTGGTTTTTAACTTGATCCTATTTGACACTAAGCATAGCTTCATCTGTCTTCTATATTTGCTTACTACTTTTCTACTGCCTTTTACTAATTTTTCTTCCCTTGGATCTGAGGTAGTATGGGCTGAAATTAGAAACAAGAAAGGAGAGGTTACCTTGTTGGGAGTTTTCTATAGGCCTCTAAATAGTTCCAGAGATGTAGAGAATATGATAGCAAGGATGATCCTCGATAGGAGTGAGAGTGATAAGGGAGTTGTCATGGGGGACTTGAACTTTCCAAATATTGACTGGGAATACTATCGTTCAAGTACTTTAGATGGGTCTGTTTTTGTCCAATGTGTGCAGGAGAGTTTCCTGACACAGTATGTAGACAGGCCAACAAGGGGGCGAGGCCATATTGGATTTGGTACTGGGTAATGAATCCAGCCAGGTGTTCGATTTGGAGGTCGCTGAGCACTTTGGTGATAATGACCACAATTCTGTTATGTTTACTTTAGTGATGGAAAGGGATAGGTATATAGTACAGGAGAAATGGTATAGCTGGGGAAAGACAATTACAATATGATTAGGCAAGATTTAGGATGCATAGGGTGGGGAAGGAAACTGCAGGGGATGGGCGCAATAGAAATGTGGATCTTATTCAAGGACCAGTTACTGCGGGTCCTTGATAAGTATGTAGCAGTCAGACAGGGAGGAAGTTGTCGAGCGCAGGAGCAGTGTTTACTAAGGAAGTTGAATCTCTTGTCAAGAGGAAGAAGAAGGCTTATGTTAGGATGAGATGTGATGGCTCAGTTAGGGCGCTTGAAAATTACATGTTAGCCAGGAAAGACCGAAAGAGAGAGCAAAGAAGAGCAAGGAGGAGACATGAGAAATTGTTGGCAGATAGGATCAAGAGAAACCCTAAGGCTTTCAGGTGTATCAGGAATAAAAGAATGACTAGAGTAAGATTAGGGCCAATCAAGCATAGTAGTGGAATATTGTGCGTGGAGTCAGAGGAGATAGGGGAAGTGCTAAATGAATACTTTTCCTCAGTATTTACACTAGAAAAAGTGTAAATATGGTTGAGGAGAATACTGAGATACAGACTACTAGACTAGATGGGATTGAGATGCATAAGGAGGAGATATTAGCAATTCTGGCAAGTGTAAAAACAGGTAAGTCCCCTAGGCCATATGGAATTTATCCTAGGATTCTCTGGGAAGCCAGGGAGAAGATTGCCAAGCATTTGGCTTTGATCTTTATGTTGTCATTGTCCACAGGAATAGTGCCAGAAGACTGGAGGATAGCAAATGTTGTTGTTTTGTTCAAGAAGGGGAGTAGAGACAGCCCTGGAAATTATAGAGCTGTGAGCCTCACTTCGGTTGTGGGTAAAGTGTTGGAAAGGTTTATAGGAGATAGGTTTTAAATCATCTAGAAAGGAATAAGTTGAGTAAGGATAGTCAACATGTTTTTGTGAAGGGTAGGTCATACCTCACAAACCTTATTGAGTTCTTTGAGAGGGTGCCCAAGCAGGTGGATAAGGGTAAAGCAGTTGATGTGATGTATGTGGATTTCAGTAAAGTGTTTGATAAGGTTCCCCACGGCAGGGTATTGCACAAAATACAGAGGCATGGGATTGAGAATGATAAGTGGCTTGGATCAGAAATTGGCTAGCTGAAAGAAGACAGAGGATAGTGGTTGATGGGAAATGTTCATCCTGGAGTTCAGTTACTAGTGGTGTACCACAAGGATCTGTTTTGGGTCCACTGTTGTTTGTCATTTTTATAAATGACCAGGATGAGGGCAGAGAAGGATGGGTGAGTAAATTTGTGGATGACACTAAAGTCAGTGGAGTTGTGGATAGTGACGAAGGATGTTGTAGGTTACAGAGAGACATAGATAAGTTGCAGAGTTGGGCTAAGAGGTAGCTAATGGAGTTTAATATGGAAAAGTGTGAGGTGATTCACTTTGGAAGGAGTAACAGGAATGCAGAGTACTGGGCTAATGGAAGATTCTTGGTAGTGTGGATGAGCAGAGAGATCTGTGTCCAGGTACATAGATCCTTGAAAGTTGTTTCCTAGGTTGATAGGTTGTTAAGAAGGCATACAATGTGTTAGCTTTTATTGATAGACGGATTGAGTTTCTGAACCATGAGATCATGCTGCAACTGTACAAAACTCTGGTGCGGCCACATTTGGAGTATTGCGTATAGTTCTAGTCACCGCATTATAGGAAGGATGTGGATGTAGAAGCTTTGGAAAGGGTTCAGAGGAGATTTACTAGGATGTTGCCTGGTATGGAGGGATGGTTTTAGGACAAAAGGCTGAGGGACTTGAGGCTGTTTTCGTTAGAAAGAAGAAGGTTGAGAGGTGACTTAATTGAGTCATATAAAATAATCAGAGGGTTAGATGGATTGGACAGTGAGAGCCTTTTTACCTTGGATGGCAATGGCTAGCATGAGGGGACGTAATTTTAAATTGAGGGATGATAGATATAGGACAGATGTCAGAGGTAGTTTCTTTACTCCGAGAGTAGTAGGGGCATGGAATGCACTGCCTGCAACAGTAGTAGACCTGCCAACATTACGGACATTTAAATGGTCATTGGATAGGCATATGGACGAGAATGGAATAGTGTAGGTTAGATGGGCTTCAAATTGGTTCCACAGGTCGGTGCAACATCAAGGGCTGAAGGGCCTGTACTGCACTGTAATGTTCTATGTTCTGAGCTCCAACTTATATTCCCATTCCCCTGCTAATCAAGTTTAAATCTTCCCAATAGCTCTGGTATATCTCCTTGTGAGAATGTTATCCCTGGTCTTGCTAAGCTGTAGTCTATCCATTTTGTATCAGTCCCATCTTCCCAAGAACTGGTCTCAATGCATCAGGAATCCACTGTCCTTCTCCTATGCCAGTATTCCTGCCGAGTGTTTAATCACTCAATTCTTCTATTTCCTCGCTCACTACCAAGTGGGCATAGTGGTAATTGTCAGATTACTATTTTGGAGATCCTTCCAAGCTCTGGAAATCTGCTTTTGGGACCTTATTCCCCTCCCTATCGAAATCATCCATACTGATGTGGACCATGAATGTTGGCTGATTTCAATTCGCCAGCAACATTTCCTGCAGCCTTTCCGTGGCATGTTTGAAGGAGTCATGTTTATGGCCAGAGAAATACTTGTCCGTTCCACTAACTAAATACTCCCCTATCAATATTAATCAAATAACTGTTGATATTGGAGATTTGAAACAAACTAAAATGGGAATTGCTTAAGAAACTCAGCAGGTGTGTAGAGAAATCAGTTTGCACTTCGAGTCCAATGATTCTTAACAATTCCTTATCAATGGTGCTTTTCCACACTTCTTTCTCTCTTGCTGTGTAGTTGAGCCATTTGTGGTTCTCCTGACTTCAATTTGACTGCACTCTTCTGAGAAACCATTTGCGCTCACTGATATCCAAAGTGAAAAGCTGATTTGCCAGCGAGATCATCTTTTCCTGCAATATCTGCCTGGTTCTTTTGGAGAACTTTATTCCCCTATTTCTTATCTGTCTGCACATCCTAAAGCTGAGATACGATCAGTTTCCTCTGTGCTATCCTTAAAATCCTCTGGTTTGTGGATATACAGCAATGACTTTGAACCAATCTGTAGGAACATAACCCGGCGTTCAACTTGTGATCTCATGATACTTCCTGTAGATGTGTTCAGCTCAGACATATGATATGTCCATGACACACATTCTGCGTGCTGTACCTTCTGCTCTGCTGAGCTGTTGTGCCATCTCTCAGCTGTACCAACTATTAATTACTTACCAGTTACTCTGACACTAGCTCTTTACAGTGTACTAAAGTAGGAGCCAAATGCTGTCCAGTGAAGAAACTCAACACCCTCCAAATTCACTTGACTTGAAATCCGCACCCAGCTTGAAATGTATACTCAGACCTCTGTATTTATATTCTGGAGTTACAATGCAGCAACCAAATGGAACTGAGGTGAGTTCATCTGCTCTAGTGGACAGTGCATCCTCTGAGGGTTCTGCCTGTTCTACTTCTGAAGGGATGTGTTCTGTGAGACTGGGACTGATGGACCTCTGCATCTGGCTCTTCCTCACCTGGCTGTAGATTGAGTACAATCTAGAGACTACAGAAAAGAACATAAAGATTTGTTTGTGTTATTTAACTAAATAATTTGCATATGGCAATCAATAACTATATCCACTTAAACATCTGCATCTTGTAATATCTCAGTAGAGACTGGATCCCTGGGAATGAGTTACAGGCTGGAATCCAATCAAGACACCAAAATTGGAGATGTAGTGGACAGCGAAGAAGGTTACCTCAGATTACAATGTGATCTTGATCTGATGGGCCAATGGACCGAGGAATGGCAGATGGGGTTTAATTTAAATAAATGTGAGGTGCTGCATTTTGGAAAAGCAAATGAGAGCAGGACTTATACACTTGATGGTAAGGTCCTAGGGAGTGTTGCTGAACAAAGGGACCTTGAAGTCCAGGTTCACAGTTCCTTAAAAGTAGAGTCACAGGTAGATAGGATAGTGATGAAGGCATTTCCTTTATTGGTCAGAGCATTGAGTATAGGAGTTGGAAAGTCATATTATGGCTGTATAGGATATTGGTTAGGCCACTTCTGGAATATTGTGTTCAATTCTATCTGAAGGATGTTGTGAAACTTGAAAGGGATCAGAAAAGATTTACAAGGATGTTGCCAGAGTTGGAGGATTTGAGCTATGGGTGGGGGTGGGGTTGTGTGTGTCTGAATAGACTGGGACTGTTTTCCCTAGAGGATCGGAGGCTGAGGGGTAACCTTATAAAGGTTTATAAAATCATGAGGGGCATTGATAGGATAAACAGACAAAGTCTTTTCCCTGGGATGGGGGAATCCAGAACTAGAGGGGATAGGTTTAGGGTGAGAGGGGAAAGATATAAAAGGGACCTAAGGGGCAACTTTTTCTACACAGAGAGTGGTGTGTTTATGGAATGAGCTGCCAGAGGAAGTGGTGGAGGCTGGTACAATTACAGCATTTAAGAGGCATCTGGATGGGTATATGAATAGGAAGGGTTTAAGAGAGATATGGGCCAAGTGTTGGCAAATGGGACTAGATTGGGTTAGAATAAATGGTCGGCATGGACAAGTTGGATCAAAAGGCCTGTTTCTGTGCTGTACATCTCTATGACTATGAGATTATTTGAGACCAGGTACTATTTTGCAGCAATGCAAAGATATGTCACAAAGTGCAAGTTATCAGGTCAATTGATGAATAAGCCTTATTAATTAGCTGTGTACATTGTCTATCAGTGTCTCAAGAATAATGATGCCTTTGGATAAGTATTTTCAGATAACTAAATTATTGTTAATTATTCATTTTAGATTTTTTTTAAGCAATGTATTTTGTTGTGCAGTTTTAGCTAACTTATGTATAATATTTAATCCTGGGCTAACTGAAAGGATGATTACAAGCCACCTGCTTTAATGCTACAGGGTTAGTCATTTAACTGCTAGCTATGCAAAATAGTCTCAAAATGGCAAAGGTTGACTAATTCTGTTCTGTTCTGCTGTGATTTTTGTTCTGATTGTTGAAAGCAAAAGTGAACGCTCTGCTTTAGTTCAGGTTCAACATTTTCTAAAAGAAAATGATGAGCTGGTATAATTAATTAATTGCAGAGGTACTCCTTATTTTCTTTATCATATGGCTTATCGCAAATTGTAAAATACATAAACTCCGTCTCCAGAAACATGTCCAGATCATTATGTTACAAAATGCAAATGTTTATGTGGATATAAGTTATTGATTGTGATAAGCAAGAAATTTAGTTAAGTTGTGGCAGTTATATGCTGCAGCATTACAAAACAAAATGCAATATAACATTTACTTTTTTGTTTGGAAATAGAAAAGCTCAGATTTTAAGATACTTTTAATTAACCTGTTCAAATACATTATAAAATGTCTGGAAGCAGGTGAGACATGAGTCCAGGTCTTCTGGCCTAGAGAAAGGAATATTACTACAAGTGCTTCCTTCAAGTATTGGATTATGGCATAACTTTTAGACCAGCCTGTAACTTTAACGCAGTTATATGACATCATGACATGTGATGTTCAAGTATAAATTGTCTGAAGTAGTATGAAGTCCCTCTTTGTGTAATGAAATCAGTTATGTGTAATATACAGTAGCATCAGTAAGGACAGAACCCATACTGTCTTTTCAGATTAGTAACATTGTAGCATTGTTAATAATGAGTGTTGTTAATAAACCTCAAGATATCTGACTCAATAATAATCCAGTCTTTGTGGTAAATGTTACATTGGCTAACATACGGAAAGCTGCAAAACACATCACCAAAGGTTACAGAACCAAGGCAAGTGGGTAAAGTTGAGATAACTATCACTCTGATCTATTGAATGGTAAGACCAGTGTGAGGAGCTAAATGGTCTACTCCTATTCCAATGTATCTATTCCAGATATTTCAGTTGTAATTCTCAACTTCTACACTTATTTTAGAATGAGGCAATTTGATGCTTTGCAGCCTATACCTAAACCTGATA
Source organism: Chiloscyllium plagiosum (assembly GCF_004010195.1). Classification (NCBI taxonomy): domain Eukaryota; kingdom Metazoa; phylum Chordata; class Chondrichthyes; order Orectolobiformes; family Hemiscylliidae; genus Chiloscyllium; species Chiloscyllium plagiosum. Next base: position 29,753,595 of record NC_057723.1, on the reverse strand, counting down.
ATTTTTACTCTAGGGATCTCAAACTTGAAGAACTTTATTTAAATTGGATAAAAATGTAATTCATGACAGGCCAGTACCAGGCTGAATGTCAACAAATGTATTAAATTTCTGAATCTCTGTTAAGAACTCATCCATCAATCATTATTGATATATAGTGCAGATACTTGGCCATTTACTTGTCAAATGTGGAAATAAACTAAATTGCACACATACCAGACTATTTTAAAATAAAACCGTTCCCAGTGAGAGACTATATGGACCTGAGAGCTAGAGGGCACTGAATAATTGAACATGGAGAACAGACCTCATTCAGTCTCCAATTTTAAAATAATCTTTTCTATTTTTATTTTTGTATTGCAGCTTGATTTTTTTCAGTATGGTATATGTGAAGTGCAAAACAAATTACACATTAGGAAGCAGAAAGGTCTCAGTCTCATGGTAGAATCCGTAATGATTTCATCATCTCTATGTATCGTCTCAATCCTGAGTCTGATAACATGCACTGCCACTTCTGTGGATCATCATTGATGCCCACAGAAGTGGCAGGGCATGTTATCATTGTTTGTGCTTGAGAGGTAGATTTGCTTGGAGCACCATTTTATCTGCAGTACATGCTGAGGAACTGGTATCCGCAAAACTGTAATTTCTGAAAAGTTAACACTGTTGACAGGTTGAAATCACTGCTGGACAAGTTCACACAGGTTTTTACAATTGGTTGTGTGGACATGGGCCCTCTTGCAGCACAATGGATCCAAGAAGCATGGGTTCAAGTCCCACCTGCTTCAGAGGTGTATCATAACATCTCTGAACAGATTGATTAGAAAAGTGGGGACTTAAAAAATTGCCCTGCCCTGACCTGGCTCTGCATGTAAATTAATCAATTGGGGCAAAAAATGGATGATTTTGGTGGCATTTAATACATGAAATTAAAATCCACTCATGATTCAGTGATGGAAAAAAGAAAGTTCAGCTGTGGGTAAGAGCACTTCTGGATAAAGAAAAGGAAACTTAAGGGAGCACTATAGTGTGATGATTGACCCTTTGCCTAACACATGAAAGGTCCCCAGTTCAAAACCGAGCTGAAACAGTGATGCTGCCTTATTATCCAGGCAAAGTGTTGTTCCTGCTTGTGGTAAAATTGAAAGGAATTTGGACAGTTCTTGTGGCACAGCCTCTGAACTAGGAGGCTGGAATTCAAGTCACACCAGAGATTTGTAATAACATTTTTGGACATCTTGGTTCAAAAGTATTTTTAAAAAGGAACTTAAGGGGATGAGAGGGCTTGGGTTTAATTCCCACCTAAGCCCCAACACATCTGAACAGATTAATTTTAAAAAATCTATATTGTAACACATTTACTGAAATAAATGTGAACTTAAGAGAGGACCCTTGTGGTGCAATGGTACTGTCCCTACTTCAGAGCTAGTAGGCATAGATTCAAATCCCACCTGTTCCAGAAGGGTTTAAAAACTCCTTGAACAAGTTGATTAAAAAATACCTGGGAACACAAGGGAAGGGGCTGTTGTAGCACACTGCCCCTACCTCTAGACAGGAAGCCCAAGTTCAAGACCCATCTGCTCCAAAAGGTGTGTCATTTTATATCTGAAAAGACTGCTTAGAAAAATATCTAGGAGCTTAAGGGAATATGCTGATAAAAAGCATGACAACATGAAAAAAATATCTTGTTGACAGGATGTGCACACTGTTTTAAGGTTTTCTTGCTGTTATCGATGAATGCATGAGGTCACTCTTATTGCTTGTTAAAGATCAAGCCACAGGATTTTGTGAAGAAACCCTTGATCACTTAATTAATTACCATTTCCAAAGGATCACTGCATTCTGCATTATTACTTCTGCTAAAAGTTTTAGAACAGTTGCAATAAAACATAATAAAAATTATCACCTCAGTACAGTTTGTACATGTGCTACATCTGACACAGAACAATTAGCACTTTATGTTCAAGAATGATTTCTAAGGGATAATTGATCACAATAAATATTTCCTAAAACAATAATACATATTTTCTTTGCAAGACCTGTAGATATTTGGGCATTTGGATGCCTGAGTATTGAAATGGCAACAGGAAACCCTTACCTGCCAGGAAACTCTGACTTAGATCAGATCCACAAGATAGTGACACAAGTGGGTAAGTACAAATTAAAAAGTTTAATTATTATTCATGGTCTATTGTACAAGATATTCACACAAATTTAACAGAGATGTAATTGAAATAAAATATATCCCCACAATAGTTGCAAGTAATCAATTGGAATGCAAGAGTAAAGGAATTTTACTACATTTATACAAGGTGTTGATGAGACCAAAGCTGGAGTAGTATTCAATTGTGCTCTTTTTTACTCAAAGAAGAACATCCTTTCCCGAGAGGGAGAGCAACAACATTTTAACATGGGAAGTGGATTCAAACCAGATAGTGAGGTATATTAAAAATCACATACTTTTCCTGGACAATAAATTGTTTTACAGGTGGAGCCTTACAAACCTTATTGTCTTATACCTTAACTTCCCATGCTTAGAGCAACATTTTCCATATTTCTCCCATCAAGGATATGATGGCTGGAGCCTTATTTGAACATCCATCTGGAGGATTGACACGGGAAGAGTCACTGAAAACGGCTAACTTCATCTCTCAGATCACCCAAAGTGAAAACTTGAGTGGGCATTTCCCCAGATTTAGTTCTGTTTTTGGAGCCTCCCCAACTATTGTGTTCCATCATTGTATTCCATTCCATTTTGTCATAACTCTCATCAGATCTTGTCTGAATACACAGTTATTTAACTGTCCTATCACTTTTTAATTGACCTACTTCTTCTCGAGATTCAGATCATCACTCTGTAGCAACTTGGTCTGATTTACTGGGGAATGATTTAACATTGTAATTGTTGAGTTAAGATTATTCCAGACCTGGACTGAGTACTTACTAACCACGTATTCTAAAAAGCCCCAGAAGGCTGTTGCAATTAAAATTATCTCTATCCTATCTGAATCAAATCACTCAATTTCCACAGAACCTTTGCATAGAAAATCATTGACATGATCATAAAGATGTCTGAGAGTTTCTATTTGTGATACCAGTAATATGTTGTCAGGTATGATTTCAATCTACTTTCAGAAAGAAACATCTATCCGACAAATATCATACCCTTGGCATATCATTTAATGCATAAACACATTTGTTTAATTTCCATAGTTTCCATTCTTCATTAAGTGGTTTCAAAAAAACTTCTTTTTTTTCAAATTTTCACCTTGCAAAACCAATTGACTAACATTCCCAAGAATATCTGGCTAATAGAGTTGAAAAAAATCTTCAAGGTCATGTTTCCTGTTGTGGAGGAGTCGACTCTAAAATTTTGTTTAAATAGTCCCTCTCTGAAATCCCAAGCCACTAGTATTGCTTTGACTTCCTATGCCTTATCAAGAATTCCTCCTGAGGCTGCTTTCTGAGATCTACAGCATCACAGGTGCCCAGTCATCCACCAATTTAATTCATGCCACATGATATCATGGAACAGCTGAGGCACTGGATCTTGCAAAGGCGATGGCCCTGAGTGCATTCTGATAATAGTATTGACAACTTGGGTGACGCAGTGGCACAATGGTTAGCTTTGGTGCCTTACAGTGCCAGGGACATAGGTTCGATTCTACCTGCAGGTGACTATCTATGTTGAGTTTGCACGTTATCCTGGTGTCTGCATGGGTTTCTTCCAGGTGCTCTGGTTTTCCTCCGACAGTCCAAAGATGTGCAGGTTTTTTTTAGATTAGATTAGATTACTTACAGTGTGGAAACAGGCCCTTCGGCCCAACAAGTCCACACCGACCCTCCAAAGAGCAACCCATCCAGACCCATTCCCCTACATTTACCCCTTCACCTAACACTATGGGCAATTTAGCATAGCCAATTCACCTAACGTACACATTTTTGGTCTGTGGGAGGAATCCGGAGCACCCGGAGGAAATCCACACAGACACAGGGAGAATGTGCAAACTCCACACAGACAGTTGCCTGAGGCGGGAAATGAACCCGGGTCTTTGGCGCTATGAGGCAGCAGTGCTAACCACTGTGCCACTGTGCCGCCCATGTAGGTGTATTGGCTATGATAAGTTGCCTATAGTGTCCAGGGATGCGCAGACAAGGTGGATTACCCATGGGAAATGCTGGGGTACAAGAATAGGAGGGTGGGTCGATCTGGCTGGAATGCTCATTGGAGGGTCGGTGTGACTCACTGGGCTGAATGGCCTGCTTCCATATTGTAGGGCAAAGGGCTTTTGCCCAAAACATCGATTTTCCTGCTCCTTGGATGCTGCCTGACCTGCTGTGCTTTTCCAGCACCACTCTGATCTAAACTCTGGTTTCCAGCATCTGCAGTCCTCACTTTTGCCTAGTCTATGATTTTATGACTTGCTGCTTGCCGTCATCCAGCCAAGTTATTCCAGTACAACTAAAGCATTGGCATATACCCAACAATATGGAAGATTACCTATATCCCCAAAAAGCATAACAAATCCAACCCAGCCAATTCCTACTTAATCAGTAGATACTTGATTGTCAACAAAGTGATGGAAGGGGTTTATTGACAGGACTAAAAAGCAACACATAGATAGGAAAGTTCTGCTTGATGTCTGGGGTTCTGCTAAGGCCACTCAGTGCCTGACCTCATTATAACCTTGATGCAAACATGAACAAAGGAACTGAAGACCAAGGTGAGGCAAAAGTGTCTATCCTTGACACCAAGGCACCATTTGACTAAGAATGGCATCAAGTAGACCAAAGAGAAGTAGAGTTAAGGGGAATCATAGTAAAAATCTGTCCACTGAATGGTATCATAACTAATACAAAGGAAGATAGTTGTGGTCATCTCATGTTAACGTCCTCAGCCCCAGAACATTACTGCAAATGTTCTTTACAGTAGTGTCCTGGGCTCAAACATCTTCAGATGTATTAGCAGTGGTAACGATTGTTCTATATTCAACACCATTTGCAACATTCAGATAATTAAGTGGCCAGTGTCAATATGAGCTAATAATTGGCAAGTAACATCTGTGCTTCAAAATTACCAGGCTATGCCCATTTCCAAGAAAAGAGAATTTAACCATCATCCCTTGATATTCAGTCGCATCACTGATGCTCCATTATCATAATCCTGGGGGTTACCAATGATCAGGTAAGTACTGAGGGAACACAGCAGGTCAGAGAGGCTAGGAATTCCATGGCAAGTACCACACTTCCTGTCTCATTGTTCCTGTCCACCATCTAGAAGGCACTTGTCAGGAATGTAATAAATATACTTGCCTTATAAATATACAACACTCAGGAAGTTTGACACTACCCAGAACAAAGCTGATAGATTGGCAACTTCACCATTTATACACCGTATCATCCCAAGTTACACTGCAGTAACTTACCAAGGCTCCTCCGACAATACCTGTCAAACCTACCATGTCTGCCATCTACAAAGATGGAGATATGCATCAAAACACCACCTGCAATTTCCCCTCCAAGCTATTCATCATCCTGACTTGGATCCATGAGTTGATATAGTTGGGTCTTAAAAAGACCTGCATTTGAAACTCTAACAGTCCCTTCAGTTATATTTGTTACTCTGGTGAGAAATAGCTTTGTCTATCCTCCTTCAGTCTCTTACGCATTGCATTCTGTTCCTCCATAACTGTCAAACATATAATTAAGTGAATTGCATTGCTTCATTACCTTCTAGTGTTGCTCAGATTCTGCAATGTAATAATCAATCCTGATTAAGCTAGGTTGACTACTGTGGTTGGAGAATTACTACCTTTCCCTATCAATTAATGTAACCCTTTCCACTTTTTCTGATAATCTCTTTTATAATCTAAAGAATGCCCAGAATTAAACTTTATCTCCCGTAGCATAATTCAATGTCATAAGGGATGCCAAATTTTCCCTGTGACTTTTGTCTTGATGAATGTTCTTCTCCCTGTATCTAGGTCATTCAAGTGCACAGAAAAGGTGGAACTATGTAGTCTCTTCCAAGGCTGGGGAAAGATTACACATCACTGGTATTTTTGGATTGCTTCCAAAGACCAACTGATACAGACTTAGCCTTGAAACAGTGAGATTAATTTTTCACATAGACTGCCCATGCTAGGGCAATTGTTGACTTATAATTTGGCTGGTCACTTAAGGTGTTACAAAGCATCTCATCAATCACTGTGTGATTTATTTGACAAAGCCCATTCCTGAAGGGACGTTTCAGCTGCTGTGTTTATCATTGCAATGTTCAAGCACAGGTCTCTTAAGCTTATCATTGTCAACATCTTTTGATGTTTATAGGTTCCCCTTTTTTAATTTGTATAATTCAAGTGGTCAAACATTTGTGTGGACTGGTTAAAGGCCAGTTTATTACAAACTTTTGTTGAAGGTCCCTGAAGAATAATGTGATAAATTTATTAACTAAAAAAATTACAGAATAACATCAGTCTTACAGTGCAGAAAGAGGCCTGCTGGACAAACTTTCCCCATTCCTGAAGAAGGGCTTATGCCCGAAACGTCGATTCTCCTGTTCCCTGGATGCTGCCTGACCTGCTGCGCTTTTCCAGCAACACATTTCCAGCTCTGATCTCCAGCATCTGCAGACCTCACTTTCTCCAGAAAGAGGCTATTGCTCATTGTACCTACACCAGCTCTGCAAATGAATATCATTATCTTTGACAATCTCTGGCTTTATCCCCATGCCCTTACACATTATTTTTATCCAGGTAATCATCTAACACTCTCTTCAATGCCTCAGTTGAGACTGCCTCCTCCACAATTCCATGCAGCGCATTTCAAACACAAATTACTTGCTGTGTGAAAAGGATTTTTTTTCTTATTTTGCCCTTGCTTCTTTTGCAAATCACTTTAAATCTCTGTTGTGTCATCTTGGTTCTTTACAAGCAGAAACAATTTCACCCTCTCTACTTTATCCAGCCAAAGCATGATTTTGAAAACCTCTATCAAAGGTCTCTTCCTTTCTCTAAGGAGGACAGTCCCAAGTTCCTCAAAGCTCATAACTGAAGTTTCTCATCCCTGCAACCATTCATCAGAACTCTCTCTAATGTGTTCACATCCTTCCTATATATATTCTCCAAGCTGTCGGCTTAGCTCAGTTGGCTGGATTGTTGGTTTGTAGAGCAGTGTGATACCAACAGTGTGGGTTCAATTCCCATTACCAGTTTGAAGTTACCATGAAGGACTCTCCTTCTTAACTTCTTCCCTTGCCTGAAGATTAGTGGCCCTCAGGTTAAATCACCACCAGGGTCTTCTCTGTAATGAGAGAGCAGCCTGTATGGTCTGTAAGACTATGGTGATACAACAAGCTGTACATAATACTCCACCTGATATCAAACAAGATGCCAAGACTAAACCAAATACTCATCAGGCAAAAGAATATCTCAAATGAGAAAGTTCCAATAGGTCTCTACAATATACAATTGGCGCATGCAATGTTGTTTGAGTTTCTTCTTGCTAAAATTAAGGTTAACTGTTGAAATCCAATCCAGCAACTGTGATATCTTCTGCAGTTGAATTGTTGGTGTTTTCATGTGAGGTGGGCTCAATGTAACAACAGATTTTAGGAGAGAGAGAAGACTCCTGACTTTGGTTTCGTAGGCATGGCAATTTTAGCCGACAAATTACAGTAAACCATTACTTGTTTTGAGATTTCTTTTTCTCCTCACCCACTGGAGAGAACTTTCTTCCAGATGATTCTAGGTGGGATCTCTTTCTTGACAGATTGGTTGCGTTTTTGTTTCATTCTTTGCTTGCAAGTTAAGAAGGTATTGTTACCATGTGACCTATACAAAAAGCTCGATCATGTTTTTGTTTAAGGCATTTGCAGTTCGAAGACAATCCTTCCCCCACCTGTGGTTCTTAGGTTTGTTATGTTCGATGCCTAATTTTCATTCTCACAATGAGTCATCACTGAAGCTTTGTTATCTCCTGGGTAACAGTGAAAAGTAATTGCATTGAGGATCAACAAGCCAGGTCAATCACGAATACAAGAGCAACAAGGTATGTTGATAATAAAACACTTCATTTATGCCTTTCCCCATAGAAATTTCTGTTGTTTGACAAATAATTCCTTTATAATCAATGCTACTTACCCAAATGAAGATTGCTTTTCATTTTGCACATATCTTGAGGATCATCTTTTGCCATCTTTGGTGCGGAGATTAAGTCTGACAGCCACAGCTCCGTCTGGCCTGGAGATATTTTGAAACAATCTTTTCCAAGGATTTTGAAAAAAAAATTGTAGTCTTTAAAGCAGGTTTTCTATAAGTTATTTGGTCATGTATCTACTGCCTTACTGGAAATAAATAAAATCTAGATATGTTCTTTTGGGTTAGAAAATTATGTTTTAAAAACAAAAAGCAATTTTATTTTACATTCATGCAGGTGATGGTTGCAATATAGCTTCTGACTATTTCCTAGTTAGCTGTTATCTGGGAATTATTTCCTTTCTCTTTTTCCTAGTTTTTAATACAGCTTGTATTAATTCTTGCCTTTGGACTTTGCTAAACTCTCTATTTGCAGCTAAATAAAAACTGAAAGAACTGCGGATGCTGTAAATCGGAAACAGAAACAGAAATTGCTGGAACAACACAGCAGGTCTGGTAGCATCTGTGGAGATGAATCAGAGTTTACAGTTTGGTTGAGGGACTCTTCTTAAAAAGGTCTTCCTCTGAGGAAGGGTCACTCGATCCGAAACGTTAATTCTGATTTCTCTCCACAGATGCTGTCAGACATGCTGAGCTGTTCCAGTAATTTCTGTTTTTGCCTCTATTTACAGCGTTTTCATTTAGTGAGGTCTGCAAAGAATGTGCCAGGCAAGTTCAAAGCTCATTTTCTGGATTAGTGGTGCTGTAAGAGCACAGCAGTTCAGGCAGCATCTGAGGAGCAGTCAATCATTGTTATTTACCAATAAAAATTTCTTGTTCTTTTGCCAGATTTCAACCCTTTAGATTCCCTTAGCAATTTGACCCCTCATTGGGCCTGTAATTCAACCCTTCTTTGGTCAAAGTCCCTTTTTGCTGTTACAAGAGTATCATGAATATGCTGTTTATTTTCTAGACAGAAGGTTTGCTATTCCTGTCTAGTATGGTCATTGCATAGCTCTCAATTTCTTGATTCTTTTTGAGGGAGGTCAATAATTCTTCCAGTTCAGAGAATTTTCCTTTCCCTTGAAGTCCTTGATTTTATCTTTTACCCAACAAATCATTTTAATAAAGTCAAGGTTAAACCTGAATTCAGGAATCCTACTTTGGCAGCTGTACTCTGTGTTACACTGAGGGGTGTGGTTAACTTTTGAACTGCATGAACACAGATATTTGTTTGATCCATTTGTCAGCAATAGTTAACCTTTTAGAACCATTCTGTGGTCCTAATCTTTTCTGTGGTGAAACTGGCTTTGGAAATTCTGTAGATCACCTTTTCTGCTTCTTTCAACTCACATACCTTATGTTAATTCCTTTGAACAACCAAGTGATTTCCCTCACTTCTTCAACTAAGCTGGGCATCTTCCTCACTATCTGTCAGCCTGGAGAGGCATTAATCAGTGTTACTACTTCATTCTATTCATTTTTATTTAGCTACATCAATCTTCACTGGTTGTACTGCCCCCTTTAGGGCTTATACTTTTTTTCAGCAAGCTGACCCCTGCAGAAACTTGCTACAGCTGTTCAGTTTGTTCAGCCTCTCTGGACTTTTCTGAGTATTTTTCAACCTGCAAAATCATTTCCATATAGAAAGTTTTCTCTTTGCATGGTTATGCTTGATATTACATCCATCCTTTAACAAGTTCAATTGTTAAATGAATTTTCCTCAATAGCACCACTTCCCCAGCATTTATGATATTTTCAGAGCCCTTGGGAAATGTTAACAAAGACTAATATTGAAAAAAATGGGTCTTGTGTCCCTGCCTTTGAGTCAGAAAGCTCCAAGTTTAAGTCCCACCTTAGGATGTAATGACTATGGAAGTGCATCATAACACATTCAAAGAGTTTGATTACAAATTAAACTGTTTGATTAAAACTACAAAAACAAATGGGAATACCAAATTATCTGTCAATCAAAGCAATCCAGCAGACAGTTTCCTTAAACCTTCAACAGCTGCTTCAGCCTATTCTTTTCCTGTTTAAAGATTACAGTTCTAAAACATTTCAGATCATGATCTTAAGTGGACCTTATCTGTTCTTCAAGGGAATTTGCATCATCTTCATCAATTCATGACTCCCATACTGTGGGATAAAATCCTTGGGCCAGTCAAAATGGGTCTCTTCGAACTGGGCTCTACGTTTAAATGGCCCTATTGAGTTGGGCTTTCCCTCCTGTATCAGTCACACACATCCCCCTTCCTCCTGCTGAGGGAAGAGGCTGGGATGGTCCAGGTCAGACAACTCCTTCCCCTTCCTGGATCTCTCCATCTCCACCTTTGGTGACCAACTCAACGTGGACACCTACTTCAAGCCCGCTGACTCCCACAGCTGCCTGGACTACACCTCCTTCCACCCCACCCCTGTAAAAAACGTGATCATTTACTCCCAATTCCTCCACCTCTGCTGTATCTGCTCCCAGGAGAAGTAATTTCTCTCCAGAACATCCAAATGGCCTCCTATTTCAAGGACTGCAATTTCCCCTGGCACGTGGTCAACAATACCCTCCAGCACAAATTCCTCCATTTTCCGCACCTCTGCCCTTGAATTCCACCCCTCTAACTGCACTAAGGATAGAACCCCCGGTCCTCACATTCCATTAATCTCCGGATTCAGCACATTATCCTCCGCCTTTTCCGCCACCTACAATTAGACCCCACCACCAGAGATATATTTCACTCCCCATCCCTTTCAGCATTCCGCAGTGATCACTCCCTCCATGACTCCCTCATTAGGTCCACAGCCTCCACCAATTCACCCTCCTCTCCCGGCACCTTTCCTTGCCACCGCAAGGGGTGTAAAACCTGCACCGACATTTCTCCCTTCACCTCCATCCAAAGTCCCAAAGGAGCCTTCCACATCCAGCAGAGATTTTCTTGCACATCCAAACATGTCATCTACTTTATCTGTTGCTCTCAATGTGGTCTCCTCTACATTGGGGAGACAAGACACCAACGTGTAGAACGTTTCAGGGAACATCTCTGGACACACACACCAAACAACCCTACCACCCTCTGGTCAAACACTTCAACTCCCCCTTCCACACCGCCAAGGGCTTTACAGGGTACATGCTGAGAGGATGTTTCCCCTTATGGGAGTGTCTAGGACCAGAGGTCATTGTCTTAGAACAAAAGGGGATACATCTAAGATTGAGATGAGGAGGAATTTCTTTTCTCTTACTACAGGCAGCTTTGGGAGCAGAGTATATTTAAGGCTGAGAGAGTAAAAAAACAATGATCAGTCGGGGAATCGGGCAAGTGAATATGCAGGATGTCGGATCAGCGATGATCCTATTCCTTATAGCCTAATGGTAACTTAGAAATCCAACAAGCACAGTGTCTTATTAACTCCTTCATCAAACAGATTAAAGAACTTTTCATGAATAGCTCAGATTCTGAACCAAGAAGTAGAAGTTGTTATATTAAATTCAATGTCAACTCAAATCAGGTAAAGAAAGCAAATTAAAGAAAGGAAAAAAAGATTAAAAGACAGAAAGCAAATGGTAAAAATTCAAATTTCATTACCTTAAATATCTGAATTCTTAAATCTTCTAAATCTCTAATCTAACAATACTAGGATAGTTGAAGTAAAATCAGAAAATGTGAGACTCGATAATTCCAAATGTTCATTTTTGGTAGCAGTGAGATAGTTCAGGAGTAATACATGACTTGTCACACTATTAAAAGTTACTTACACTAGATTAGGCAAGACCCAACTATTTCTTTCGGGATTCAAGCATATTTGTAGGATGGATTTTATAGAATGGAATTTGGAGGATATATTATCCAAGCATCTAACCTAAAGGTTGTAGACATGAAACCTCATTACCCACAGGCACAAAATTCTGGGGGAGGCTTTAATCAATGCAGAGGGGAACTTCCATCCCCAAAAACAACTGGCACCCACTATTGGGACTACAAGCAGTCCTCACTAAGAAGTGAAGCAATCTCCTGGAGTTCAGCTGAGTTTCAGGAATTTTGTGTGGGTGTGGCTGGGATGCCCCAGCAAGGAAGCAGTGGGATTGGGGATGCGGTTTGGATTAGACAAACTCGTGCGAATGAACAAATGAGTCATTCTCTTGTTGAGCACATGAGTGTCCTTAAAGAAAGCAAATCCCTTCCTTCTCAAAGCAGATTGTGCTGTCAAAGTTGCTCGGCTGCCTCCCTAACTTCCCTATTTCTCTACAGACTGGAACTTTTGTGGTAGATGTGGATTGCTGCCTCTAAATGGCTGTTAATTATCTATTGGCTTCAAAAGAGCTCAAGGCAGATAGGCTGCCTGGTGACTTATCTGATGAAGGACTTATGCCGGAAACATCAATCCTCCTGATCCTCAGATGCTGCCTGACTTGGTGTGCTTTTCCAGCACCAATCTCTCAAATCTGGTAACTTATCTGACCTGATTTATTTTACATGCTCTCCACCTTCAAGTACAATAGGGGAGTGTAAAATTCAGCCCTATGAGGCAAATGCTGCAATTTCACATTGTTCAAAGTACTTGGTGGGAATTGGATGGAGAGATGACATTTGTGGTATACATTTGGTGGAATATCACATCTCAGACATTTCCATTTTTAGTTGTGGATGTGCAAAGACCAGAAGTTGATGTCTGACCTCCAAATAGCAGTGAGCACTGTTAACCTCGCCATAACCTTTACAGCAAAATATAGTATTATAATTTTTAAGCTATATGGCAATACAGATAAATACAGGACCTTCTCTTACAGTATTATTTGTTGTAGCTGACTAATATCTGAGCTGCAATATTTAATTTGTGCTATTTATTTTACTCAGGAAATTTAACACCACGCCTCAAGAGTCTTTTCAGCAAAAATCCTACATTTGCCGGGGTATGTCTACCAGATGTCCAAAGACCTGAATCACCAGAAAAAAGACTGTTAAGGTGTAATCCTTCGTTGACTGTGCTGGTAAAGGTAAAGTGGAGAGGGAGTCAATTACAATCAGTTATTAGAGGCATGTGTGCTATGATTATTCAACTTTCTTAAAAAAGGAATTTTACCTCTTCCAATTCCATTTTGATTTCCTCCTGACCTCCTCATTCACATTTGGTGTTATTGCATTGCCCTTAATGGGCTCTGAGCGTAAATTGAACAATTGGAAACATGAATAATTTAATGGTAGTGGTTAAAAGATGAAAAATATCATGGGTGATTTAATAGTGGGAAAAGATCTGGATGTAGGTTAGCTCACTGAGCTGGAAGGTCTGTTTTCAAACATTTCGTCACCATGCTAGGTAACATCTTCAGTGAGCCTCCAGATGAAGCACTGTTGGTGTAGCCCACTTTCTATTTATATGTTTGGGTTTCCTTGGGCCGGTGATGTCATTTCCTGTGGTGACACCACTTCTTATGGTGATATTATTTCCGGTTCTTTCTCTCAGGGGTGGTAAGTGGGATCCAAGTTAATGTGTTTGTTGATAGAGTTCTGGTTGGAATGCCATGCTTCTAGGAATTCTCGTGCATGTCTCTTTTTGGCTTGTCCTAGGATGATGTGTTATCCCCGGCGAAGTGGTGTTCTTCCTCATCCATGTGTAAGGAGACTAGTGAGAGTGAGTCATGTCTTTTTGTGGCTAGTTGATGTTCATGTATCCTAGTGGCTAGTCTGGAAGGACACTAGTTCAATTGGGACAACACATCCATCCTAGGACAAACCAAACAGAGACATACACGAAAATTCCTAGAAGCATGGCATTCCAATTGGAACCCTATCAACAAACACATTGACTTGGATCCCATTTACCACCCCAGAGAAAAAGAACCGGACATGATGTCACCATAGGAAATGACATCATCGACCCAAGAAATCCCAAATATATAAATAGAAAGCAGGCTAGACCAGCAGCGCTTCATCCAGAGGCTCACTGTAGATGTTATCTAGCATGATGACGAAACCTCTGAAAATGGACCTTCCAGCTCAGTGAGCAAACCTCCATCCAGAATCTCAACCTGAGCAACAAATCTTCTCAAACCTCGGTGGGAAAAGATGTTTGTGTGAAATAGAACTTGTGGTTATATATAAAAAGAGAAAATTAAGGGAATTTTACTTGACTGAATTGCACCTAACATTTAAAAGGAAGGTAAGATCATAAGAAATAGGAACAAGAGTAGACATTTACCCCTTGAACCTGCTAATCCAACACTCTTTACGTCCACTTTCCTGCCCTTTTCCCGTAACCCTTGATTCCCGTAACTACTGATCCCGAATCTGTTTATCTTAGCCTTAAATATACACAAGGACTCTGCCCCCAAAGCTCTCCTTTAGCAAAGAGTCATAACCCTCTGAGAGAAAGAATTCCTCCTCAGCTCAGTCTTAAATTGGCATCCCTTAATTTTGCAATGTGCCTTTTAGCCATAGACCTCCCAGTGAGGAGAAAAATCCTCTCAGGATTTACCCAGTCAAACCCTTAAAAGAATTCTGTATGTCTCAATGAGATCACCTCTCAATCTTTTGAAATTCCAGTCATAAGACAATCTACCCTTACTGGGAGTCAACTTAATGAAATTCTCTGGACTGCCTCCAATGAAATATTATATTTTCTTAGATAAGGTGACTAATACTGCTCATAGTAGTCCAGATGTGGTCTCACCAGAATCTTGTACAGTTACAGTAAGATTTCCCGACTTTTATACTTCAGTTTCTTTGAAATAAGGGCCAACATTTCATTAGCCTTCCTGATTTCCTGCTGCAACATTGTGCTAGCTTTCTGTACAAATAACAAATCCTTCTGTGTTACAACTTTCTGCAGTTTTACTTATTTAAAATAATACTTTTTTTTGTTCTCCCTTCCAAAATGAACAACTTCACATTTTCCCTCATTATATTAATTTGCAACCTTTTGCTCTCTTACTTAACCAAACAATATCTCTCTGTAATCTGTTTATATCCATCTCATATCTTACCATTCTACTTATTTTATACCATGTGAAATTTTGGCTACAGTACATTTGCTTCCTTCCTCCAAGACCTATTTCTTATGGTCTTATGATCTTACTTTCCTTTTAATTGTAAGTGCACAGGGTTACTGTGCACTTTATCAGTGTTTGTCGATCAGATATTGTTTTGCGCCAATGCACTGTGCTCTTTCATTATTAAAATGGTGTTATTTCAGGAGCCTCCTTCTCCAACAAGCTGCTTACTTGTTCACCACCATTCATGACTGGATGTGGTAGAACAACAGAGTTTTGATCTGATTCGTTGGTTGTGGAATTGCTTAGCTCTAACTTGCTGCTTATGTTTTTTGACAGTCAAGTTAGCTGTTGTGTAGCTTCATTAGGTTGACACCTCATTTTTAGGTTTTCCTCGTACTATTCCTGGCATGCCTTCCTGCACTCTTCACTACCCTGCTTGATGGTTATGATGGTGGAGTATTCTGGGCCATTGTGTTGTAGATTATGTTGGAGTAGGATTTTTCTACTGCTGATGGTCCATGGCACCTCATGCATGCCCAGTCTTGAATTGATTGCTCTGGTAGAAGTTTATCCTATTTAGTACAGTTACAGTGCTACACAACACAATGTAAGGTCTTCTCAATATAATGAGGTAAAGAAGGGACCTTGGCTCCACAATGACCGTGCAGTGATCATTGTTACCAATACTATCATGACAGATGCATCTATGGCCAGTAGGTTGATTAGGATAAAGTCAAGTATGTGTTCCCTCTTGTTTGTTCCCTCACCACCTGCTGTAGCCCTAATCTATCAGCAATGTCTGCTAGAATGTGATAAACTTCATTAGTATTGATACTGCCAATCCAAAACTGGTGGTGAGTATTGAGGTACCCTACATAGTATATTCCATGACGTTGGTGCCTTCAGTGCTTTCTCCAAATATTGTCCAACTTGGAAGAGTACTGAGTCATCAGAAAAGTGAAGATGATATGTGTTCATCAATAGGAGGTTTCCTTGCCCATGTTTGACCTGATGCCATGAAAATTAATGTGATCTGGTTTTATGGTTATCATTAAACTCTTAATTACAAATTATTGTTGTATTCAAATTCAATCATCTGCCATGGTAGGATTCAAGTCCTGGGTTCCAGAGTATTATCTGGGTCTCTGGATTACTCGTCCAACAGCAATCTCATCCAACATGATCTCATTACAGAGGAACCTCGATTATCAGAATGTGATGGGCGGGCACTCTTTCGTTCGGATAATCGATTATTTGGTTAATCGATTAATTGCCTTTCCTCTGGGGCTTGGCGTTTTTTTAATAGATATTTTTATGAGAAATTTAACATTTTTACAAGTTTACAAAAATAAACAAAACTCTCAGATATAAACATTGATATACAATTAGCTCAAATAAACAATAGCCAAAATTTAACAAAAAAACAAAAAAAACGAAAAAGAAGAAAAAAAACAAACAAAACTCAACTATCTACTAATCTAACCTACAACTAACCAGAGTGTATATTTAAGTCTCTTACATGCTCGGAATGTGTTAACATCAGATGTAATAAAACCTGTATTCGTGCGGGATTCCTCCCCCGAGGGGCCTCGGACCAGCCAGGTTTGTAATCTCAATTAGGGGCTTGGCGTTTTTAAAGTCTGTTCCTCATTCAGGAGACTGCAGAAGCACACGGCGCATGAGACCCTGCCTCCCCGTTCCCCAACCCCATCCAACACTGCCCCCAACTCTGTCCCCCCCCATTCCTAATCCTGCCCAACTCTGCCCTCAACCCCGTCCAACACTGCCCCCAACTACCACCCCGAACACCACCCCCCAACCTCATACGCACCCGCCCCCTTCTCCAGGGCAGCTGGACTGGACACCAACAATAAGACTGCTGCCGCTGCTATCTTTGTGGGGTAAGTCTCCAAATAGTGCGCGCACACACACGCGCACACACACATGCACATGCGCACACACACACACACAGCTTTTAACTGCAAATCTTTGACAGGTTCCGCGTTTGCCCTGTATAGGACAATGTTGGAGAGATTATCTGGGGAAGGAGGAGTTAGGGTACACCCTCTGTAGAACTCCAGGGAAACTTTGGGGAGAGAGAGAGGGCAGGTAATCAGTCATTTGGAGACAGTGCCTGTTTAATCACTGTAAACAAAAGACGTGATCACTGTTGGAAACACGTCTTTGATGTAATGTTTCCATCGGGACCTCGAAGTCTCCTTCGGATAATCTGATTTTCAGATAATTGGTATTTGGATAATCGAGGTTCCTCTGTACAGCTTTTACATCTTCTCCTTCAAATACAGGTTCTCCTTCAAATATGAAACAAGATAATAAGATATCATCTTTGAAAGTAATTCTGTAATAATTCCTGATTAAGAAAGTTGAATTCCTAGATAATTAACTACAACTAATTTTGGGTACCAGATTAAATTTCCTTGTCTGATTTAATTAGTGCAATTTAGGTTTTTGTCGCTCAATATCTGAGTGACAGTTACAGGTTTACTTGACAGACATATCTATTTATGACACTTTCACAGAAATGCTTACAAATGGACCCAGACAAGAGATCATCATGCACTGAGCTGCTGAAAGCTGAATATTTCACAGCAGATGGATTCTCAGAGAAGTGAGGATATTTTCATTCAGAGATTTTACTGGATATTTATAATCTTGCAGATTGTTTTTGTCATAATTGAATGAATAAGGATTCATACTTTAATGGAAATGGAACAAATCATGTATAATTCGTCTGGATGGTACATGGAGGTATTTCTCCTGCAACCACCAGCTCACCCAATATAAGTGTGGATCTTAAACTGCCAGCTCAGAAGCTGGCTTCCCTCCTGTGGTTATATGACAGAAGTAGCCTGAATTGGTCCAGAGTAGAAGCCTCTCATCTTGGGGAGGGGGAAGTCCCACCCTAGCAAGCAGCTGGTCAAACTGAGTGCCTTTTGTTCTTTCACAGAGTATCTGAAAATTCAGTAAGTGTGGCCTTGCCTGCATCATCCCAAGAATAAGTGAGAAAAAGGCTCGCTCTTTTGCATGACGTCTCAAAATGAAATGGCAGATTTGTGATAGTAGCTTACTTGCCTATTAGTTCAGTTTGGTATTGGTATGTTTGTGGCACAGATTAATATGACATGTTATGACAATGGGAATAGATGTTGCTTCTTTATGTCAGGAGGTTTTAGATGCCAGGGTTGTTTGGAATGGTTCTGCAAGAGATGGAGCTTGTATAAATCAAAGAAATTGTATTTCAGCAGGGATGTCAGGGTCTGTTTGTGCTGTTGGAGAGGATTTAAACTAACTATGCAAAGAGATATAGAGTCAGAGCGATGTACAGCACGGAAACCCTCTAAACCCCTTCTATTCATACACCCATCCAGTGCCTTTTAAATGCTGTAATTGTACCAGCCTCCACCACTTCCTCTGGCAACTCATTCCATACAAGCACCACTCTTTGTGTGAGAAATTTGCCGCTTAGGTCCCTTTTTATATCTTTCTCCTCTCACTTAACCTATGCCCTCTAGTTCTGGATTCCCCTACCTCAGGGAAAATACCTTGTCTATTTGCCTTACCCACGCCCCTCATGATTTTATAAAGTTAAAAATCACATAACGCCAGGTTATAGTCCCACAGGTTGAATTGGAGGCACTAGCTTTCGGAGCACTGCTCCTTCATCAGGTGGTTGTGGAGTATAAGATTGTAAGACACAGAATTTATAGCAAAAGATTACAGTGTGATGTAACTGAAATTATATATTGAAAAAGACCTGGATTATTTGTTAAATCTCCCATCTGTTAGAATAACCATGTTGATTTCAGTTCTTTCATGTGTAAACCTCAAAACCTTTGTAAAAGTTACAATTCTCTAAAGTCTCTTAAAAACAACTCACCAGAACGAAGGACCCAATACTCAGCATGAGCAAAACCAATGTAGTGTACAAAATCCCATGCAAGGACTGCACAAAACACTACATAGGACAAACAGGAAGACAGCTAACGATCCGCATCCATGAACACCAACTAGCTACGAAACGACACGACCAGCTATCCTTAGTAGCCACACACGCAGATGACAAGCAACATGAATTCGACTGGGACAACACTACTATTATAGGACAAGCCAAACAGAGAACAGCCAGGGAATTCCTAGAGGCATGGCACTCATCCACAGATTCAATCAATAAGCACATCGACCTGGACCCAATATTCCGACCACTGCAGCGGACAGCTGGAACTTACAACCGGAAGTAGCAGATTCAAACCACTACAAATGCCGGAGGAAGGATCACAGAAGCGCTTCACAGGAGGCTCCCGAGCACTGAGGATGTCACCTAGACAGGGGACGAAACGTCTGCAACACAAATTCCCAGCTCGACGAACACAACCACAACGAGCACCCGAGCTACAAATCTTCTCACAAACTTTGAAAGTGTTTAGTTGAAAAGGCTGAATGTTTAGAAAACACTTGAAAGTATGATATTGTAGTTATTACAGAAATGTGGCTTGAAGAAGGACAGGACGTGCAGCTCTGCATTTCTGGTTGTAGGGTTTTCAAATGTGTTGGGGGGTGGTGGGGTGAGAAAGAGCATCACAATATTAGTTACAGACACACAGTTGTGAGCAGGAATGATATGTCAGAACGATTGTCAAATGACACCAAGCAGGTTGAAATGAAGAACAAAGAACGGTCAGTCACACTGTTGAAAATATACTATAGACTCCCAAACAGTTAAAAGGAAATAATAAAGGAAATGTTTAGGCAAATTGCAGATGTGTACAATTGTGATGGATCCACAATTACCTCAGTATTAGCTAGAATCTGTATAAAGTTATAGAGAGTGCAGAATTCTTAAATTACTTTCAGGAGAATTTTTTTTGATAGTGTAGAGAAAATGCAACTAGAGAGGCAATGGTTCTGATTTAGTTTTATGGAGTAAAGTGAGATGGGGTAAGTGTTATCAGTGGGATAATATTTAAGTGGTAGTGATCAGATTAGATTAGATTAGATTACTTACAGTGTGGAAACAGGCCCTTCGGCGCAACAAGTCTACACCGCCCCGCCGAAGCGCAACCCACCCATACCCCTACATTTACCCCTTACCTAACACTAGGGGCAATTTAGCATGGTCAATTCACCTAACCTGCACATCTTTGGACTGTGGGAGGAAACCGGAGCACCCGGAGGAAACCCACGCAGACACGGGGAGAACGTGCAAACTCCACACAGTCAGTCGCCTGAGGCGGGAATTGAACCCAGGTCTCTGGCGCTGTGAGGCAGCAGTGCTAACCACTGTGCCACCGTGCCGCCCTTTCACACAAGGCATAATTTGCTTAGATTTTGTGCAGTTATGGGGAAAAAAATGATAAAGATAGGCCAGGAGGAGAAATTCTCAAATGGGACAAGGACAATTTGTATAAGCTGAGATGTGATCTGTCAGAAGTGAACTGGAAATGGTTACTTTAAGTGAAAAACCTTAAAAAAAGTGAGGAGTCCAGGGAAATATGTTCCCAAGAGGAAAAAGGCTGAGGTTACCAAATTCAAAGCCTCCTGGATGTTGATGAACATGCCAATAAGATAAAGTAATAAAAGGAAGCTTGCATCTGTTACTTGAGACCAATACTGCAGAAAGCCTAGAGGAATACAGAAAGTTCAGTGATGAAATTAAAGAGGAAATTAGAAAAAGCAAAGAGTGCATGAAAACATTTTTACAAGGAAAAGTCACAGTTCTTTCGATAAGTAAGTAAAGAGCATTGCTCAAGGAAGGAGTAGAACATAATGTAACTAGTGTAAGAAGATTCAGTTATGTTTCATAATGAACAGATTTTGTTTGTTTTCACAAAACTGTAGGATATTGATCTTGGGGTGCAGGAATGAGTTAGCTGGGAGCAGCAGACTTTGTTTCAGTGAAACAGGCTGGTTGTTGGTTTCCACAATAAATATGTATTTAAAAATTGAATCACCAAAAAAATGGATGTGTTCATTTTGGAATTTATTGTGATTGAATGACAATCGTAAAAATAATTAAATCATAAAAACTCTGAGGTTTGTTTGCAGGATCCTTTGAAATATTTGGTTGTATTTGCAGATTTATACCAGAGATTCAAGCTCAAGTTCTTAAGGATATGAAAGACAATCCACTTTTGGTCAGAAAACGCAAAAACATCAGCAAAGAAATTATAGAATATGAAAAAGCGATGTTAACTGTCAAACAAAGTGCCAAAAAACACGGAAAGGTGAGAATTATGGGCTCCTTCATGACGTTATTATTTCAATACATTGAATGGGTGAATGTTCATTGGCAATATTTTAGAAAGCACTGAATGGCCAAGAATTAGATACTATCATCTCATTGTTGGGATGAAGAATTTTGTTCCACATACCTGTATCCAAAGAACACAATTGTAATTTAATATAAGCTTAGAAATTCCCAAATATCAATGGAATTACTGTGGAAGTAAATCTAATTAACTCCACAAAGCTCGGGAAGATAAAGCATTGATTGATCTGAAAAGTGACAAGTAACATTCACACCACACAAATGTCGGGCAATGACTATCTTCAATAAGAAATAATCTATCCTTCACCCCATGATATTCAATGGCACTGCCTCACTTAATTCCATGCTATTAGTATCCCAGGGGTTGCCATTGACCAAAAGCTCAACTGGACTAAGCCATGTAATTTCACTGGCTTCAAGAACAGTTCAAAAGCTAGGAATATTGCAGCAAATAACTCACCTCCTGACTCCCCAAATTCTGTCCACCATCTGCAGGCACAACTCAGAGTGTGATAGAATACTTCCCATTTGCCTGGATGGGTGCAGCTCAAACAACACTCTCAAAGCTTGACATCATCTGGGATTGGCACCACATTCACAAACATCCACCACTGATGCTCTGTAGCAGCAGTGTGTACCATCTAAAAGATGAACTGCAGGAATTCACCTGAGATCTTCAGACAGCACCTTCTGAATTCATGACCACTTCTACCTGGAAGGACAAGGGCAACAGATACACAGGAACATCATCACCTGCAAGCTCCCCTCCCATGCCACTCACCATCCTGATTTTCTCATTGTTCCTCAGTGACATGGGTCAAAATCCTAGAATTCCCTTCCTAATGGCATTATGAGTGTACCTACACCAAACACACTGTAGCAGTTCAGAAACGCAGCTTGAGGTAATTAGGGATAGGCATGAATGTTGGCCAGCAGCACCTATGTCCCATGAGTGAATATAAAAAGAAACTTCCTACTGGTTCAGCTCGGACAACCCAAACTTGCATGACTGTTTACAGCTAAGTCCTCAGTGAGAGATCTGAACCTCCTGATCTGTTTCATGAATGAGGTAGAGTAATACTGACCTGTCTGTCTCATGCATTTATTTGTTGAGTTTGTTGGCAGCAGTAAAACTATTCCAACCTTCTTTTCTGATAATTCCACAATCACTGATGTGGTCTACTCTGTTTAGTCCAAGATGTTGTGATCTAACTATCTTTATAAGGAACAATTTTGAGATAATAATGTTGTGTCTATGATCTAGATACCTACTATCTCAACCCAAAGAATTAATCTGAAAACAATCAGTTGTAACAATGAGTAGGAAGAACAAAAAGCTCTGGCAAAACTCAACATGTCAGGCATTATATGTGGAACGAAACAGAATGAGCATTTTAGGTTTTATCAGAATAAGTGGAATGTCATCAGCCTGGACTCTTCACAAATTCTGCGTGATTTGATGAGTTTTTCCAGCACTTCTTTTCTTACTGTAGATTTCCAGCATCTACAGTATTTTGCTTTTGTTGTAATCATGGCAACTGCATGTTTCCTTGATAGAATAGCAGCTTATAACAAAACTGAATTGCCTCATATCTTATAGTTTTGAAGGATTACAATCACATTTGCATTTGTAAAGCATAAGAGTCATAGAGATGTACAGCATGGAAACAGACCCTTCGGTCCAACCCGTCCATGCTGACCAGAGAAGATTGTAGCAATCTTTACTTCCAAACCACACCTGATTTGAGAGTACTTAAGTACCAAAACTTGCAAGTATGTCAAACTGATTCAAATGAGATCTACCACTTAATAATTCACCAAACTGCCGTTTTTGCTGTTGTTATAGACATTTAGTGATAGTTACATATAACTTTAGTCCACACAATGGAGCAATGCAGTTCATCTTGAAATAACTGCACAGAGGCCAGTATCCTGTCAGCAAGTCACCTTTTATTTATATGTGCACAGTACATGAGCTCTGACCAGCCAGCTCACAGTCCCTAGAATAAGGAGACTCTCTGAATCTCCTGTTTATATCTGTCAGCCAGGGCTCTTTGATTGACCCAGGTTATTTACCCAAATCAAGGATCTCATAGTCAGTGAGATCTACCTGGCCCTTGTGCCAATCACTGCAATCTATTAAATCAATAACTCTTGTTTGTTTACCATTTATAAAGATAGATAAGGAGACATCTTAAAATCAGAGCAAGACCATTCAGGAACGATGTTATGAAAGGGAACACAGAGTACAATGTATGGAATTTGCTTCCACATAAGCTGTAGGCGCCAGCCCAACTAATTGTTTTAAATCTAGAGTTAAGAGGTATTTGCAAGCCAAGGTTATTAAAGCATGTGGAAACAATGTGGATTTAGGATCAGCAATGATCTCCTTAATCGTGAACTGACTCGGAGTTGGGGGGGGGGGGGGGGGGGAGGGGTAGAAAGAACTACTCCTGTTCAGGGCATTATATCAATGACCAAGATGATGTACCTACTAGAGATGGATCAATACTTGATTTTCTGTTGAGAAATAAGGCAGAGAAAATGACTGAGGTGTCAGTGGGGGAGCATTTTGGGGCAAGTAATGATAATTCTATTAGTTTTAAAATAGATATAGAGAAAAAAATAGAACTGTTCAAAAGTTAAAGTTCTAAATTGAAGAAAGGCCAATTTTGACAGTATTAGAGAGGAACTTCCAAAAGTTGATTTAAGGTAAGCTATTCACAGGGAAAGGAATGATTGGGAAGTGGAAGGCCTTTAAGAATGAGAATTCGGAGACGTATGTTCCCATTAGTATGAAGGGAAATGCTGGTAAGTGTAGGGAATTCTGGATGACTCGAGAAATTGAGGCTCTTATCAAGAAAAATAAGGAGGCATATAGCAGGTATAGATAGCTGAGATTGAGTGAATCTCTGGAAGAGTATAAGGGCAGTAGGAGTATACTTAGGAGGGAAATCAGGAGGGTAAGAGGTGGACATGAGATAACTTTAGCAAATCGGGTTTAGGAGAATCCAAAGATATTCTATAAATACATTAATGGCAAAAGAATAACTAGGGAGAAAATAGGGCACCTTAAAGATTAGCATGGCTGTCTATGTGTGGAATCACAGGAGATGGGTGAGATACTAAAGAAATATTGTGCATCAGTATTTGCTGTGAAGAAGAACATGGAAGCTAGGGAGTTTGGGGAAATAAATAATGATGTCTTGAAAAGAGTTCATTTTACAGAAGAGGAAGTGCTGGATGTCTTAAAATGCATAAAGGTAAATAAATCTCCAGGATCTGATCAGGTGTTTCCCAGAACTTTGTGGAAAGCTAGGAAAGAGATTGCTGGGCCCCTTGCTGAGATGCTTGTGTTATTGATAGCCAGGGATGAGATACTGGAAGACCGGAAGTTGGCTAACATGGTGCCACTATTTAAGAGAGGCTGTAAGGAAAAACAAGGAAACTATAGACGGGTGAGCCTTATGTCAATGATGGGTAAGTTGTTGGAGGAATTCTGAGAGACTGGATTTACGCTCATTTAGGAAGGCAAGGACTGATTAGGTATAGTCAACATGGCTTTATGTGTGGGAAATTGTGTCTCACTAACTTGATTGAATATTTTGAAAGGTGCCAAAGAAGATTGATGAAGGCAAATTTGTAGATGTTGTCTATCTGGACTTCAGCAAAGCATTCAATGAGGTTCTGCATAGTACGTTAGTTATTAAAGTTAGAGTACATGGGATCCAGAGGGAGCCAGCCAATTGGATACAAAATTGCCTTGAAGGAAGGGCACAGAGGGTGGTGGTGATGCTGGGTTGCTTTTTGGACTGGAAATGCGACCAGTGATGTGCCATAAGGATCAGTGCTGGGTCCATTGCTTTTTGTCATTTATATAAATGGTTTGGAAGTGAATGTAGGAGATATGATTAGTAAGTGAGAGGGAGACACTAAAATAGGTGGTGGCAAGGACAGTGAAGAAAGTTATCTGAATACAATGGGACCTTGATCAAATTGGTCAATAGGCCGAAGAGTGGCAAATGAAATTTAATTTAGATGTGTGGAAGGTTGCGTTTTGGTACGGCAAATCAGGGCAGGGCTTATACACTTCATGGTAGGCATCTGGAGAGTGTTGCCGAACAAAGAGAATTCGGGGTGCAGATGCATAATTCCTTGAAAGTAGAGTCACAGTTAGCAGGGTGGTGAAGAAGGTGTTTGATGTGCTTACCTTCATTGGTCATAACATTGAATCTAGGAGTTGGAGTGTCATATTGCTTTCATGGAAAACATTGGTGGGGCCACTTTTAGAATACTGCATGCAATTCTGGTCGCCTTTCTACAAGAAGAATGTTGTTAAACTTGAGAGAGTTCAGAAAATATTTACAAGGATGTTGCTGGGACGAGAGGGTTTGAGTTATAGGGAGAGACTGAATAGTCAGGGGCCATTTTCCCTAGAGTGTCGGATGCCAAGAGGTGACCTTGTAGTGATTTATAAAATCATGAGGGGCATGAATAAAGTGAATAGCCAAGGTCTTTTTCCTAGGATGGGGGAGTCCAAAACTAGAAGGCATCAGTTTAAGGTGAGAGGGGAAAGATTTAAAAGAACCTGCAGGGTAATATTTTCATGCAGAGGGTGGTGCTTTTGTGGGACAAGCTGTCAGAGGAAGTGTTGGAGGTGGGTGCAGTTGCAACATTTAAAAGGCATCCGCACAGGTGTATGAATAGTAAGGGGTTAGAGGGATATGGGCCAAATACTGGCAAATGAGACTCGGTCAGATTTGGATGTCTGGGCGGCATGGATGAATTGGACTGAAAGGTCTGTTTCCATGCTGTATGACTGTATGACTTTCTGACATAATAGAGGTAAAGTTCAAAATTTCAAATGTAGTTAAGCTAGTAGGTTTGATATTTTACTAAACACTTCTGAATTTTTAAATTAAGACCAATTGTGAGATTTGTGCTATCAAGTAAAAAACTATCATGAAGTGTAATCTTTGTTCAGTATCTGGCCCCAAAACAACTCAGATAGGAACATGGCAGCATCAGAATAATAATGCCTTGTACTTCATTGCAATAGGAACAACATGCATGGATCCTACAAGAATGCACTTCACCTTAATCTAAGCCTTTAAATTGTATCCGTAATAGGGTGTCAATAGATTTTGCCTTTCAGAAAATATCAGCTTTTTCCACTCGACAGTGACATATGCAACATTTATTTTAAGACATTTGAATGCTTCCAATATTAGAAAACAAAATCTTGTACATTCCAATGATTTGTGCTTTTAACTGGATAAAATAAATGCAAGAAGTTCCAAAATGATTTATGGTTTCTAGCTTATTATTTTACTTTTTCAAACACACAGAATAAAATTTTCTTTTCATGTAGGATGCCACAAAAGACAAGGAACCTAAAAGCAGGAAATACAAACGTGCAAATGCAAAAGCAGAAACAACAAAGGCAGAAAAAGTAGATAATCCGAATGTATGGAAATCCTCTCTCATGTGTCAGGAAGCCGTCCAGGGAAATTCCTCAGAAGGAACAGAAGGGAAGAATACAAATTGTAGTAAAACAAATTCAGCAGTCACTTCTGTCAAGGATTTGAACAATAGTGAGGAAGCTTTAAATTCTGTAACAACAGCCAGCATCCCTCCAATTGGCATGCATAGTGGAATGACTACTTCAGCACTTTCCAATAAAAATATCAATACTGAAACCAATGATACCTCAGTATCAAACTCAAGGTAATTACTCAGGAAATATCATTTAAAACAACTTTCTGGTCATCAGTAATATACTAGTCCATGAATAGTTTTCTCTGTGAGACTGTATTAACGATCTTTTTATTGCTCGTTGAAGTCACAGCTGTTAATATGGCAAGCTTTTCCTGTGACTTGCAGTGTGTTAAGTTTTTTGGTTGTTATAGGCATACTGGTAAGGAGCAAGGTAGAATAAAACCTACATAAAAATAGTCCCTTTTGACAGTGACCATGGAGAGTGCCTCAGAAAGTACTGAGTTAATAGTTAGAGAAGAGATCATGCTCCCATTCTGACATACAGAATACTTAGGCAATACTTAGTTGCATAATGTTTTACTACTGTATTTATAAATAAAACATACGCTTTCTGGGCCAGGAGTTTTTGGACGATAATGTTCCCCTTCTGGAGTGTGACTAGCCAGCAGCTTTCTGTTCCCAACAGTGCCAGAAGCTACAGTAGATTTGATTGGTTTTGCAAATAATCCCCAGAATCTAACTCCAGGTAGTTCAGGACCAGGTAAGTGTGGGACTTTCAGGGCTGAAACAGAGGTGAGGCTCAGAAGGGTAGGCAGAGAGTGAGGTGAGGGTGTTGGTGGACAGTATAAGCAATGTAGGGTCAAAGAGAGAGCAATAGCAGGGAACAGACCTGGTTGAAGAGCACTCAGTGTTGAAAGGAAGCTTTGTCACACCTACCTTCCACCTGAGGCCTGAACAAGTTCACTTTCCAGGTTTAGCCTTGCCCCTTAACTACTCTCACTAACCTGCAAACCGAGACTGGGTGGCAAACAGCCTTTTTGCGACCATTAATTGGCCACATTAGGACATTATTGAGACAAGGGTGGGTAGGATGGGCTCGGCCATGCCTCTTCCACTGTAAAACCAAGGAGTGGCTGGAGCAGGTGAGTGGCAAATGGAATGGCCTTACAATGAATTTTATGCCCACCCCCACCCTTGCAACACCAGCAAATCTACTAATCGTGAAGTGTAAAATTATGCTCAAAAACAGAACAGTTCTGAAGAAGGGTCGCTGGACCCAAAGGATTAATTCTGGTTTCTCTCCTCGGATATTGCCAGACTTACTGTGTTTCTCCAGCAATTTCTGTTTTATTTCAGGTTTCCAGCATCTTCAGTTTTTTTTTTGTAAAATCCTGTCCCTTGTGTTTCAATAGAAGGCAGAATTTTACGATTAATTGCAGAAACATATTACTATTCTCATTATTACTTGGAGTTTGCTTTGTTTAACTGGCTTAGTTGTCATTTCACAGTTATCTAAGGATGAGCTGAATCTTAATTTAATCATATTGTTTATTTTGTTAAATACAAGTACATGGAATTTAGGGGTTAAAAATAGGCCATTTGGCTCTTGAGCCTGCTCTTACGACTTGACTGATCTGTTTGTGGTCTCATCTCCACTTACTGCATGCATCTCCTTTCATGAACTCTGTCCCTTAGTTCTTGTCTCCAGCCAGAAGATGAAGCACCTCCCGGTATCCATCTGATCAAGTCCTCTCAGGATCTTATATGTTTCAACAAGATCACTTCTCAGTCTTCTAAATTCCAAATAGTACAACTTCTATCTCTTCCTGCTTTCTTCAGAGGATAGGAAAGCTGGTGAGGAATGATGAAAAATAACTGTTCCACTTTGGCTCCACAATAGATACAAAGTTGCTTAGACATTCTGAAAATTTGCTTCCGTTTCACCCACTGAAGAGTGCAGCTGTTTAACAAAGTCACATTTCTCTTCATGACACTTGTTATTACCCCTTTGTTTGAGGTTAGTGGTTTAAAGCCAGCCTCTACCAAAAGATGGACTATTCTGTGCAAATAAGGCACCATATTCTGTGGGAGTGGGATTGATATTGGTCATGTTCTATTTAGAGACGTCTCACATCACTGGGAAAAATAAACTTTTTTCCCATAATTTGGAGCTGGATTGAAACCCAAGTCTCAGATATTTAGCCAACATTTGGATAAGTTATTTGAAAGAGTAACACAGTCAGGACAAAAGTGAGCCTGCAGAAATACAGGTTGTCCTGCTATAATGTGCATTTCATTAACACAAATCTGCTATAACACGATTGACGATTTGGGGACTCTGTTTCTAATGCACGAAATTTTAAAGCGTGTGTTGGTTGTAACGTGGTTCCAACCCCATTAGTTTAAATGGTGCTGCTATTACATGATTTTCTTATAACAAGGGATTGTATGACAATAGAACTACCACATTGTAGTCGAATTGCCTGTACTATATTTAGAATTCCAGAAGACACTTGATAAGATGCCACATTAAATACTTTTGCAATAAAAGTTCATGAGGTAGGAGGTGCCATAAGAAAGTTGTAGACAGATAAAGGTAGGTTGAATAAATTGATAAAAATCTGATAAATGGAGTATAATATGGGACAAAGTGAACTTGTTCACTTAGGCAGAGAGAATAAAAAAATTACTTAAATGGCAATGGTTGCAGAATTCTGTGGTACAGAGGGATTTAGGTGTTCTGCTGCATGAGTCACAAAATATTAGTATGCAGGTCCAACACATTATCAAGGGGGCAAGTGGTTTGCTATCTTTTATTACAAAAGGAATTGAACATAAAATTAAGGATGTTATGATTCAATTATGCAAAGCATTGGTGAGATCATATCTTTAATATTTGTGTTGGTTTAATCTTCTTATTTAAGAAAGGATGAAAATGCATTGGAGGTTGTTCAAAGGTGGTTTACTAGATTGATACCTGGAATGAATGGGTTGTCCTATGAGATATATTGCATAGTTGGGGCTTTTTTTTCCACTGGAGGTTAGAAGATTGAGGGGTGACTTGATTGTAGTGTACAAGATCCTCAATGGTCATGACAAGGTCATGGAAAAGATGTTTCTTGTTGTGGATCAGTTCAGAATTAGGGGTCACAGTTTTAAAATTAGAGGTCACCCTTGCAGGGGAGAGATGAGGAGAATTTCTTTTCTCTCAGAGGATTGTGTAACTTTGAAATTCTGCCACAGAAGGCAGTGGAAAAAAGTAAAAAAAAAGGGCTCGCAGAAGGCAGTGGAGGTAGTGTCACTGATTATTTTCAAGATGGATGTTTGTAGAAACTGGTACAAAGGACTCAAAGGTTATTGGAAAGTAAATGGGAATGGAAAATTCAAAGCACAATTAGGTCAGCCATGATCTTATTGAATAGTGCAGCAGGCTCATGGGGCTGAATAGTCTTTTTATTTATTCATTTGTGAGATGTGGGCTTTGCTGGATAACCAGCATTTATTGCCCGCTCCTAGTTGCCCAAATGACTGCACCTAATTCATGTGTTCATATTAACTTACCATAACAATTAGTTTCCTGATGATATGCGCAAAAGGTCCTACCCCGTGTTTGGCTGGATCAGGCAAAGACACATTTTTTTATTGAGAATATAAACTTGTAATTTGTTTTCAGGGCGCAAGAAAAGGTGAAGGTGAAAGCCAGCCCTTGTAGCAGCCAGGCAGCAGAAATACTTGTAACTCCAGTAAGTGATTAGATGACATGTACTTGCATTAAGGAAGCATGGTTAACTTTTTATTCGTAAAGATTATGTTTTAAAAGTGAAAGCGTATTTTCTCCATTAACTAATTAGATGAAGTATATATTTTGAAATAGTGCATTATCCTACTTAGACTCATATCTGTTTTCTTTTGTTTAACAAGCAAAGAAAAGTAAATATAGACTTTGATGTAACAGTGACATTAAATAATGCATGTGAAATCATAAAATCCATAGTATCTTTCCCCTTGTTCAATGTTAATAGTAACAGTATACTGTAATCATTGTAATTTTCTTTGATACTGCTTAAGGGTTAATATTTTGCCACTCTTGAAACCATTCAGCTAAGGATTTGGGCAGGATACTTATCTCCAAGCTTTGCTGAGGCTACTTTTGGTTTGCCCACCTAAGACAGAGGATAGCAAATAGAGTTTGCCAGAATGGGTCCATTCTATGAATGGATTCTACTCTACTCAATGTTTCAATTTGATTGCGAGGTCAAGGTCAGGATTCAATTTCTTACATTATTCTAGTATTGTGTAATGGCATATCATCCTGGTGTCTATAACACCAGATTGAAGTTCTTTTTGACTTTACCCCATGTTCAAATGTTTTTGATTTGTTTTTGTTCTCTCCCCTCCTCCCCCCAAAAACCAAATGTAATAGCATTTGTCAGAAAAGAGGCTGGGCAAACTAGCTGTTTCTGAACTTCTGTTGTTCAGAAATGTGACTCAAATTGTTTTCTTTTAATTTACATTTATTAGCCAGCTCTGGTATTCTGATGATTTAAAAATAGTTTATTAAATTTCTGGAATGGTGAGTTTATCAATATAAATAACATATAATCAATGTTGACAATAAAAAGAATTCTATACGTTAGGAAAGAAAGTAAGCCTAAAACAGCTAGCATAGTTTATGCACTGTGTCTTGTAGCGAATGCTCTAGGTTGCAGTCCCAGATTGTTACACCAGGGCTTCCTTGAAGAAAGAAATCTGAATTGTTCGAGAAAACCCATCAGCTATTTTCTTTATGGATATCCAGGCAGACTGTTTACTGTGCCCACTCCACACAATACACTCACTTTCACAAATCACGAACAGTTCCATTTCAATACTCTGCAACTGCTGTACGTGTCAAACAGCAATACATTACAGAGGTCCATATCTATTTTTATAGCAGTTGCCATAGTTGACTGTATTAATTATCGACATTGATTATCTCTCAACTTGAAGATTACGTCTACTGAGGGTCCTGGGTTTCTGCCCTGGGTCTTTCTGTGACTAAATGGCTGATTCCAACCCAGAGATCTTTGGGGACATAAGGCAGGATATCCTAAAAGATAATGCAGGATTTGCTTCAATTTCTTTTCTTTATTACTAAATTAGCAGAGGGAGAAGTAAGCCATTGAAGATATTTGAAAGCAAGGATGAGAATTTTCAAATGAAGACATTGCTTGATTGGTAATCAAGGTCAATCAATGCTGGATAGGTGAGCAAAGTTTGCTGTGAGTGAAGACATGGACAGCAGAGGTTTGGATGACCTTAAGTTTACAGAATGTACAATATAAGTGCGTCTTGGAATAGTCAAGTTTAGTCATGGATGAAATATTCAGCAGCAGATGATCTGAGACAGAGTGAGGTCAAGCAATATTATGGAGTTGGAAATGGGCAGTCCTACAGATGTCATAAATATATGGTTGGAAGCTCATCTCAGAATCAAATGTGCTACCAAGGTTGCAAATCAACTAGCTTAATCGCAGACAATTGTCAAAGAGGAGGATGGAATCAGTAGTTAGGGAATAAAATTTGGAATGGGAACTAAAGCAATGGTTTTAGTTTTCCCAATATTTTATTTGATTCTTTTGTATGAAATTATCAGTTAGTACAAGAATCCTCCACGCACTGTAATTCATATTCATCATAATTTGATAATGCCTTTCTGAAATGTTCCAATATCTATCTACTGTAGTATTTCTATAAGGTGGTCCTTGTATCTACAGCATGGGAAAGGGTAATAGCTTTGAATCATGAAAGGTTCATGACAGACAGTTAGCAATCTCTAATTTAGACCCAAGACGTTGCTGCAATAGTTTGATATGTACTTGGCATTCTGAACCAACATTGTATCTGGTACAATTAGATACACAAAAGTGAAATAAGCATGAGAGATGATTTCATTTTCCATTCCCATCTTATAGCAGGGCTCAGCCACTAAGCTGCAAGTCAGATTCTAGGAACCTATTGATCTGAGTTCAAACATCAACCTATTCTCCCTCGCTGCCTGTCAGAAGTAGAATGAGTGTTTATGAATAGTGACTTGCAAACTAAGCAAGGTCCTTCTCTGACTCCCTTGGGTGCTGCTGATTTCCCATTGCTGAAAGATCTTTGATATTGTGCTAACGTATAATTTCTAAGGTGTCTTAAAGATGTCCTATTGTGCTTGATCGTCATCCTGATACCAGATTTGTCCTAAATGTTCACTTGTGGGATATGAACACTGCTGTTAAGTCGTAACAGTTGTTGTCCATCCATGATTGCCCTTCAGAAGTAGTGGTGAGTTACCTACTTGGAGTGCTGCAGGGTGGTGAAGGCAATCCCACAGTGCTATTAGTGAAAGAGTTCAAGGATTTTGACCTAGTGCTGTTATGGGAACAATGATATATTTCAAAATCAGGATTGTGTGTGGAACTTGTGGGTGGTGATGTTCCTAAGTGTTTGCTCTCCTTGTTTTTCCAGATAGTATATGGAAAGAGTGGTCAACAGGGGCATAATGAATTTCTGCAGCACACCTTGTAGATAATACACATTATGCTGGCTCAGGAAGGTGTTATTGCTTAAGGTGGTGGATGAGGTGAAGAAGTGGGCTGTTTTGCCTCGGATAGTGTTAAACTTGATTGTTATTGGTTCTGCATTTATTCAGGAAAGTGGAGTTAGTTCCATTATATTCCTGACTTGTGCCTTGTAAATCGTGGAATTGGCCCCATTTATAAAAGTTTA
This sequence comes from Chiloscyllium plagiosum, assembly GCF_004010195.1. Classification (NCBI taxonomy): domain Eukaryota; kingdom Metazoa; phylum Chordata; class Chondrichthyes; order Orectolobiformes; family Hemiscylliidae; genus Chiloscyllium; species Chiloscyllium plagiosum. The sequence continues at coordinate 29,719,943 of NC_057723.1, read as the reverse complement.
TAGTTCCTGAAGAAGATTGCAAAAATTTTTGCTTGTTCAAACGGCTTAAAAATACAGAATTAAGCCTATACATATAAATATTGGTCCCTTAGACAACATATTTTGCAAAAGTTCAATTTCTGTTGTTACATTTCTGATTAAACCAATTTTTGAATTAACTTGAGATATATCAAAATGACAGCTGTTAAGTTAGGGTATGGACTTGCACATGCACAATATTTGTCCCAAGAATTCTCAGGTTCAATGCTGCACAGATAGTCAAAGTCATATGATTAAATACCATTCCAAATCTCATGCTTTCTCTATATAATCTAGCAGAACCTTAACAATAATCTGGGAAGAATGCTATTATTCATGTTTACACTGTTATTCCTACAATCTCTATTCTGATAAATAGTGGTCAGAGATAATTAGTCACATTCTGACCCATTGTGCTGCCTTATCCCCAGGTTTACTTCATTCTAAATCATCTGAGAAAAATTTGTTTTAGAAAATGCTATCGATATTATCGTAGCTACATGTTAGAATTTGGCTGGAGGGTGAGAGAATACAATAGAATAAAACTAAGTAATATCCTTTAAAAAATAAATTGGCTAAATAAGAGACAATGGTGTTCTCTATGCAGAATTAAAAATAATTAGTAAACTCAGTGAGGGGTAAATGCTTTTAAAGAAAAGGTGCTGCTAATTGGAAATAGAGCACATTTACATTTCAGGGGTTTTCTAATTTTCTTACTCTAAGTAATTTTGGTTCTATTACATATATATTTTGATGGTAAGTGCAAACTCCTCCCAAAGTGTCTATTCTTATTAGAAATCTTGGTAAACTTATGACAACATGCTGTGAAATGAAAAGTTAATTAATTAATTCCTTTAAATTTTCATAAGGCTCCATGTAGACAAATTGTTTTAGGTTTAAAGTATCAAGCGAATTTATTCCTCAGATGACAAACAGCTGCATAAGAAAATATGTTACAATATATCCACCTAAATCCCTGTGTGAAAATTAGTAAAAAGATAGTTATCCTAAAAACTAAGTAATGCTTTATAAATAGCATTTCAATGTCCTTTTTTACTTTCTTCAAGCAGCTCTGATTGGCTTCTTTCCTGAGATTTTCTAACTGCTCATAATTTAATCAGAAATCTATTTAATACCTACCTGAATTACTGGAATTTAGTGAATTTTGAGTATTCAAACTCTTAAATCGAAAAAGAACAGTCAGTCACAGATTAGTTCATATGTTCTCTCGCTCTCAAGCATGTAAGTGACTAAACTTGCAACACTAGATTTGGATAGTCACAATATTCTGGCTTTAGTTGGTTGCTGGATACCATGAGCATTTTGTATTTAAAAGGATACCCACTGTTTCAAACTGGACAAAAATACTGAACTTTGCTATGTTACTGAGGCCCTCCTTTTTCAGTTGAGGGTATTAATGGAGTGGTGGAACTTCACAAGTGAAGACGGTCTTAAAATAGATTGTTATTGAAATAATGATTTTGCTGAACACAGATAAACTGTTTAACATTAATGCAAATCAAAAAGGGGTTGGTTGTAGTGAATGCGTACCCACATGACCAAGGAAATCAGAGTGGGGTGGGGAGTGGGGGGAGGGGTAAAAGGAAGTAGGGGAAGCAGGTAGGTATCTTTTTCCTTATTAACACTGCTGACAGAGTATTAGTTGACCACCCCAGAACCTTAATAACTGACAATTGGTTAGAGTCCAGCAGTCAGTGACATATGAAACATGGGAAATGTCCTAGCCAGAGCATTCATCTGAAAGTAAGTGACTAGGTTCATGCACAGTCAGTACGTTCCATTTAATTTGCTTCAATAGTTGTTTTAATACATTAGAGTAAACACCATGTTGACTCACAGAATGATACAAATTAGAAGAAGGAGTCTAGAGGACAATTCAGCATGAGACTTCACCTGAGTTCGATAGAAAGGAGACCACCTTTCAGAAATCACCTATAGTAGAATCAGAGAAGCAAATGGGATGCAATGCTTCCAGGTGTACCTCCATAGAAATTGAGTCTATATCTACTTATCAAGCCACTGAGAAAAAATGCCTGTCTAATTCTTCAGGTAAGCTATCCTCCTTTCTCTCATTGGCCTTTCTTCCAAAGTCATACCAACGTTGTTAATAATTTTAATTGGATGTATGGAGAGTAATCAATTCAGTGATGTTCTTTTTTAGATTTGATCTTGTGAGGATTTGTGTATTTTCTTATTCTTTCATAGGATGTGAGCATTGCTGACAAGGCCAGCCTTTATTGCCCATTCTTTTACCTTTTGTGCAAATTGCCACAAGCTACCTTTTAGTTCAGCTAATTATTCACAAATCTCACAGACAATCAAATACTGAAAAAAAAGTCCTTAAACTTTATTGCTTGTAGCAACCAGAATAAGACCCCTCAAGTAAGCAACTTATGCCTCACAACCCAACTTATATACAGTGCTACACAAAGTTACATTTATGTGATACCTGTATTGGCCACTTTTTTCTGTCTCTTTTATTAACTTGTGAATCCACATGCCTTTGATTCTAAGATGTTAACAATATAAAATGCAGTGTTGTTAGTGATATCTCCTGCTTGACTAGCACGTTGACTATCATCATTCAATGCACCAAATAAACGTTTAACTTAAGAAGTTAATTATTTAATCAATCACTTATAGCACTAATGTCTAGGCCATGACTGCACAAACACCTGCGCTGTCAATGCCTGCAGCATCTCCCCTCATACATCTGCAGTTCGTATTTTTCTCTTCAATTTTGTAACCCTCTTGATTAAATAATGCCTTTAACAATTCGCTAGTTTTGATGATAACAATGTGCTAGTTGGAAGTTATTTTCTCTTCCATTGCATATTCAATAGGTAAGACTTTGGTGTCAAAGTATGCCTTTCTTTGTTTCTGTTTCTTCCCCATGTTTATTGCTGCTGCTAGGCCAGCAGCCTGTATACTCTGCATTAGGGTTCCCATAGTTTTCTCATTGGTAAGAGCTTAAAATTCTGGTTTAAAAAGGCTAAGCCCCTATAATCCCTCAGTTCCTTTCATGGGTCTCCCTATCATCAGTGCATGTTGGGTAAAACCTGTGGAGCTGAATAGAGTGTTGCTCACAATCATTAAGGTGTAAGGGCGGATGTCACTCCATTGATCACCATTCTGTTGTGCAACTTTCTGAATCCTTCACTTTAAGGTTCTGTTTATCCTTTCACTTAACTGAGGATGGCATGCTATGTTGAATTTCTGATCTATTCCTAACAGAGCCATTATATGTTGCATAACCTGGCTGGTAAAATGTATCCTTCAGTCTGACTCAACTTGCGGGGAGTCCCCACCTAGTAAATTTTGTGAGTGCAGTTGGCTGCTGTGAAAACATGTTTTTCTTTCGCACTAACTTGACATGAATTTATTGAGAACACTGGCTGATTTAACTGTCCAAATTTAGTCTTAATGCAGTGGCAATAGCCTCAAGATGGTGAAATTATTATATGTGTAAGAAGGAAATAGAAGCAGAAGTGGAGCCTGCGAAGTCCTTCGAGCCTGCGCAGCCCCTCAGTAAGAACATGGCTGATCTTTTGGACGGACCAATAAGACAAAACACCCTTTCCCCATCCACCTTGTCAAAATCATCTGAAGGAATTCTGGAACAAACATAGAAAATGTTGGAGAAACTCAACAAGTCTGGAACCATCTGTTGAGAGAAAAACAGAGTTAACATTTCAAGTCCGATATGACTCTTCTTAAGAGTCATTCTGGACTCTAAACATTAACCCTTACTTTTATGTTCATAATAAAGGATTGCATTCCATTAGACTTCTTGATTATATTCTGTACTTGCAAAATAATGTTTTGTGGCTTGTGAACCAGAGCACCTAAAGCTGTCTGCACATTGGAATTCTACAGTTAATCTCCAATGAAATAATATCTTGTTTTTCACCTTTTTTCTATCAAAGTGAACAACTCCATTTTTTTTCCCACAATATTCTCCATCTGTCAGTTCTTTGCCCACTCACTGAACTTTTCAATATCTGTCTGCAACCTCCTTATGTTTTTTTTGCACCATACTTTCCTACATTTCTTGATGTTCGTCAGTGAATGTAGCTGCCATTCCTTTACTTTGCTTGTCTAAATAATTGATATTAATTGTAAAACATTGAGACCCTGGCATAGACTCCGACAGGACTCCACTCATCACATCCTGCCAATTAGGCAAAGACCTATTTTTGCATACACAGCTATCTAATCAATCTTTGTCCAATCTCATATGTTACCCTCCATACCATGAGTTCAAATTTCCCAAATTAACTTCTGTTGTGGCAACTTATCAAATGCATTCTTGCAATTCAAATACAATACATTTGTTGAGTCCCCTTTAGCCACAGCACATGTTACTCCTTCAGAGGACTCCAATAAATTGGTTAAACATAATTTCCCTTTGACAAAATCACTCAGACTTCCCAATTATCTAAGAGCACAATTATCATCTCTTTAATGACCAGTTCAAACATCTTTCCTACAACAGACATCAAGCTGTCTGGCTTATATTGTCCTGTTTTCTCCCTCTTTCCATTATTGAATTGAAGGGTTAAAATTGATACTTTCCATCTGATGGAACTGTTCCTGAATTGAGAGAATTTTGGACAGTTCCTTGCTAATGTTGATGTTTTGTAGGGTCCCACCTCTGTGTGGTCAAAGCACTTGCCTATTTCAGGTGATAAATGGTGGAACTGGTCAGAATACTCCCTGACATGGTATGTTTTGTTTAGTACTTATTTACTTAATTGACCCAAAATTACACAGTGGGGACCCATTTGCTCCAACTAGACATTCACAACCTTTAGAACATTTAGAGATCAATGAAACAAAACATTCAGACATCTATTTTGCCACTGGTTTCCAATTCATTTTCGAGAAAGGTATATGTATGTTTTGTATTGAATATACTCACATGCATTATACTACATTTACTTAAGTAAAATAACATTTGTCAATCACAATCCTAATTCCCTAGTTTCTACAGATCTATTTATAATAATTGAGAATTCTCCATGCTCCTGTTTCTTGGACATATCTTGGTAGCTTCTGCAAATTTGTAGATTATTTCCCCAATGTTTACATCTAGATTATTAATAGAAATTGGAAAGGGTAATGTTCTTCCCATCAACTGATGGGGTGATGATGGCCTAGTGGTATTATCACTGGACTGTTAATGAGACTGAGGAAATTTACCAGGGATGCAGATTCAAATCCTGCCAGGGCAAATAGTGAAATTTGAATTCCATTAAAATCTGGATTGAAGAGTCTAATGATGCCCATTGTCAATTACTGGGGACAAACCCATTTTGTGCACTAATGTCCTTTAGGGAAGCAAACTGGCCTACATATGACTCCAGATCCACAGCAATGTGGTTAATTCTTGAATGCCCGATGGACAATAAATTCTGGCCTACATAACGATGCTCTTGTCCAGTGAATGAATAAAAAAACTAATGCTGGATATCATTTTAGATTGGCTTTCAGCCTGTTCCCAATCCAGTATAGTCTGTTAACACTCAGGATTCAATTTTGCACAGGAGCATCTTATTCATTATCTTATTTAAAACTTTCTAAAAGTTTACACAGGTAATACTGAGGAAGTGCTGCAGTACTGAGTGGGAGACATTGGTAATGTCACTGGATAATTGATCCAGACTAGTGCTTTGGAAACATTGATTCAAATTGCATCACGGCAGCTGGTAGAATTTGAATTCAACAAATAAATCTGGAATCAAAAGTTATGCCATTGTCATAAAAACCCAGCAGGTTCATGAATGCCCTCTAGGAAAGTAAAACAGTCATCCTTACCTAGACTGGCCTGCAAGTGACTCTGGTCCCACAACAATGTGGTCAATTTTAACTGTCCTCTGAAATGGCTGAGGAAGTCACCCAGTTCAGGGGCAATTAAGGAATTGCAGTAAATTTTGGGCTTGCCAGTAAAGCCTATATTCTGTGAATAAAAAAAAATGATGGAAGGTGCCACCTTTGAGATATTAAATTAAACTAAAGCTTCATCTGCTTACTCAAGTGAATGTAAAAGATTCCATGGTATGATTTAGAAAAAGAGCAGATTGTTCTCCCTGGTCTTGGGAACACATCATATTATCATATTATTGTTTGTGAGGACAGAGTGGGTGCTATGTTTCCTATACTACAGTGACTACATTTCAAAAGCACTCAGTGTAAGAGCATGTAAAGCCTCTTCTGGGCTTAAATGCTCTGCCATTTTATCAGATAATGAAATCACAGCTGAATTGATTTTGGCTTCAATGCCACTTTCCTGCCTGCCCTCATAACACTTGACTTCCTTGTAGATCTGTCTCACTCAGAATTCAATACATTCAGTGAACCAACCATAGCTGCTGCCTGGGATGGGAAAGAATTTTCTCCTCATCTTAAACCTGACATGGGAGACTCCTAATTTGGAAACAGTGCCCCTTAGTTTTATATTCCTTTATCAAACATTCTTTCAGCATCTACCCTGTCAAGCTTCTCAAAATCTTACTTATTTCGATTAAACCATATCTCATTCATCTAAACTCCACAGGTCTCAGCCCAGTCTCTTCTATTTGAAGGTCACTTCATCCCAAGTGAGCCTTCTTTAAACTGCCTTCCTTAAATGAGGAGACCAAAGCTGTTTGGAGTACTCTGGGAGAAAGTGAGGATAGCAGATGCTGGAGATCAGAATTGAAAAGTGTGGTGCTGGAAAAGCACAGCAGGTCAGGCAGCATCCGAGGAGCAGGAGAATCAACGTTTTGGGCCTAAGCCCTTCGTCAGGAATGTGGTGGGGGGAAGGGGGCTGAGGGGACAATAGCTGGGAAAACGATAGATGCAGGTGGGGGGTGATGGTGATAGGTCAGAGCAGAGAGTGGAGTGGGAAGGAAGATGGACAGATGGGACAATTCATCTGTCACTAAGTTAGAGGGTTGGATCTGGGATGAGGTGGGGGAGGAGAGATGAGGAAACTGGTGAAATTCACGTTGATGCCACGTGGTTGGAAGGTCCCAAGATGGAAGAAGAGATGTTTTTCCTCCACGCATCAAGTGGCTAGCATTTGGCAGTGGAGGAGGCCAGGAACTTGCATGTTCTTGATGGAGTGGGAGGGGAGTTGAAGTAGTTGGCCACAGGATGGTGGGGTTGTATAGTGTGTGTGTGTCCTAGAGATGTTCTCTCAAACGTTCCATGAGTTCTCCCCAGTGTAGAGGAGACCACATTGAGAGCAATGGACACTGTAGGTGAGGTGTTTGGATGTTCAGGAAAATCTCTGCCAGATGTGGAAGGATCCTGTGGGGACTTAGATGGAGATGAGGGGGGAGGTGTGGTCGCAATTTTACACCGCTTGCAGCAGCAAGAGAAGGTGCCGGGTGTGGAGGGTGGTTTGTTGGGGGGCATAGACTAACGTGGGCGTCATGGAGAGAATGGTCTCTGTGGAATGATGATAGGGGTGGGGAGGGAAATATATCTCTGCTGGCGGGGTCTGATTGTAGGTGATGGAAATGGCGGAGGATGATGCGCTGTATCCGGAAATTGGTGAGGTGGAAGGTGAGAACCAGGAGCATTCTATCCTTTTTGCAGTTGGATGGGTGGAGTTCAAGGGCAGAGATGCGGGAAGTGGAGGAAATGCACTGGAGGGCATTGTTGACCACATGTGAGAGGGAATTGTGGTTCTTGAAGTAGGAGGCCATCTGGAATGTTCTGGAGTGGAATTGCTCTTCCTGGGAGCAGAAACGGCAGAGGCGGAGGAATTGGGAATAAGGGATAACATTTTTACAGGGGTGAGGGTGAGAGGAGGTGTAGTCCAGGTAGCTGTGGGAGTCCGTGGGTTTGAAATAGATGTCCGTATTGAGTCAGTCGCCAGAAGTGGATTCAGAGTGGTCCAGGAAGGGGAGGGAGGTGTCCGAGATGGTCCAGGTGAACTTGAGGGTCAGGGTGGAAGGTATTGGTGAAGTTAATGAACTGTTCAACCTCCTCTTGTGAGACCATGAGGTGGCGATGATAGAGTTATCAATGTGGTGGAGAAAAAGGTGGGCAATGGTGCCACTGTCACTACGGAATATGAACTGTACTGTCTTTAAATCCCTTTGCAATTATTGCAATATTTTGACCACAGAATTTCCTGTTATATTTGTTACAGGTGTTTGCTGCTGTTGCCAATGAAATAGCAAGACTTCCTTATTTTTACTCTCCATTCACCTTGCATTAATGGTCAACATTCCATTTGCTTTCTGAATTACTTGTCATTCCCCAGCATCTCCAAACAAATTAATATAGAGGGATCATTACAAGATATCAAGGTGATGGTGTCAAAACAGAGCAGCTGTGTGTAACCCCACCATACTGTTCTGTGTTAGTAAATTTTTCCTCACTGTTCTGTTTTGACACCATCACCTTGATAACTTGTTATGATCTCTCTACATTACTGTAATTAGTTTATACAGTTTTGGATTACTTGTTACTTTGGTTAAATCCTTGTCATGTGACTCTTATACCTATCATGTTAATCCAGCCATTTGGTTTGTCTCTAGCACCACCTTATTTTTGATTTTCTGTAATTATCTCTCTGCTCTAACTAATTGGATCATAGGTCATCCCTTCACTTGCTCCTCAGCTGTTGACACTTTACTCACACTGTTTGACACTTTTGATCACCTGCAAAGCCTTGTTATTCTGCCTGTGGACTCCCCACTCAAACTATTTGGATTATTTTTTGACATTCTTAACTATCTGGAATTATCTTGCAATGATCTCTCTGCCTATAAAATATGTGCCTGTGCGCTTCCCTCCACTTCACCTGACAAAGGAGCAGCACTCCAAAGCTTGTGATTTCAAACCTGTTGGACTATATCCTGGCATTGTGTGACTTGCTACTTTGTCCACCACAGTCCAACACTGGCACCTTCATGTGATTGGGTGTAGACCCACTCTTCCAGCAGGTATCATTGAATAGCAATCAGGAGTGGGAATCTTTACTGAGTCGTATCCGAGAGAACTTTTCATTTGAAAACAACTGTAGCACACTTGTCTTTATTATAGCTGTGATTAACTAAATCAATTTATAAGTGAAGACAGTGGCTGTCTTGTGGTATAGTGGTAGCGTCCCTGCTCCTGGACAGGAGAAGCCTGGATTCAAGTCCCACCTGCTCCAGAGGTGTGTAACAACATCTCTGAACTGCAATAATGGCTGACAATTACGAGATAGTCCATAAAATTGATCCTTTTGCCTGTCATTCTCATAATTTCAAAAGAGATAGGAAATGGGAGACAGAATTGCAAACATGTAGCCAAGGTAAAGAACAGATAGTTGGGAACTTCCCAAGGTCTTATCCTCAGATCTGAAAGTACTAACAGCGGAGGTGAAAATCAGAAGCTGAAGTGACTCCATTGTAACAAGGTGGGACACATCTGTTCAGAATGCTAAAAGTTATGAGGGAAACCCATGAGACTTAAGAGATCTCAGAATAAGTTCTACAATGGAACTCCAAAGAAAAAGCTATGGATTGAAGTGTTGCTTTAACTATAGCTGAGACTGATGGTAAACATTATTGTGAGTACAAGAGTAGTACATAGGGTAGATGAGTGATACAAAGGTTATTGTCTCAAGGAAAGATAACCCCTTTTTCTTCAAATGAACTATCCAAACCCATAACTAAGAGATTCAGGGGTTAATCAAAACCTCTTATGGTCCCTCCTGAGAGTTCATTGAAAGGCGAAGTGTTGGTAAATGGGATAAGTGGAGAGTATGTCCTATTCCACTAGACAAAGTCCAATTGAAATGTGACATGCTGTCTGGACTAGTGGTATCTGAGGTAGTTAAGAAATTACCCATGAATGGAGTTGATTTATTTCTGGGGAATGATTTAGCAAAATTGAAAGTTATGTAGTGTAAGGTATATTCACAGAAATGGAAATATCCTCCCAGACTATAGATGAAAAATGGATGGTTGTTCAAAAAATAATGGTACTACCCAAATAATGTAAGGTGATTTTACAAGTAGCACATAAAGTTCCTATGGCAAGCATGTAGATGTATAGAAAACACAAGCATTGCAAAACAGGTATATGTCATGGAAAGGACTTTATAAAGATGTTATGCAGTTCTGGAGAACATCTCATATATGTCCGGCAGCAGGAAAACCTCAACATGTAATTAAACCAACACCTTTAATACCTACACTAGCTTCGAAGAAGCATTTAGTTGAGTGTTAGTAGATTGTCTCAGAATATTATCAAAATGAATTAAGGTTATCAGATATACTTTATGGGTATGACAACCAGATTCCCAGAAACTATTCCTTTAAGGACAATTATATCTAGGTAGAGAGTCAAAATGCTAATGCACTTTATTTTATGGACTGTCAATTTAAATACAATCTGATCAGAGTTCTAACTTCATGTCTGAAGTTTTCCAGGAGATCATTAGCACTTTGGGTAGAAAACATTTGAAGTCAACTCTTGTATCATTCGTAAACACAGGAAGCTTTGGAGAGAGAGAGACCATCAGTCACTCAAAACCGTGTTTAAGGTATACAGTAATAATTACCCACAGGACTGAGACAGAGAATTGGATTTCCTAGTATTTGCTATTAGAGATTCTCCAATTTTGTTGAATCAAATTGAATTAATTTGTGATCCTGAGAGTAGAGGTGCATTAAAATTGATTAGGGAGCGGGAGATCTAAGATGGCGATCTGAGTGGTATGCTGTGCTGGGCTCTGCCATATCTCCCTGACAAGGTGGACCTTTACCCACACCTCGCTTACCATCCCTAGGAGAAAAATTGATGATAAAAGGTTACTGAGCATCTGGAGCTATTAGGATTGTGGTTTGATAGCTCTAAGATCAAGATGAAGGCGAATCAAGGAAAAGGGACGAAAGGAGTACAACAGGCAGGACACTCCTCTACTGCATCGCGGGTACCCGTAGCCATTGCTCAAATTCCCAGGGCGGCCCTTTTGGATTTAATGAGGCAGCAGCATTTACTGGCAAACTCCAAGAAAAGATTGAAGCAGCAATGGATCCAATGCTGAAGAAGCATAAGCAGGAGGTTGAAAGACTGGACCGAAGAGTAGAAGCAGTGGAGCAGAGGACCGCGGCATTGGAGACCATGGCAGAGGTCTCGGGAGGAAGGATCTGAACACTGGAAAACCAGATTTGGGTCCTTCAGGAACAAGTGGACGACCTGGAAAACAGAAGTAGAAGAAAAATCTTATGGCTCGTGGGTCTGCCAGAATGCAAGGAAGGCGAGGACCTTGTTGGTATCCTGGAGAAGTGGCTTCCCAAGTTCCTGGGGCTGGAGTTGGAGTTGGGCCTGGTGAATGTTCAGTCGGCCCACCGGATCACAATGCCCAGATCCGGGCCAGACCCATGCCCCCGCCCAGTCCTAGTGCGACCTCAGCACTATAAGGAAATACTGTTAGTGATTGAAACAGCAAGAAGACTGGGAAAGATTCACAGGCTTTAACATACAAAGGCTCAAGAATAATGTTCTTTCAAGACTTCAGGAGCCATAATTAAGAAGAGAAAGGCATTTGATGAAGTTAAGAGAAAATTAAGGGATCTGAACATTTAATATTCCTTGATGTACCTGGAGGTGTTGTGTTTCGCTCATGGAGGGACAGTATATAATTTTGATTCAGCAGAAAAGGCAAGGGACTTTGTGAACTCTATGAAATAAAGGACTCAGGTCTGGAGTGGGGGTGTAGAATGGGCACTGTTGCAGACTATGGTATAGCTTTTCTTTACTTTTACTGCCTCATTTGTTTCTCCTCTCTTCCCTTTTTTGTGGTAATCTGTTTCATTTATTTTGCACTGCCTTGGTGCAAAACCTGATTTATTTATCATTTCGGTCGGTTGGTTATTGTCAGGTTTTCTTTTGCTGCTGTCCTTTTGTTTTTGGATTGGGGGTTGCTATACCTGTGGTTAATATGTATGGAGAAGGGGAGTGGAGGGTGGACATCCATTGTTAACTCTCAGAATGTAAATAACATGTTTTCTTTATCTGTGTATTGCCTGGGATTGGGGCGTGGCCTCAGCTGGAAGGAGCCAAGATGGTTGCAAGGATTAGGTAAAAACAATGACTGCAGATGCTGGAAACCAGATTCTAGAGTAGCGTGCTGATGGAAAAGCACAGCAGTTCAAACGTCGATTTTACTGCTCCTCGGATGCTGCCTGAACTGCTGTGCTTTTCCAGCACCACTCTACTCCAGAATCTGGTTGCAAGGGTGGAGATCTCTCGTGAATTGGGTGTTTGTTTCAGTGAAATGTAGTGGCTAGTTTTTTAGTTGGAGTAGTTTTTAGACTTTAGAGAGTTAATTTTTTTTGCTCACCACTCCTCAGGTAAGCTTCCTCCTCTTGGGAAACCACGGGCTGCCCTGGACAACCATGGCTAGTGATTTGTTCAGGTGCGGCACCTGTAATGTAAAAGGGAGCCATTCCCCCATTAAAAAAAAGGACGGTACTGGGAAGGAAAGGGTTGACATCCCCATGCTGCAGGAGATGCATTTAACTGAAAAGGAACATCTGAAACTGCAGTGGGGGGGGGGGGGGGGGGGGATATGATAGGGTATTCTTCTCCTCCTCCAAGAGTAGAGGAATGGTCATACTGGTAAGAAGGAACCTCTCTTTCCAGGTAATTGAGCAAATTAAGGATGAACATGGACGATTCAACATTCTTAAAGCTCTAATACATGGAGAAGGGTATGGTGTTCTGAATGTTTATTGTTCCCCGGCACACCCTCTTAAATTTCTAATTGATGTAGTTGCTAAATTAATGAATCTTGGTGTGTACTATGCGATGATAGGAGGGGATTTTAACCGCCTAATGAATCTCTGGGTAGACAGGATGCAAAGGGGCCTGGCAGGTAGGCCCACGTAGTCGAGACAATTGGTGGACTTGTGTGAGGAGTTGGGATTAGTGGATGAGTGGAGGTATCTCCACCCTAATGGAAGAAACTTTACTTTCTTTTCTAACCTACACAAGTGCTACACGTGAATTGACATGTTCCTTATGCCATCAGTTTGTTTGGACGGAACATTGGCTGACAAAATTGGGAATATAACTATCACGGACCATGCGCCAGTGGATTTAGATGTTAAAATCAAGGGTGGCATAATAGATACATGGCACTGGTGCATGGACCCATTCCTGTTAAGGGATAGCAAATTTGTTGAGTACATAACAAGAGCGTTCAGGGCCTTCTGGGATATCAACTCCGCTATGGCCAGTAATCTGGCAATACTTTGAGGCCACTAAGGCATATTTATGAAGCCTGATCATTTTGTATTCAATGTCTAGAAGGAGGCAGAGGGAGGAGCAGCAACAGATGCTGGAGACCTGGCTGAAGGTAGCTGAGGAAGCATATCATAACAGGGCCTTCATTGGTCCACCTGCAGTAAGTCAAGGCTCTCCGGGCTGCTCTCGACTCATTGCCCACACAGGTGGTAAAAAAAAGAAGTCTCCTTTGCTAAACAAAGATTGTTTGAATTTTGGAGATAAGACAAGTAGATGTCTGGCATATCTGCCTGGAAAGAAAAATGCTTCCCAATCCATTTTGTCTGTTAGAGAGAAGGCTGGCACAGTTACCCGTGAGTTGAAGAAGATCAATATTAGATTTAGGGAATACTTTGCAGAGTTATACCGGTCAGAGGGCAGTGAAGATGGTGCAGTGAGAGTGCAGTCCTTTTTTGAGAACCTGGACCTCCCCAGTATAAATGCGGAACAGGTCTCCCCCATAAATGCACCAATGATGATACAAGAGGTGCAGGAAGTAATAAAGCATCTCCAGGGTGGCAAAGCACTGTGGCCAGATGGATTCCCCACTGAGCTTTATAAGGAATTCATAAATGTATTGGTGGAGCCACTTTTGGGGATATATAGCTATTCTTCTACACAGGATATTAGCCTCTCTTAGGGAGGCTAATATCTCACCCATTTTAAAGAAGAGGAAAGACCCTGAAGAATGTGCTACATTGTTGAATGTAGACTTTAAAATTATTTCAAAGGTGCTGGCCCTGAGGTTGGAAAAGGTATTCCCCTTTATTATAAAAGGAAATCAGACGGGTTTTATCAAGGGCCGTAGCTCCTCCAACAATATCAGGAGGGTACTGAACATAATGCAAGTATCCCAGGTTGATCCCAGGTTTGGTGGTCTCCCTAGACACAGAATAGGGGTTTAACCGGATAGAATGGCTGTACCTGTTTGGGGTCCTAGAGTGCCTTGGTCTGGGGGGAGTCTTTGCTAGATGGGTGGCGGTGTTGTATAATGATCCGAAGGTGGCAGTCATCACAAATAGCACTAATTCAGATAACTTTAATATTAGGAGAGGTAATTGACAAGGGTGTCCTCCTTCACCACTGTTATTTACCTTGACAATTGAGCCGATGGCTGAGGCTATCAGGAGGGATCCTGAAATAGTTTGGGAATGGGGGAGCATAAAATCACTCTATCCGCTGATGATGTCCTTTTGTTCTTGGCCAATCCGGAGAGGTCCATTCCTCGATTGATTCAAAAAACTAATTTATTTGGCAGTTTTCCAGGATACAGGATCAACTTCACAAAATTGGAAGCCATGCCGGTGTGGGGGTTAGTGGAGGTGCCTGATCTGAAGGATGGAATGCAGTTCCCATTTAGATGGTCATCAAAAGTTTTTTATATTTGGGAATTTTTATTACCCCTGCCTTCCAACAGCTGTTTAAGCTAACTATACACAATTACTGGAGAGGATAAAACAGGGTTTGCAGCGATGGGATGGATTACCGTTATTGTTAGGCCGAATAGCTCTGATTAAAATGAATGTTCTTCCTCGCCTTTTGTACCCCATGAGAATGCTCCCACTGTTGCTACCCAGACGAGTGTCACAGAGGCTCAGTGGTTGGCTAGGGCCCTTTATTTGGTGTCACAGGTGCCCCCTAATTAACTTTACTAAATTGCAGCTCCCACAGGGTGAGGTGTGGGTGGACCTTCTGGACTTGAAGAAATATCAAATAAGCACCCTGTTAGCATATATGGGTGACTGGGTACTTGGTGGGGGCGAATTTGGTGCCAATTTGGCTTGACGTTGAAACCTCGCAGTCGAGATGTCCCCTAGTTAATCAATTATTCATGGATAAGATGGAATCCATGATCAAGCAGAGTAAAAGCCCCATCATTTTAAATATGGTGAGAGCTTGGAGGGTAATGAGTAAGACGAAGGCAATTGGCTTAAGACCTCGCCATTTACCCCGTTGGTGGGAGCCCAAGGAATTAAACCTGGGGTAATGGACTCAGGCTTTAAGCTATGGGAGAATAAGGGAATGTCTTGTTTGGGAGATTTATTCGAGGGGGTGGTCTTGATGTCATTTAGCCAATTAAGTCAGAAATATGGATTGTCTACCTTTTCCGGTATGTTCAGATAAGGGAATATATACAAGGAGGACTACGCTCCTGGCTCAGCCTTACATGTCAGACGTGGAGAAAAGAGTGCTCCAGTGCATGGGCGTTCTTTCAGTTAGTACTTTGTATCATTCACAGAAAGGACATGTCTTAGGAGATATGGAGAGACTCTGTATGACTTTGAATTGGGAATTAGGCGAGGATACTTAATTGGAAACATGGGAAGATATATGGAAAAATGCGAAGAAAATCTCTATGTAATAAAGCGCAGGCCATGCAATTGAAGATTTTCCATTGGGATCATATGGTGCCAGAGATGCGAGCTAAGTTCAAGAGAGGAGCATCTCCAGGGTGTCCCAAATGTAAAATTAATATAGGCACTCTTTCACACTGCTTTTGGTCAGGTTACAAGATCCGGAGATACTGGAGTGCCACAGTAAGGGAGCTGAAGCAGATCCTGGGAATTGAAGTCAAAGTGGACCCGGTATTTCTTCTGGGGTTGCCAAATTTGCCCCCTCTAGGGGAACACGGGAAGAGATTGGGTAAGAATGTTACACAATGTGCAAGGAAGAACATTTTATTGAATTGGACGTTGGAAAAACCCCCAGATCTTATAGGGTGGCACAGGCTGGTGATGGTACATCTCCCCCAAGACTACCTCACAAATATAGTACACCACAAAATAGAGCAGTTTTATAAGACGTGGCGGCCCTTTCTAAATTATATTGTCGCAGACTTATTGGCAATATTAATTAGGGCCGTGATATAACCATAGGAATCAGTTGAGGTGCCCGTCGGGCCCTGGGAGGGAGAAGCTGAGGGGAAAAAAATACAGGTACAATAATTGGTGCTCCCAGGTGTGGGAGCTTCAGTGGAGGTGTGGTGAGTGAAATAGAACAAAGTAATGTGATATAATTTAATTTAATTTAAGTTAATTTGAATTCAGCTTAATTTAATTTTTATTTAATTTGATTTTAGTTTAAGTTAAGTAGGTGTGTTTGTTCTGGTAGAATAGGAGATACAGTAGTTTATTATATATTATTGTGATAGACATTGTTGTACTACCTCTATCTTCTTGTATTTTGGTATTGTTTTTTATATATAGTTGCTTTGTAAAAGATTTGAAAATGTTTTTAATAAAACTATTTATATAAAAAAAGATTGATTTGGGAGAAGTGTCTGAATGGCAAAGACAAATCCTCAGTCTTGGATTATGTGTCCATGTTTCCAGAAACACTTACAGGAACATATGTGGTAGCAGAAGAGCTTTTGAAATTTTCACAAACCAAAGATAAACAGGCAGATAAGCATTCAGCAACTAGAACATCTCAATCAGGGGATGAAGTATTGTAGGGAAGAGGGTAAGGAAGAACAAGTTTGTGAGGTGGTAAGAGTAGTGGGAAATGACATATACAATAAAAGTGAGTTGAAAGGAGCGCTAGACAGTCCCCAAAGTGAACTCCTACAACTTGGCCAGCTCTCACAGAAATACTCAAGTCTCTTAGATACTATGTTCTCATATTTTGAAGAAGGACAATGGATCTTGTATGATTACTGAGGAAGAATAAATTAATCTTGAGAGAACACTTGGATCATAGAATTGAATCATAGAAGCCCTACCTTGTGGAAATAGGCCATTCTGCCCAACATGTCCACACCAACTGTCCAAAGTGTATCCCACCCAAACTCAACCCTCTACTCTATCCCTGTAATCTTGTACTTCCCATGGCTTGGCCACCTAATTTACATATCCCTAGACACTGCGGGCAACTTAGTATGGCCAATCCACTTAACCTGCACATCTCCTACATGTCTGGCATGAACTAAGCATGATATGGATAAAGAGAATCAAGACCCATAAAACAGCATTCTTATCAGTTCAACCCAGAAACATAAGCTCAGGTAGAAATAGAGATTCGCTACAATGACAATCATTGACTGAACCTAGTCAAAGGAGTTAGAGTTGACTGGTAATGTTAGTTTCTCAACCAGATGAATCAACTAGACTCCTTATAGATTGTGGATGTATAAATGTGTTCATGATGTCAAATTTGTACCCAATTCCATTGTTAGAAAACTGGTTGGCAAAGCCTCATTTCTTTTTAAGATTGATCTATTGAAGCAGTAGTGGCAAGCGTGCTTGATTCCCAAGTAGCTGAACAGCTTATGGGTGTGAATGAGCGGGCAATAACCCTTCAGATCTCCAGGAAGGAAGGTCTTTGAAGTAAAAAAGCACGTGAACCCTGAAGATAGCCAGTTACTGTAAGCTGTTGCTTTCCTTCACCAGTTACTGTAAGCTGTTGCTTTTAACTAATAAATCAGAGACATTTTAAGTTGTGAACAAGTTTTGTTGGAGTTGCTCCTAACATGGCAAGTGGAGATGAATCCAAACCACTGCTGACTTGTGTTTTGTGGATAATGGATGGACAATTGGGAGACAGGAGGTGAGTTATTTATTACAGAATCCCTAGGCTCTGACTTGTTCCTGTAGCCACAGAATTTATGTTGCTGGTCCAGTTAATTTTCTGGTCAAGGTAACCCCTACAATGTTGATAATAGTGGATTCAGCAATGGTAACGCCTTTGAACCTCAATGGGCAACTGTTAGATTCCCTCTTGTTGGAGCCCCAGTCATTGATTGGCATTTGTGTGGCACTTATATCAGTTGCCATTTATTAACCCAAGTCTGGATTTTGTCCAGGTCTTCCAGCACATGGATGCAGACCGAACACAGAACATGGAACACACAATGTAGAGCATCACAGAAACATGCCTTTTGGCCCAGTATGTCTGCGCCAACCATGAAGCCATTCTAAACTAATCCCACCACCTGCACCTGGTCTGTATTGTCGATTCTCTACCTGTTCATGTGTCTGTCCAAATGCCTTTTAAACATGGCTATCATGTCTGATTTATACTACCTCCCTTGGCAGTGTGTTCTAGGCACCTACCACTCTCTGTGTAATAAACTTGCCTCACACATCTTTTTTAAACGTTCTCCTCCTCACCTTTAAACCTATTCCCTCCTAATGTTTGACATTTACACCCTGGAAATAAAGACTCTGACTATCCACCTTATCCATGCTTCTCATAATTTTGTATACTTCTGTCAGGTCACCCCTCAGTCTCCGATGCTCCGGCGAAAAGATTCAAAGTTTGTCCAACCTCTCCTTACAGCTAACACACTCCAATCCAGGCAGTATCCTGGTAATTCTCTTTTGCACCCTCGCTAAAACCTCCACATTCTTCCTATAGTGTGGTGACCAGTATTGCATATGATACTCCAAATGTGGCCTGAGTAAAGTTTTATACATCTGCAACATGACTTTCCAACTGTTTCAGTATCTGAGTACATATTTGGACACCTTATCATTTGCTATGTTTTATAACATAATGAATGTTACTGTGAGTCCATATGCAAAAGGAACGGACTACATACCATTCTATTTTGCCAGAGAGCAGCTGGTGAAGCAAGCATGTGGTTTTGTGAGGATTACTGGTTTTCCCATGCTGCATGGTATCATTGGCAGCAGATACACCGCTTTGGAGATGCCAAATGTCAACTTTGAGTTGTTTCCCAAATGGAAGAGGTTCCACTCCCTCAACCATATGTAGTACATTATAAAGACCGGTTTACAGTATCCTGGTAGCAAACACAATGCCTTCATTCTGCCCGAGTTCACTATGCCAGCTGGTTTTGAGGCACCATGGCAACCCAAAGGGTGGCAACTGGGCAACAAATGGTGTTCCCTGACAAACATGGCTTTGACATAGGTGTGATAGCCATGCACATGTGAGCAGTAAGCTTACAATGAAAATCATATAATCACACAAAATGTGATTGAGCAGACCATTGACATGCTGAAACAATGCTTCCGCTGCTAGGAGCAGTCATCAGCAAAGCTGGTATCAAGATTCATGTTGGGCTGCTTTGTTCTGTTTAACTGGGTTCTCACGAAGGCACTGTCCTTGCCAGAAGCTGTATGGTGAGCAGTGTAATGGCAGAATAAATAGGAGGAGGATCAAGAAAGAGGAAGCAGAGAGTCAGAAAAGGAAAAGGCAACAAATACAGAGTTGTCCGTGAACAACCATCTAACTGCAAACCCAATTCCTGAACACACAACAGACTCACGTGTTGCCCTCCTCTGTCATTGATCAAATTCATGTCCATTTGGCCACAAAGCAAAAATAAAAATGAAAACAGAAATTGCTGGAGAAACTCAGAAGATCTTGCAGCACGTGGAGAGAAAGCAGAGTTAATGTTTCGAGTCTAATGACCCTTCTTCAGAACTCAACATAGCTAGGGGAAGGTGATATTTATGCTGGTGACTGGGATGGGGGTGTTGTAGAACAGATAAGTGAAGGTGGAGCTCTGACAGACAGTGAAAAAAGTGTGGCCAAAGACATTGTTGATCGTAAGCAAAGAAAGAAGAGAAATTAGATAAGTAATAATGCAGACTATGATTGGTTGAAAATGGGTTGCCTAATGAAAATCTCAACAAAATGAATAATCCAAACCAAATTTATATGTTAAGTATCTAATATAGGATGGAAAATTAATTTATCTCTCTTGTGCATTCCTTTATAGCATATCTTTTGTCTGTCTTAATGTTTTAATGGATTGGATAACAGGAATCTGTTGACTTCCAGTGGAGAATTTTGTGGATGTCTTTGGTTGATGTACTAATAGAAACCCTACAATTTTGAAAGAGGCTATTCAGCCCGCATTGACCCTCTGAAGAGCACCAGATCCACCACTAGTCTCCCCACCCTATCCCCGTAACCCATCATTTACCAAAGCTAACCCCCTAGCCTGCTTACCTTGGACACTATGGACATGGCCAATCCACCTAACCTTCATATCTTTGGACAATGGGAGGAAACTGGAGCACCTGGCAGAACCAGGGAGTACATACAAACTCCACCTGGACAGTCACTTATATTCAAGCAGATTTGGGCCTGGAAGGCCTAATTGTAGACTGCAGTGCCTTGGCATGTGCTATAGTAGTCTGGCTGGTTGACAGACAATAAACACAGTGGTGTGGCAGTGGTGGTAAGAGAAGTGACAGTAGAAAAAGGACAGCAGATTTCTTCGCCATGGTACCAGTACCTATTCCCCTTTGTAGGGTGGCATCTCAATAGTCTTAGTAATCTGTTGGAGGACAGATTGCTATGACACCCTCCAATCCCATTTGAACACTGGTATTTGCAATTATGGTGACCTAACTCTGAGCCTCTACAGCCGGAAAACAGTTGGACCTTGCATTACACGTAATCTATCTATTTCTTTCTTAAAAATATTCAGTGAGTTGGCCTCTATTAACTTATGTGGTAGAGAATTCCACAGGAGAGTGAAGAAATTTATTTTCACCTCTGTCCTAAATGGACCCTGTATCCTATGTCTGTGATCCTTTGTTTTAGATACCGTCCACTCCCCACAAAACCATAGGGAGTATAATCTCTGCAGTCAGTCTGTTCAACCCTATCAGAATTTTATATATTTCAGCAAGATCCCCTCTTATTCTTCAAAATTCGATGAATACATACCTAATCGACATAATCTCTTCTCATATGATAAAGTTGCCATACTGGGAGTCAATCGAATAAACCTTCTCTGTACTCCATCTATGGCAGATAAACAAGTTTATCTTTTCTGAGACATTGTCCATCAGATACAATGTCATGAGTATTTGATGTAGTGTCTGAATGTAAGTGGTTACGACTTGCATGTGAGAAAGGAGACACTCCAAGCCCAGCATATAATCTGTGCAAAATTGGTTTGGATAAGCTCCCAAATAGTGTGTTCAGGCTTTCTGGCAGGTTGCCATTACACCTAATGTTTAATGGTACATATCCATCCCCTCAATTTGTAGGCAGCCACATCAAAGTACTCGTCAGAGTCCTCTGCAGCAAAGTTTGTGTATGATCTTGTCCACCAGGGAGTGGGCACTTTTTCTATTAGCATCTGTGCTGGTTTCTGTGAATGTCGAATCAAATGACTCCACTTCTTCATAATCACTGTCCTAACTGTTGTTCTCCCACCACTTTTTGGCCAGGTTACAGTTGTTAGGTATCTGGGAAAAAAACACATGGAAGAGTTATGGGGAACGAAGGGAAGGAAGAGGTGCAGATTCAAACCAGTTACAGTTTTCTTGAGGAGCAGTTAGGTTTGGAGCAGAATGGCTATGAAAGGTGATAATAAAATCTTCCATGCTTTCAACCCCACCTTCGGCTGTGGTCTTAGCAAAGGCTGCTCCAATTATCTCACCCACCAACTCTTGTGGAGCTGAGGACAGGCAGCCGCTCCTGTCTCCCACCTGTTAGCACCTACAGCCTCTGTTGTCCACCACCTTGTCCTCCAGGAGATTGGTGTGTGTGCCATTGAATAGTGTGATACAATCTCTTTGGATAATGTAGCTGTCATGATTGAATACTGCTAGCGTGTATAAGCTGTGAGACATGGGTGTGAGGAATGTAACAACGTGAAGTGTCTCGGGATGAAGTGAAACTATTAATGTGAGGTACGAATCATGGTACAAACATATGTGCGTGTAGATAGAGATTGTTGAAAATTCAGTAATACAGTGGTAGATAGAGCAATGTCTGCAGCTAGTCATCAAGTTGGCAGAATATGGCATTTAAAATGCTCTTGACCACACATGTGATGCCATCAAAGTTTTTGTGGCACTGCATCCAGCTCTTTAGTCTTGACTCCTGACATTGACCACCAATTAACTATTCCCATTGCTTTCTCTCAAGAGGATAACCTGGAACTGTCTGGATCAAATAGATCTCTGCACTTCCTTGATCATATGCACCTGTTCTATGTTGGAAAATATTGGAACTTGCAGTCTCCCATGCCATATTTCTATCTTTCCCATTTCAGAATTAGTTATAAATTGACTTCCATCTCTTGATTCAATAAATGGGGCTAGCCCCTCACACTTTTGGTCCCTTGTTGACGTGTGGAGCTGCTTAACAGCATTGTTACGAATGTACAAATTAGAAGCGGGGTCGGCCATTTGTTCCTTTATCTTGCTTCGCCATTACCGATCTGATTGTAGTCTTAACACCTCAACGCCACATACTCGCTTATTCTATTAACCTTTTGCAAACTTTTGTGTTGGCTGCACATGACCATAGTCCATATGCTAGCAGCAGGAAATTTGCATGCTGCCAGTATTGGAAGCAACAAGTGTAAGTTAGTCAGGATCTCATTTCCTGCCCTTTTTTTTCACCATTTTACAAATTGGAATTTCTTTAGTGTTTACTATCTCCTCCCACAATCCAAAGATGTGCCAGTCAGGTGAATTGGCCATGCTAAATTGTCCATAGTGCCAGGTACATTAGTCAGAGGGAAATGGGTCTGGGTGGGTTACTCTTCGGAGGATTGGTGGGGCCTATAGGCCTGTTTCCACACTGTAGGGAATCTAATCTAATCTAATGTTTAAAAACTTACATTGTTTAAGTCTAACTTAGTTTTTTAATTGTTTTTTCGTGGGCTCTGGATGTTGTTGGCTAAGTCAGTATTCACTGCCTTTGTGAAGGTGGTGGTGAGCTACCTTCTTGAACTGCTGCAGTCCATGTACTATTGATAGACCTAGAGTACTGTTAAAGAGAGTATTCCAGGATTTTGACCCGGCATCAGAAAAGGACTTGTGATATAGTTCCAAGTCAGGATGGAGGGGAATCCAGAGGTGACAGTGTTTCCATGCACCCGTTGATTTTGTCCTTATATATGGTGGCAGGTTTAGCCAGTGCGGTCCAAGAAGCCTTGGGGGGTTGTTGCAGTACATCTTGTAGTTGGTTCAGTTCAGCTAGAGTGCATTCGGGGTGAAGAACATGAATATTAAGATTATTGATAGGTTCCAATCAGCCATCCACATTGTCCTGGATGGTGATATATTCTTGAGTTTTGTTGTATCTGCACACATCCAAGCAACTCTAGACTATTCCGTAACACTCCTGACTTCTATCTTGTAGATGGTAGATAAGTGTGATTTCCTCTCACAGAATTCTCAGTGTCTGACCTGCTCTTGAAGCTATAGTATTTATATGGTTGGTCCATTTCAGTTTGGTCAATGGTAAGCCTAGGGCATTGATAGTGGGGGATCAAGCAATAGTAATGCAATTAAGCATCAAGTGCAGATGGCTGGATTCTGTCCTGCTGGACATGCTTATCACCTGATGCTCATTTCTTAAAAATGTTACGTGGTGCTTATGAGCCAAAACCTGAATGCTGTCCAGGTCTTGCTGCATATAGATTCAAACTATTTTAGAATCTTAAGAGTCATGAATGGTGCTGAACATTATGCAATCATAGAAAATATAACATCTGACGTCATGATGGAAGAAAGGGCATTGGTGAAGCAGCTGTAAAGAGTTCAACCAAAGATACTTTCCCATAGAACTTCTCAGAGGTGCCTTAGGACTTTGCTGATTGGCCTCCACTAACCATCTTTCTTTGTGTAAGATATGATTCCAACCATTATTATACTTTGCCTTTCACATTCATTAACCATAGCAGTGCAAAGGATTCTTGGTTCTGTATGCTGTCAAAGGCATCTGCTATCAATTCTCTCCGGTGAGTTTGAATCCTTTGGCACATCATTTTGTGCAGGTGGGGAAAGATGACTAATACCTTGCAAATGTAGATATGTTTTCAAACATAAAAATAAATAATTTATATTCCTTAAATAAGACCAATGCTTCCTTATGACATATTCAAATTAATTTGAAATTTAATTACTGGATAGATGTTTATGTATTATTTTGGTTATATTCCTAATACTATTTTTAAGAAACTGAGGAAATGAAGAAATAGGTTTTGTGCAATATGCCTAGTCATTCTATTTGTGTGCTAAATAAAGGTGAAAAACCATCAATTCTGAATTATTTCCTTGACCTACGAAGATAATTGAATGAAATTTTCAACTTCTCAACCTATCATTATAATCCACAATAATTATTCCTGAGAGAGTAATTAACTCAGTTGTCTAGATACTTAGCATGTGATTCATAATAATCCCAACTGCAGGATTTCATCCATGGACAAGCTGAGACAGTCTCAGGACCTGCTTCCTGTCACAGCACAAGCTGTGATTCAATGGCCTTAAGGTAATCAAAGATACTGCCCAGAGAAGAAGAAAATTATCCCTGACAAGTCATAGTTTTGAGGCAACAAACACATTGAACCATAACGTTTCATGCATTAATCATCTATAATTAATTTTAGGTCAGTAGACAATACACAATAGGTGCAGGAGTAGGCCATTCTGCTCTTCGAGCCTGCACCACCATTCAATATGGTCATGGCTGATCATCCTTAATCAGTATCCTGTTCCTGCCTTATCTCCATAACCCTTGATTCCACAATCCTTGAGAGCTCTCTCCAACTCTTTCTTAAATGAATCCACTGCCCTCTGGGGCAGAGCATTCCACACAGCCACCACTCTCTGGGTGAAGAAGTTTCTTCTCATCTCCGTCCTAAATGGTCTATCCCGTATTTTTAAGCTGTGTTCCTCTGGTTCGGCACTCACCCATCAGTGGAAACATGTTTCCTGCCTCCAGAGTGTCCAATCCTTTAATAATCTTGTATGTCTCAATCAGATCCCCTCTCAGTCTTCTAAACTCATGGGTATACAAGCTCAGTCGCTCCAGTCTTTCAGTGTAAGGTAACCCCGCCATTCCCGGAATTGACCTCGTGAACCTACGCTGCACTCCCTCAATAGCCAGAAATTCCTTTATTCCCCAATTTAGATTGTCCTTCCTAAATAAACGCAGCTCAGATCTGACCGAACAGAAACTACACATATTCCAAGCCAAAAGGCCGAAAAGCAATAATTCAAAAATATTCACTAATTTAAAAAACACAAACGCACAAAACAGCTTCATGAAGACATGGCAACTTTATGAAACCATGGAAGAAATAGACACTGGACTCAAGGAAAATGAATTAGTATTTGAATTGTGACAATCTCAAAATCAGTTTTCATTACTGAATGACCTTCAGCTGTACCTCCTATGGATTCTAGATTAAAATTACTTTGTAACTAGCCTATTATGCCATGTGATTGCATAATGATATCACACATGAATCCTTATCCATAAATAGAAAGATTACTGTACTACAGAATTGAAATAGCATATGGTTTTCAAAGAGCAAGGAGTCAGATTTCTACATGCTGTTTCATACAATGAAGAGTAAGAAATAAATTATTTCTAGGGTATGTTTATTTTGTCATGGTGAGAGCTGGTCTAAGTATGACCTAATATTTTAATAGATTCAATAAATACTGGTTACCTCAACTACTAGTTTTACCACAGCAAAATTAAAGGAATGATTTATTCTCCTTCCAGTTTTTGCCTATGGTTACTTTCTTTTTTTCATATTTCATTCTTTTCGGAAGATAATCACTTGCTTTACATTCAATTCCATAAATATAAGACATCACTGATATCGAATCTAAATGGTTGTTCTTCATTTGTGAGAGTAATATAAGTTCTTGATATACTATCCAACTCAGAGATTACCCTGTCTTTGTCTGTTGTCCACTCACTCATCCAATGAATCATTGGACAGCAAATAGAAGAGGGAACCATGTCTGTTTCTTTTCTACTCCTGCCCTTTGAGCTCAATTGTTGTGATCTTGTAGCAATCAGCTAATTCAGCAAAGATTAGGAATCAATGTCATATCATGAGTTACACATCCACTGAGATGGTGGTAGAACTCTTTTTATAAACTCATGTGATCCCCTAGCTGTGTATGACAAAAACTTTGATATTAAGATAACCGACATGGTGCCAGAATGTGACAGAGTACTGGGATATAAATTCATACTGATAATCCCCAATATTGATGATTTTCGTTCTTAGTCTCATCATTACATGAATGGTCTAAAGTGAAACCTACTATCTTACCACTGAGAAAGTATCTGCCCACTAGTGTCTGGTTTCTTAGTAGCATTAGTAAATGTTTGGGAGCAATTGCCAGCTCCTTGCCTTGAATACAGCAAGGGATTACAAGATTCAATTCGAAAAAGCAACAGAAGCATATGAAATTGTGGGATGGTCACAACTAAAGGACAGTGTTGACATTTTTAAAGCTAATTTTTATTAATTGAGAGAAAATCTCTGGTTACAACCAGAAGAAGTATCATCAAGTGACGGTGGTATTTGGAGTTTGTGGCAGATCTCACCAGCAGTGATGCAGATTTGTGTTTTTCTTTGCTTCAGGCCCAAGGTGAGGATTCTGGTGTTGGCGAGCAAGCTGCACAGACAGAGCAAGAAGTGAATGGAAATAAAAAGAAGGCAAAGGTGATTAAGGCAGGAAAGGGAGATCTCCATTTTCCAGAGCTCACATCAACTGGCCATCAAGTAGAAGTGAAGGGGCTGGAAGGTACAGAACAAATTCCATATCCATAAAACATAAATAACTATCTGGACTCCGAACTAGCTGGTCAAATCAACGAACTGACAATACCGAAAGTTGTGCATATCTGGGAGGACGACAGGATGTAGCAGATATTATCTTTTTCAAATTCTACAATAACTATTGATATCTCTCCTTGCATTTTTTACATTTGGACAAACACACAGCACAAGAGCCTTGCAAACAAAGATAGGGGAAATTTCCAATAAATCAGACACCAGGTTAAGATATAAGGAGAAAATTATTGTATCATTTAGGCCAAATTGCAGAAATCCTAACCTAATCCACCTATTGAGAAATTTTACTACCCCCAATTTTACTCCCTATTAAAATCAATGGAGAATAATGTTGAGTTACTCCATTCAATCCTGAGAGTTTATTGCTCAGTGAGTTTGATTAAAATGATCTTCCTTGTAATAGATCGTTCTTCAGGATGTAATGTTCCAAAAGATAGAGGAGAAGAACTGTATAGGGCTATAAATGCATGTGGGGATTGTTGTGCATCTTTAACTTGCATCTGTTTGTTTGGTACAGGCAGCATGGAAATAATTTTTCACTTTCTACACAATTCAATTACTTCAATGTCGAGCTACTACCAAGGTTGCTGTGGACAGGCTGGTTCTTAACCAGCGTGTACAAACTCATGGAAGGCTAATGTGAGATGAAGTTAAGTTGCTACTTAAATCCAAATGGCTCCTCTCAAAAGGAATTTCTATTTTGACTGGACCAGCTGCTGATATTCATTTCACAAGTGACTTTGATTTGGAAAATGCACAATAATAGTACAACGTGGTCAAAAGCAGGCTTTAATATTCTTCAACATGACACTGAAAGGCTGGGTACAGCATGTGAAATTCAGCCAAATATTCATAATGGGCTCAGATGCCAGATTAATTCCAAAAAGGTTGAGTCTATTGGAAACAGATGGCTAATTTTTCTCCACGCTACATTAAATACCCTGACAATCAAAGCAGATAGGAGCAAGTGGCAATATTTTAATTTGGTGAAAACTGTCAAACAATTTCTTCTATATTCAAGATGTGGGCATACAAATCACTTCAGACCATAACACTAGACTTCTCAAGCACTGTTTTGTTTATTAATTGTGAATACATTGTATTGTGAAGCTCCAAAAGAAAAACATGTTCTAATGCATTTCAACACTTAGACAGCGCTGTTCAATGTAATGGTCAAATTATCTTTACAAGACAAAGTCCTGTCATCAATCACTGCAGTTAAAGACATCCATCTTTTCATATAGCACCCAATAATGACATTTGAAGACATTTAGTACTTACCAGTCAGAATATTCCTGTTACAGACAATTCTAACCTTTATTTCCTCTTAGTTGAGATGAGACTTAGTTTTTTTATGCATAAGTTTATTCATGCATGGGAGATGCACACACCAAAATAATGACACACAAATTAAATCTTCATCACAAGAACAAAAAATGTATACTCCTTTTGCAGATAAGAAGCTTCCAACTGTTCCTACAAATAATATAATTAAAGTGTTTCGCAATTTTTAACCTTTTTCTCTGTCCAACCCTAGTTGTATAACTCACTTTCCAATAGAGTACATATGACTATATTATTCAATCATATTCAAACGAGTACATGTTACTCACTTCTATCATTCACATGTTTGCAACTCCGAGCTGTAATAGAATTTGTTTTGCGATTGACAGTAAACCTACACTGTCTATTTTCCCTTTTTGCTCCTTGACAAGTGCCCAAGTACGATGGACAGATGGACATACACAGATGCATACACGCGCACACACTCGCAATAGGTTCAAGTAGCTTGTTTTTTAGCCACAATATCTTCTTCCACAGTTTTCTTGATTTAAAACGGTATCTGTTTCTTCCATTTTTAGTTCACAATACAAAAATAAAATGATCTCCCATAACTAAATCCCATCTTGAAACCAGTCAAAGTGAGAGCTGTAGTAATGTAGATCAATACTCTTATGAGTAAACATCAGGCTTCTTTTTACATAACTATAAATGGAGGATGATAAACAACAACATCTTACTTGGTCCCCTACATACACAGGTATCAATTCCATGTGATCTGATGTCACTGTGACATAGCTCTTTCCACACCTGCATAGTTACTATACTAAATAAAGGAATAATTGCCTTTACTCTGTGTCTCCCCAACCCAATTTCTTTTACAATACCCCATTTAACAAATTAACATATAACCATGAACGCAGCTATCATTGCTCTCACTTTTCTCCCAGAAGTCTTTTCTATTCAAGGTTTAAATCTACCGTCATAGTCTCAGTCTTTTTAAAGATGGATGAGAGAGGCATAAGCCCTGTGGTGATCCTTGAATGGGAAAACCTATGCCCCATTGAGGTTTCAGTCCCTGATAATTAATCAAAGGCACAGACATGACTCTCATGACCTTGAGGCTTATCGAGAGTCGGCAACAAAATTTCTGGAACTAGTAAGAACTTCTCATTCTTTCTGTTCCAGGAGTACTGCCAAACACATTACAATTGGAGCCTTCTCCTGTCTACAAATCAGGTTTCCTGTGATCCCAGGTAAAAAAGGGAGATTCGCCATCATGAAAAAGAGAAGACTTTGAAAGTGGGCCTTCAAAGAACCTTGCAATATCTTAAGCTGAAGAATTGATGGAAGATTGTACAATAACAGAACATACAAAGTCTATCACCTTCCTATTAGTTTTGGTATCATACAATTGTTTTGCCTGGCAAGACTTTAAGGATTAAGTTTTGCATCTTCCTCCACATCTTTTACTAGTTCCTTTTCAGATTAGATTAGATTCTCTACAGCATGGAAACAGGCCTTTCGGTCCAACAAGTCCACGCCGACCCTCCGAAGAGTAACCCACCCAGACCTATTTCCCTCTGACTAATTCACCTAACACTATGGTCAAGTTAGCATGGCCAGTTCACCTGACCTGCACATCTTTGGGCTGTGGGAAGAAACTGGAGCACCCGGAGAATACCCATGCAGACACGGGGAGAATGTGCAAATTCCACACAGACAGTCGCCCGAGGCTGGAATTGTACCTGGGACACTGGTGCTGTAAGGCAGCAGTGCTAACCAGTGAGCCACCGATCTCTTTCATTAGAATTTTTTTCAGAATGGACTTCTGCATACTTAAATAAAAATCTCTGTACCCTTGTTCAAGAGTGTCTTTTTTAGAGGTACGATAATCACTTATGGATTAGACCAGAATGATTTCCTCAGCTAATAATTTCCAGTGACCTTCAAGCACTGATTAGATCAGAAAAAAAAGGGAGATCTTTTCTCCCAGAGAATATATCTTGAATGTGTTGATTGGATACAGTCTGTGGCTGTCTCTGCAAAGGGCTTGTGGGATTCTAAGTAGCTTTTATTTTTCATTTATAAGTTCCTGTTTTGGCCAAAGGACTTTACTGAGGACTGTTAATTGCTTTGCTTATTCATGAAGCAAAGAGGTTTGTGCGAATTCTATAACTTTAATGTTCCTTTGAACTTCTACTAGCTGGTCACTGATGTTAGAGTGTGAGGCTTGAAGGTTTTCATTTTCCTTTGTCACCTTATCCAGGAATTTCTGCAATTGTTCAATTTCTCTCAAAAAATGTATATTTTTAAATTCAGGCTTGATAGTGCTGTGAGTGCTAATAGATGGGCTTGTTCTCCAGCAGTGCCCTTGAGGTGAGTATATATCTTGCTTAGATTTAATGTAGACAAGTCCCGTTTAATACTTGACTTGAAACGTTTTTTAGGGTGCTTCTTAATTTTATAGTTTAGGCATCTTTTTTTTTAACTGAAAGACTCCTTGAGTGCCTCCATAGCTTGGTACTGAGACTCTTGTGTAGCTGTCAGCTGACTTTTATGCAAATTAATGATCACAAATTAATGTTCAATATTGACTTCATCCAACTTGCATTTGTGTATCTCCTTTTCTTTCACCAGCTGCTTGCAGTTGTCAGAACTACCTTTTGTGAGGTTCAAACATTTTCCATAGTCTGTATCAAGTTTATCTTGCTGCTCTTTGTTCATTGTTGTACGTCTTTATTGGAGTTCTGGGACTTCTT
This sequence comes from Chiloscyllium plagiosum, assembly GCF_004010195.1. Lineage (NCBI taxonomy): Eukaryota > Metazoa > Chordata > Chondrichthyes > Orectolobiformes > Hemiscylliidae > Chiloscyllium > Chiloscyllium plagiosum. Next base: position 29,689,034 of record NC_057723.1, on the reverse strand, counting down.
TTTCATGTCAGATTGAATATTGTTTTCTAACTTCATATCCTGGCTATCTCAGAATTCTGTATCATTTTGTTTTGCTGCAGAAGTTTTTGAAGCGTCATTACTGATTGAACTAGTACATTATTACTTTTTTGCTTCCCAGCAGTGATCTGGCTAAATACTGTGGGAAGAAATTCTTCATTTAACTGTGACTACATTAACTTTTGCTGCATTTCCTGTGCAGATAATGTGCAATAAGTAGACAATATTACATCTTTATCTTCTTCAAGAAAGGCCTGATTCTCCTCAAAAGAGACAATTAGGATTTTAGAAACAGTTCTCCTGAATCTAAAATTACAGAAGGCCTAAAGTTTCAGTTTCAAGTAAATGAATGACTTGTGTGCTGGTTTCCTTCTCTACAACTATATTCTGAAAGAACAAGCCACTATTTGAATGCCCGCTGGTTGTTGCCACCACCTTACTTTAGTGCCTTCTTTTCCTATTGTTTCCATTAGGAAATTAGGATTTACATACCCGTCTCCATAATCTCTTTCCCATTGTAGTGAAGCATAGCTCACATAGAGTCATAGAGTCATGGAGATATACAGCATGGAAACAGACCCTTCGGTCCAAACCGTCCAAGCTGACCAGATATCCCAACACAATCTAGTCCCACCTGCCAGCACCCGGCCCATATCCCTCCAAACCTTTCCTATTCATATATCCATCCAAATGCCTTTTAAATGTTGCAATTATTCCAGCCTCCACCACTTCCTATGGCAGCTCATTCCATACAGAGGAGTTCCACCCTCTGCGTGAAAAGGTTGCCCCTTAGGTCTCTTTCATATCTTTCCCCTCTCACCCTAAACCTATGCCCTCTAGTTCTGGACTCCCCGACCCCATGGAAAAGACTTTGTCCATTTATCCTATTCATGCCCCTCATAATTTTGTTAACCTCTATAAGGTCACCCCTCAGCCTCCGACGCTCCA
>NC_057723.1:29685880-29687958 GCF_004010195.1 Chiloscyllium plagiosum | reverse complement strand
TGCTAAATTGCCCGTAGTGTTAGGTAAGGGGTAAATGTAGGGGTATGGGTGGGTTGCGCTTCGGCGGGTCGGTGTGGACTTGTTGGGCCGAAGGGCCTGTTTCCACACTGTAATGTAATCTAATCTAATCCTTATAAATCTTTTCTGAACCCTTTCAAGTTTCACAACATCTTTCCGATAGGAAGGAGACCAGAATTGCTCGCAATATTCCAACAGTGGTCTAATCAATGTCCTGTACAGCCACGACATCACCTCCCAACTCCTGTACTCAATACTCTGACCAATAAAGGAAAGCATACCAAATGCTTACTTCACTACCCTATCTACCTGTGACTCCACTTTCAAGGAGCTATGAACTTGCACTTCAAGATCTCTTTGTTCAGCAACGCTCCCTAGGACCTTACCATTAAGTGTATAAGTCCTGCTAACATTTGCTTTCCCAAAATGCAGCACCTTGCATTTATCTGAATTAAACTCCATCTGCCACTTCTCAGCAAATTGGCCGATCTGGTCCAGTTCCTGTTGTAATCTGAGGTAACCCTCTTTGCTGTCCACTATACCTCCAATTTTGGTGTCATTTGCAAACTTACTAACTGTACCTCTTATGCTCGCATCCAAATCATTTATATAAATGACAAAAAGTAGAGGACCACTGATCCTTGTGGCACTCCATTGGTCACAGGCCTCCAGTCTGAAAAACAACCCTCCACCATCACCCTCTGTCTTCTACCTTTGAGCCAGTTCTGTATCCAAATGGTGAGTTCTCCCTGTATTCCGTGAGATCTAACCTTGTTAACCAATCTCCCATGGGGAACCTTGTCGAATGCCTTACTGAAGTCCATATAGATCACATCTGCTGCTGTACCCTCATCAATCCTCTTTATTACTTCGAAAAACTCAATCAATTTTGTGAGACATGATTTCCCATGCACAAAGCCATGTTGACTATCCCTGATCAGTCCTTGCCTTTCCAAATACATATACACCCTGTCCCTCAGGACTCCCTCCAACAACTTGGCCACCACTGACATCAGGCTCACCGATCTATAGTTCCCTGGCTTGTCCTTACTACCCTTCTTAAAAAGTGGCGCCACATTAGCCAACCTCCAGTCTTCCGGCACCTCACCTGTGACTATCGATGTTACAAATATCTCAGCAAAAGGCCCAGCAATCACTTCCCTAGTTTCCTACAGAGTTCTAGGGTACACCTGATCGGGTCCTGGGGATTTATCCACCTTTATGACTTTCAAGACATCCAGCACTTCCTCCTCTGAAATATGGATATTTTGCAAGGTGTCACCATCTATTTCCCTACAGTCTATATCTTCCATATCCTTTTCCACAGTAAATACTGATCCAAAATACTCATTTAGTATCTCCCCCATTTTCTGTGGCTCCACACAAAGGCCGCCTTGCTGATCTTTGAGGGGCCCTATTCTCTCCCTAGTTACCCTTTTGTCCTGAATGTATTTGTAAAGACTCTTTGGATTCTCCTTAATTCCATTTGCCAAAGCTATTTCATGGCCCCTTTTTGCCCTCCTGATTTCCCTCTTAAGTATACTCCTACGCCTTTATACTCTTCTAAGGATTCACTGTCTATACTTTACATATACTTCCTTCTTTTTCTTAACCAAACCCTCAATTTCTTTAGTCATCTAGCATTCTGTACACCTTCCAGCCTTTCTTTTCACCCTGACAGGAATATACTTTCTCTGGATTCTGAATGCTTCCCATTTCCCAGCTGTCCCATTACCTGCGAACATCTGCCCCCAATCACCTTTTGAAAGTTCTTGCCTAATACCATCAAAATTGGCCTTTCTCCAATTTAGAACTTAAACTTTTAGATCTGGTCTATCTTTTTCCATCACTATTTTAAATCTCATGGAATTATGGTCGCTGGCCCCAAAGTGCTCCCCCACTGACACCTCAGTCACCTGGCCTGCCTTATTTCCCAAGCGTAGGTCAAGTTTTGCACCTTCTCGAGTAGGTACATCCACATACTGAATCAGAAAATTTTCTTGTACACACTTAACAAATTCCTCTCCATCTAAACCCTTAACACTATGGCAGTCCCAGTC
>NC_057723.1:29563135-29685556 GCF_004010195.1 Chiloscyllium plagiosum | reverse complement strand
GTTAGGCCCCTTGCATTGAAATAAATGCAGTTTAATTTATTGCCTTATCCTTGCCTGCCCTGACTGTTTGACTCGCTTCTGTTCTCAACTGTACCAGTCTCAGATTGATCTCTTTCCTCACTATCTCCCTCGCCCCCACTACCCCCCCTCCCACCTTACTAGTTTAAGTCCTCCCGAACAGCTCTAGAAAATCTCCCTGCCAGTATATTAGTCCCCTTCCAATTTAGGTGCAAACCATCTTTCTTGCCTACCTTGACTGTTTTACTCACGTCTGTTCTCAGCTGTATCTGTCTCTGATCGATCTCTTTCCTCACTATCTCCCTGGGTCCTACCCTTCCACCTTACTATTTTAAATCCTCCCAAGCAGTTCTAGCAAATTTCCCTGCCAGTATATTAGTCCCCTTCCAATATAGGTGCAATCCGTCCTTCTTGTACAGGTCACTTCTACCCCAAAAGAGATTCCAATGGTCCAAAAATATGAACCCTTCTCCCATACACCAACTCCTCAGCCATGTATTCATCTGCTTTATTCTCCTATTCCTGCCCTCACTAGCTTGTAGCACCGCGATTAATCCAAATATTACTACTCTCAATGACCTCCTTTTTAAATTCCTGCCTAACTCTCTGTAATCTCCCTTCAGAATGTCAACCTTTCCCCTTCCTATGTCATTGATTCTAGTGTGGACAATGACCTCTTGCTAGCCCCTCTCCCCCTTGAGAATATTCTGCACCCTGTCTTGGACATCCTTGATCCTGGCACCAGGAAAGCAACACACCATTCTGATTCTTCGCTGCTGGCCACAGAAAAGTCTGTCTGTACCTCGGACTGGAGAGTCCCCTAATACAATTAATCTCTTGGAACCCGACGTATCCCTCATTGCATTAGAGCCAGTCTCAGTACCAGAAACTTGGCTATTCATGCTACATTCCCCTGAGAATCCATCACCCCCTACGTTTTCCAAAACAGCATACTTGTTTGAAATGGGTTTGGCCACAGAAGGCTCCTGCACTAGCTGCCTACGTCTCTTACCTCTCCTGGAGTTGCCCCATCTATGTGACTGTATCTGAGACTTTCTCCCCTTCCTATAACTGCCATCCATCATATACTATTGCTGTTGCAAATTCCTCATTGCTTCTAACTGTATCTCCAACTGATCCATTCAAGATGATAAGATTTGCAACCAACAACATTTATTGCAGATATAATCCACAGTAACTCTTAAACTCTCTTTAAACTCCCACATCTGACAAAAAGCGCATATCACTCTACTAAAGGCCATTTTTGCTCCTTCACAATCTACAGACCCAGAAAATAACACCATCTTATTCCTCTACAAACACTGCCCCAGGTTAAATTAATAGTTATGGCTTATATTTTAAGTTTAATCAAGAGACATATCTCAAAAAAATATAATCAAGAAAGAACCCACTCTACTCACTACTGCAGACTTTCTATAGGTCACACTTAAAAACAATATACTTACCTGCTTCTGTGCTGTGACTTCACTCAAACAGTTCCTCCAAGATCAGTTGTGAATTTCAATGTTTGTTAATTTTCCCAGATGCACTCCGATGTCCAGCGATACAAGAATTCAAACAGCAAAGGCAGTAACTGTACAGGCTCACTGCTGTGTCAGTTTCTTTCTCTCTCTCTCTCCTGCACTGATCTCACCAAGTGCTTCCTTTGTTTGTTCTTCTCCCTTTTAAAACTGCTGTTGTTTTGACTTTTTTTCCCCAAAGTTCCAAAACAATGCAACAGCATATAAACAGTGATTGCTGCTCCTACAATTCAAGAAAATCGCCTCCAGCACCTAAAATACCTAAATAAAGGAGCAGCTGTTACAGCCAGAAATTGTTCCCATCCTCCATCTTGGATTACCCAGAAACTCTGATTCTTGTACTTCTCAAGCTCCAAATCTAAGGTTTCCTGGCCTCAACCATAGCTAGCATTCAAAAGGATCAATACAAATGCTTCAATATCTAATTTACAACTAAATTCTCTGCTGGTTACTTTAGTCTCTGCATACCAATTTCATCTTGCAAGACACTTTTGACAAGGAAATCAAATTGTTGATCTGCAGAGGAAGTTCATTCTGCTATTTTACGGTGCTTACTGCAAGAACTCCTGTGGATTGCTGTGATCTGTGTTTAATTTTCTGTGATGCCACTGCAGCCTCCCCCAGGTGTCTCACGGGACATCCACAACTCGATATGAAATCGTGTTTCTATGGGTGTAGGTCCCCCAAGATTTGAACCCCACCTTATGTGTTTGAGTGCTTGCCATCAATGTTTCTTCGAAGTGCTCATTTCCTCCTATCCCTATAAATACTTTTTATTTCTGTCATACTTACTTGGTTGATTGGTTCTTTCATGTTGCTAATTGTGGGTGCTGCTGTGGGCCTTCTCTTATACATCACTATCTGCGGGTGGGCCTTCCTATTCTGCAGTTCAGTGCCTACATGTGTAATCAAGTTCATTGTAATCAAATCTTATCACTGAACTTTACTTTGGATATATTTCCCATTGCTGGGTTTAGACCACTGAGCGAGCCTTGTGGTTTACCTTCACTGAACTTCACTTCAGGCTCTCTCCTCCAGTTGCATGGGTCAGGTCACCACTTTCAGGTATTAATGTGAGATCTAAATTCTTGTGATTGATTGGCAATAGGCTTTATTGAACATTAAATGTTGGCAAGACAGGACATCTTATTTGATGCCCTATAGACCCAGGTGCCTATTTCATGTAATCTGATGCCACTATGGCCGAGCTCCATTTACGAATGTTCAGTTGCAACACTTGGAATAATAGTAGAACAGCCTATCTAACTGGTGGGAGCACACACAATTGGCAGGAGGCCACAACAGAGGACTTGTAGGACTGGTCCCAAAGCAGTTACTTCAGGAACATGGCACAATCTGAGGACGGGCAATGGCTGGATGTCTTGCCATGGTTGGTGGGAGAGGTGAGCCAAGTTAAAGGGAGGCCTAAGGCTTCCTTGTGCATTCCAGAGGAGTACTCCTGGACCCTTCATAAAGAAGCTGAAAAAATAAATGAAAAATTTACGTTTCCAGGTAGGCATGAACCAAATGCTGGAAGTCTTTGCCTTAACTGATACAACTCCACCCACTCCACTACAACTGGGTTCTGATAATGGATCTACATATTTCAAATGAGAGTCAGCTTCCTTCTTGCAGCATCCTACTCATTTGTTTGAAAGAACAGACAATATTGGAACATGTCAGGAAGGAAGCAGGATTGAAGGGAGTAAGTGAACCCTGTTAACCTGCAATACCAACTCACATTGTAACCCCCGACTGAGGTCAGTTCAAACCAGGACTAATGTTCTGAAGTCTGAAAAATGTGCTCATTTCTTGATTATAGTGAATCATTACCTTCAATAGAAAGAAAAGTGTATTCCATATGTACAGAAGTCCATAATTGAACACTGGGCTGCAATTATTCAACATATCAGCCCACACAATTTGAACAACTTTTTTTTCTGGTTAGATTCCAAGCTGGAGATAAATTAAATGTCAATCTGCTATCTGAAAACTCAGAACAATAGAGACTAAAGTCATCATTGTGCTGAGAAATCATTCTATGCTTCAATGATAAACAACTGATGTTTTATCACTCTACTGCAGGAAAGATTCTGTGTCAGCCGTATTAACCAATTATAATGAAAACAGTAGAATATATTAGCCAAAGTGCAGTATTAAATTTACATTGCATGATGTCTCCTTAATGTTTGTCTAATAAACCAACATATGGCATAGGATTCAGCATGATTAGGTTAACTGAAATGTACTTCATGGAACTACAGCATAATCCTTATTGTAATGAATTTACAATAACACTAATCAATTTCCAAGATATTAAACATGAGGAGGGTTGTTAGTGGGGGGTGGGGGGTGGGGGAGGGTGGAGACGGTACACATTTATTCATTATTTTAATGTCATACATATCGCGATATTGCATGTATCGCATAAGCAGAAATTGAAGCATGAGGACCCAGTACTGAAAGTGGTGCAGCATTGGTGTGAGGAAACAGAAGGACTTCTATGGGACTGCTTAGAATCGGTGGATTGGTCCTTACTCAAGGACTTAGCAGCCAACCTAAACGAGTATTCCACTAGTGTTACAGACTTTAGTAGTAAGTGTGTAGATGACTGTGTGCTGAAGAAGTTAATCTGAACATTCGCCAATCAGAAACTGTGACTGAACTGGGAGATCCACTCCCTACTGAAGTCCAGGTCAGAAGTGTTCAGGTCAGGGGACCTCGACTTGTGCAGGAAATCCAGGCACAACCTTCACAAGGCCATCAGAGATGCCAAAAAGCAACACCAAACTAAGCTTGAGATTACAATTAACCACATGGACACCTGTCATTTGTGGCAAGGCTTACATGACATAGGCTACAAAGTGAAGTCAAACAAAATTGCAGGCAACAGTACATCCCTGCCCATTGAGCTTAATGCATTGTATGCTCACTTTGAACATAAAGGCAGTGAAACAATGTCACCTATCTCAACAGCCTCGGATGTACCTACACCTTGGTCACTGCTGTAGCCTTCTTATGGGTGATCCTACAAAAAGTGACTAGTCCAGATGGAGTCCCCGGCTGTGCACTCTGATCTTGCGTGGGAGTATTTGCTGACATCTTCAACCTCTCCTTACTATGATCTGAAATCCCCACCTACTTCAAGAAGAGCACCATCATCTCAGTGCCAAGGAAAAATCACAGCATGCCTCAATTACTACTGTCCGGTACCTCTGGCTTCCATAATTATAAAGTGTTTTGAGAGCTTGGTCATAGTTCACATCAACTCCAGCTTCCCAGATTGCCTTCACCCTTTGCAATTCATCTTCCAATGTAACAGGTCCATGGCATACACCATCTCCCTGGCCCTACACTCATCCCTGGAAAACAAGGATACCTTTATCAGACTTCTCCTTATTGGCTACAGTTTCACATTTAACACCATAATTTGAAACAAACTCATCTCCAAATTCTGGGACCTAGCTCTCTGGTCCCCTTTCTATAACTGGATTCTCGACTTCCTGACCAAGAGACCACAATCAGTCAGGATAGGTGACAACACCGCCTCCATGTTAGTCCTCAATACCGGTACTCCTCAAGGCTGCATACTCAGCCCCTATTATACTCCTTATACACACAATTGTGTGGTCAAATTCCACACCAATTCCATTTACAAGTTTGTTGATGACACCACCATTGTAAGTCAGATCTCAAACAACAACGAAATGTAGTACAGGAAGGAGATAAAGTGCAAAGCAGCATGGTGTAAAGACAACAATCTCTCCATCAATGTTAGCAAAATGAAGGAGCTGGTCATTGACTTCAGAAAGTGGAGTGGAGGGCGTGTATCAATAGTGCTGAGGTGGAGATGGTTTACAGCATCAAGTTCCTGGGAGTGATAATCATCGATTGAAATCATCCTATCTGGATGCATCATAGTGTGGCATGGCAACTGCTCTTCCCAAGACAAACTAAGCTACAGAGAGTTGTGAATACAGCCCAGCCCATCACACAAACCAGCTTCCCATCCATCGATTTCATTCTTGCTGCATTCGGTAACCTACCAAGATAATCAATGTCCCTCCCACCCTGGTTCTTCTCTCTTCCACCCTCTTCCGTTGGGAAGAAGATATAAAAGTTTGAATACATGTCTGAACAGATTCAACAAAAGCTTCTTCCCTGCCATTGTCAGACATTTGTATGGAGCTCTTAAATGTTAATGTCATTCTCTCTCTGAACCTTCTTGGCACTTTAACACTGTATCCTGCACTCTGACCTGTTACCCCGATGCACTTGTATAATACGATCTGCCTGTGAAGCACAGAAGACAACTACTTTTCACTGTACCTCAGTACATGTGACTAACAAATCAAATCTATCTAAAGTGTACATTCGGAGAGTTATGTCATAATGTCAGTGTGATAAAGGTATAAAGGTATCAGTTGTCTCTTGAATAACTGCTGTTGCATTGTGTAGACAGTCAGGAAAGACAGCTAATCCATCAGTCTGAGCCCAGTGTGATAGAGTTGTCATGCATTTCGTTATTCTATAAAGCTATTTTCTCATGTGTATTCTCAGTGCAATCCCAGTCTCAATGTTCATGGTACCAAATTTAGCAAAATCACCAGAGCAAACATGCTAATATACTCTTCTTATTCTCACATAATTATTTGGTTATATGTGATCATTTTTTGGAAAAGTGTAAAAACATATTTCATTTCAGAAGTCAGAGAAGTAGAGTTGAAGCATAAAAATTTCACTGCAGTACAGGCTGAGGAGCTCAAGTATTTAAACTTGAGTGCCACTACTGGTAAAGGAGTGTAACTAAAGTGTGACAGGTAGCTTTCATGATAAATGTATACACAGGAATTCATTATGGAGAAAGTTGACAGGAAGTGTGAAAGATAAAAGATGTTTCAATTATGACTAATTACTTTCCTATAATGTTATACAGTACAAGACAGAATATGAGCACCCGATTACTGCCTCTGCCATCGTGGTTTTGCTGGCTGTCCTCTTCTGGTTCCATCTCTCTTTCTCTTCTAACACTCACCTTATTTTACTTATCCTCTGAGTTGTTCTGGAATTCAGAAAGTAAATATTAATGCTCTGGAAAATGTTTCAGGAGACTTTCACTAATCTGTCCACAGTACTCCAGGAAGTGGCACTTGCAATGAATGCAGACCAGAATGAAATTAGAGACTGCTGCACTTTCAGAGTTGAGAATATTCTGATATTTTTTTTGTAACACTGTATAATCTAACTGTACTTACCATTCCCATTGTATGTTGGATATCTTTCTATCTAACATGCCCTTACTTACATGCATCACCCCCTAACATAAAGGGTTCTGCATGAAATTATTATTTGCTGTGAAGAGCTATTTTAAAGTTTGGATTTTTTCTTTGCCACTTTGCATTGTGATACTCTGTATCTTCTAATGACTTGAGATTACAAGCTCAAGGTTGGGATCTCACTGAATGTCATTGAATAGAAGAAATATATATTTATGAATTAGGAACATGAGAGGGCCACTCAGCCCATCTATCCTGCATCACCATTCGGTAAGGTCATGGCTCATCAGGTCATTGCCACCTGCTCATATGATCTTTCAGCCAAACTCAGCAGGACAGAGAAAGTCACATAGTTCATACTGTGTAAAAACTGAACTAAACTGCACTTGCTGTAAATCAGAAGTAAAAAGAGAAATTGCTGGAAAAGCTCAGCAGGTCTGACAGCTTCTGTGCAAAGTCACTTGACCCAAAACACTAATTCTTATTTCTACCCACAGATGCTGTCAGACCTGCTGTGCTTTTCCAGCAATCGCTGATAAGTTTCTCAAACCCATTCTCCTGCTTTCTCCCTGTAACCCTTGATCCCCTTACCAATCAAGAACCTATCCATCTTTGTCTTAAATACACTCAATTACTTGGCTTCCACAGTCTTCTGAAGCAATGAGTTCCACAGGATGAAGAAATTCCTCCTCATCTCAGTTCTGAACCTTTGTCTCTTCATCTGAGGCAATGTCCTCAGGTCCTAGTCTCTCCTACGATTGGAAACGTCTTGTCCATGTCCACATTATCCAGACCTCTGCAGCAATGAGTTCCACAGATTAACCACCCTCTGTACTCTGTAAGTTTCAGCGAGATGCCCCCCGTATTCTTCTAAACTCGAACAAATACATCCCAGAATTTTCAATTGCTTCTCATAGAACAAGCCCTTCATCCTGAGGTCATTCTTGTAGATGTCCTCTTGATCCCTCCAATGCCATTATATCTTTCCTCAGATGTGAAGCCCATAACTGCACAAAACAATCACAAATGCATTCTGGCCACAGTGTTATAAAGCCTCATCAGTACATCTCGGTTATTGTATTCGTACAGTCTTGAAATGTATGCTAATGTTGTATTTGTCTTCCTAACTGACAACTGACCCTGACTGTTAACCCTAAGAGAATTCTGAACTAGGACTCTGAAGTCCCTTTGTCCTTTAGATTTCCAAAGCCTATCCCCATTTAAAAATAGTCAATACCTCTATTTTTCCTACCGAGTGCATAACCTCATTCTTTCCCACATTGTTCTTCTTCTGCCACTTCTTTACCCATCCTCCTAGCCTGTCCAAGTCCTTCTGCAGCCTCCCCATTTCTACAACACCACCAGCAGTCCTTAATCTGCTGTTAACTTAGCAACAATGTCTTCAATTCTGTCATCCAGATTGTTAATGTGTAACATTAATAGTTCTAGTTAAACATGTTGCCCTACAGAACTCCACTAGTCACCAGCTGCCATCCTGAAAAAGACCCCTTTATCCCCACACTCTGCTTTCTGCCAAACAGCCAATCCTCTATCCATTATCCCTAACACGTTCCTTGTCCGTAACACCAAACTCTTATTAACCACTCTCCTGTTCAGCTCCTTGTTAAAGGCCTTCTGGAAATCTAAATAGATCATGTTCCCTGGTTCTTCTTTGCCTAACTTGCACATTACCTCCTCAAAGAATTCAAATAGATTTGACAGGAATGACCTCGCTTTGACAAAGCCAGCCCTACTTTACTATGCACTTCCAAATACTCCACAATCTGATCCTTAGTCATGGACTCAACAGAGAGCAAAACTCTACAGAAGATTCTACAGGAGACAGAAAATCCTTAATCTTCCCTTTCCTTTCCACACTCCTTTCCTGCATATTTCACTCAACTGAATTTAGCTGTTGCTTAGCAGACCATGAATTAGAAAGTATTTACCCTACTGTCATCATTAGACTTGGTGAACCAACTAGTCTTGTTCTGCCATCAATTCTGTATGTTTGATTTTAAGGTGCAACTGTTCTGTTAAAATTCAACTCAAACAAGAGAAAAAAATGTCTGTCTCTCATTTTGTGTTTTTCTCTTTCTCTCTCATTTATTTTATTAGTGCTTGAAATAGAGAAAATCTTCATGTGATGAGCTATACCAATTATATAGATACATAGAGATGTGCAGCACGGAAACAGACCTTCAGTCCAACTCGCCCATGCCGACCAGATATCCAAACCTAATCCAGTCCCATTTGCCAGCACTTGGCCCATATCCCTCCAACCTCTTCCTATTTATATTCCCGTCTAGCTGCCTTTCAAATGTTGTAATTGTACCAGCTTCTACCACTTCCTCTGGCAGCTCATTCCATCCATGCACCACCCTCTGCATATGCCAGTGATAAAGAGATCTGCCTACTCAAGTATTTGAAACCTGTTGCTACAGGTCATTAGTTTTTTAAGGCACATCCCCCAAAGCATCAGCCCTCCTTAAGGGGCTATGAAGTGAAAACTAATGTACAAGCAAAAGTAGGAAAATAAAAAGACAGAACAGCAAAACTAGTAATCGAAAGGAACAAACAAGCAATGGACTTTATTTCAAGAAATAAAAGGAAGACCTTCAATAAGAAATGGAAGGCAAATATTTAAATATTGATTGGACAGCAAATGATAGCTTCACTGAATTGCAACAATGTAAGCATCATGTGCAGCTTTTTTCATTCACCAGTGGGATGTTGGTGTCGCATGTATTACCCATCCCTAGCTGCTGTTGAGAAGGTGTTGGTGAGCTGTCTTCTTGAACTGCTGCAGTCCCCATGCTGCAGATTGAGCCACAACGCCCTTAGAGAATTCTGGGATTTTGACCCACCGACAGTGCAGGAGTGACAATATATTTCCGAGTCAGTATGGTGAGTGGCTTGGAAGGGAACCTGGAAATGGTGGTGTTCCCATGTATCTGCTGTCCTGGCCCTTCTAGTGGTTGCATTTGAAAGGTGATATGTAAGGTTCTATGGTGAATTTCTGCAGTACACCTTGTAGATAGTACACACTGCTGCTACTCAGCATTGGTGGTGGAGAGGCTGAATGCTTGTGGATGTGGTGTCAGTTAAGTGGCTTGCTTTGTCCTGGATGGTGTCAAGCTTCTCGAGTGTTGTTGAAGTTATGCTGATCCAGGCAAGTGGGGACAATTCCCTTACACTCCTGTCTTGTGCCTTGTAGGTAGTGGACAGGAAGTAAGATACTCGCCAAAGTATTCCTAGACTGTGACCTGCACTTGTAGTCATTGTGTTTAATATGGCAAGTCCAGTTTAGTTTTTAGTCAATGGTAACCCCCAGGATGTTGATTTTGGGGGATTAAGTGATGGTAACACTATTAAATGTCAAGGGACTGTGGTTAGATTGTCCCTTGTTTTTGGTGGTAATTACCTGGCATTTGTGTGGTGCTAATGTTACTTCCACTTGTCAGCCCAAGCCTAGATATTGTCAGATCTTGTTGCATTTGAACATGGACATGCTCTGAGGAGTCATGAATGGTGCTGAACATTGTGCAATCATTGGTGTACATCCCCAGTTTTGACTTTATATTGGAGAGATGGTCATTGATAAAACAACTATGATGTTTGGGACTATGACACTACCCTGAGGAACTCTTGCAGAGATGTTCTGGAGCAAAGAAGACTGACCTCCAATAACCATAACCACCTTACTATGTGCCACGTATGACTCCAACTAGTGGAATATTTGCCTCCTGATTCCCATTGATTCTAGTTTTGCCAGGGGTCCTTGATGCCACACAGTGAAATGTGGCCTTTATGTCAAGGGCTGTCACTCTCACCACACCTCTGGACTTCAGCTCTTCTGTCCATGTTTGAAGCAAGGCTGTAATGAGCTCAGGAGCTGAGTGACCCTGATAGAATGCAAAACGGGCATCATTGAGCAGGTTACTGCTGAGTAGGTGCTGCTTGAGAGCATTGTTGATGACACCTTCCATCACTTACTGATGATCAAGAGTAATAGACTGGGTTGGATTTGTCCTGCTTTTTATTTAGAGGACATACCTGGGCATTTTTCCACTTTATCAGGTTGATGTTAGTGTTATAACTGAACTAGAATAACTTGGCTAGGGAGAAGCAAATTCTGGGGAACAAGTCTTCAATACTATTGCCGGAATGCAGGGCCCTTCATCTTTGTGATATCCAATGTCTCCAACTGTTTCTTGATATCACATGAAGTGAATCGAATTGGCAGAAGACTGGTATCTGTAGTGCTGGGACCAAATGGATCATCCACTTGGTACTTCTGGCTGAAGATTGCTGAGAGTACTTCAGCTTTATTTTACAGATTAGACAATAAATGATCCCAAGAGGAAATCTTTGAAAATCTTACTCATTATCAGCAAAGAGAAGCTTCACAGAGTAAATACATTCATCTTTCCAGGGACAATAAAAAAGATCCAGATGAGATCTGGCAAGTACTTGAGGACCAGCTCAAGTTATGAATCACTTCCAGATTAACAGATTCCTGATGAAGGGCTTATGCCCGAAACGTTGACTCTCCTGCTCTTTGGATGCTGCCTGACCTTTTTCCAGCACCACATTTTTTGACTCTGACTCTCTAGCATCTGCAGTCCTCAGTTTCTCCCAGGTTGCTACTCATATCATACAGGCAGAAACCCAAGGGTCTACTGATGACTTTGTCACAAAGAATTTACAGCAAAAGAAATAAGTATGATTTCTCGAACGAGGAACTCACAGACAGACTAACTGAGTTGGTAATTGCCTCTACACTGAATAAAGCCTTCAGGAAAGATTTTCTGGGCAAGGGAAAGGAATGTGCAATTGATGCCTTGTTGGAAGATGGACACCAGCAGGAAGCCATAGTGGCAGGCAAATGTCAAGTTCATGCAGAGAAAATTATTGTTACGGTCAGCAAAGTGCACCAAACCAACAAGATCATAGATACGAATTAGGCCCTTTTAAATTGAGATAAGACATTTCTTCACTCAGTGCATGGTAAGCCTGAGGGTGGGGGACAAAATAGAAATTTGCATTGTGATGGCTCCCTGATGCATTCCCAGATGTGCAAAAAATATAACAATCAGAGAATCTTACATATTGTAGAATTCACTACTATAGAAAATTGTGGAGATAAAGTCACTGAATATATTTAAGAAAAAAAAAGATTTCCACAAGATAAAGTTGGTAAAGGAGCAAAGAGAGAGCAGGTGTATGGAGTTGAGATAGAAGATCAACCCTGATCATGTTAAGTGGCAGAGCAAGCTCCAAGAGCTGAATTCCTGCTATGAATTTCTGTGTTTCTATGTTACCAAACATTTTGTAGTTTTTCCTCAACTTCTGTATTTGAGGCATTTACTCCCTGTTGTGGGTTGAAGGCTGGCGGGATAGACTTTGACAACCCTACATCATTAGCGCAGTGTACCTACGTCAAAACATTCCTAAAGGTTGAACATTTTGCCAAAAACCCTATTGTAAGCCACGCCTACATTTTACAAAATATCACTATGATGTGTGCAGCTTGTTTGACCAGATCAATAATATTGACAATTGACAGGAACTTGTGTTCTAATTCCAGGAAAATGCAAGATGCTGAAGAAAGAGTTGAGAATCCCCTCACTGGTGACTTCAGAACAGGATCAAACTAGAAGCAGTACCAACCAAGTAACAAGATCATATATAACATTAGAAACATTAAATGTTCGACATTTTTGTCAAAACAATATGTAAAATTCTCTGATTGTTATATTTTTTGCACATGTGGGAATGCATCAGGGAGCCATCACAATGCAAATCTCTATTTTTTTCCCCCACCCTCAGGTTTACCATCCTGAAGCTGGAAACATTCTGCACTGTATGTCAGCTTGCTCTTGATTTAAATGACATAGTATTCTAAATGCAATGCTCACACTTACTTAGCAGCCCTTATGATCTGTTGCATTTTTGCAAATTCGGTAAGCAGAATATTGCTGGAGGAGGCTGCTTTTTCAATTTGTATGGGAGCAGAGTGACGTCTGCTGGTCATATCACTTGGATGTTTGGTGTATAGAGCATGGCTCACTGCTGTCATGAGAGAAGGGGAGTAAGCTAGAAATAAAACAAAATTAGAGATAAATTACCTGTTCCCTATTGATTTTACTGATCTCAGTGAAAACTTTAGGGCAGCTGTATTTGACCCAAATGTTAGGGAAGGTAGTCAAGGTTCCTGCTCTTAATTACTATCGAGTGAACTCTGCTGGAGATGTGCATTTGAACATCAGGGAAGGATAGGGTCATGCTCACTGTGACCCTATCTGTGGTCAAATAGCTTATAGATGCCCATTAAAGCTTATGCACACGAGCAGGAGGGAACTGTTGCAAATGACACCAAATCCCAGCAAGGAGGCAGAGTCTTCAGAGGTGAAAGCGAGGAGACATAATTTCTAATTCTAGTCTGGAAAAGCTGAGAATATTAATAATATTATATTGTGTTTAAAATGGGGTAGTGATCTGGTAAAAAAAACAAAGCACTCCTTTTAAAACATAATAAGCATAAAACATAATAATGGGAAGCATGGTGGCACAGTGGTTAGCACTGCTGCCTCACAGCGCCAGAGACCCGGGTTCAATTCCCACCTCGGGCAACTGTCTGTGTGGAGTTTGCACATTCTACCCGTGTCTGCGTGGGTTTCCTTTCGGTGCTCCGGTTTCCTCCCACAGTCTAAAAATGTGCAGGTTAAGTGAATTGGCCATGCTAAATTGCCCGTAGTGTTAGGTGAAGGGGTAAATGTAGGGGAATGAGTCTGGGTGGGTTGCTCTTTGGAGGGTCGGTGTGGACTTGTTGGGCCGAAGGGCCTGTTTCCACACTGTAAGTAATCTAAAGTAATCTAATCAATAAGCAGAAGTAAATAAATTCAGAACATAATTGTCATATCACAGTTGTGGCTATGTTGTGGTCCTGTGGGTTTGAAGAATGTTTCCACATCTTTCATGGTAAACTATTCCACTCACCATACTATTAAAGAGATTGGCCATGGCTGAGAGTGTGGGGTGCTGGAAAAGCACAGCAGGTCAGGCAGCATACTGCTTACCTACTGTGTATTTCCAGCACCATACTCTCAACTCTGATCTCCAGTATCTGCAATCCTCACTGTCTCCTAGATTGGCCAGTAGATGGCACCTAAGTTCATATCAGCTTCACAGTGGCCTTCAAGGCCCATAGAAATATTTGAGGAAAAGGCCAATATATGTTTCCTAGTTAACTGTCAATAGCAATTATACAATTTTTTTTTCAAATGCTTCATAAGCAATGGTACAAACTCATCAATGGACACTTCTTGGGAATCATAGCCAGCTATGATTGGGACTCATCATCCAACAGAGTTGTAGAAAGAAGAGCTTGCAGCATTTATATATCATCTCTAATGACAACCAAATCTCTCAAATGTGCTTTGCAGCTAATGAATTAATTTTGCAGAGCAGTCACTGTCATGATGCGCGAAATGCAACAGTCAATTAATATAGAGCAAGATCCCACAAACAGTAAAGTGACAAGGACCAGACCCCTTATGATTTTGAAAACCTCTATGAAGTCTTCTTTTCTGCAGGACAACAGTTCTAACTTGACCAGTCAATCTTCAAAACTGCAAATCTTCCTCCCAAGAGCCATTCTCATGAATCTTTTCTGCACCCCCTCCAATATCTTCACATCCTTCCTAAAGTGTGATTCCCAGAACTGAACTGAATCCTACAGATGAGGCCATGCTAGTATTTTATATAAAAAGAGCAAACCTCCTTGCTCCTGTGCTCTGTGCCTCTATTAATGAGGCTTGGATGCTGTATCCTTTATTAACAGTTTTCTCAACCTGTACTGCCACTATCAACAGTTCATGCATATATAGCACTTATCCCTCTGCTCCTGCACACCCTTTAAAGTTAGACCCTTGATATGGTCTCCCCATGATCTAACAAAATGAACCACATCATATTTCTCCTCATTTAACTTCATCTGCCATCTGTCCATTCATTTCACCAGCACCTTTATGTCCTTTTGTGTTCTACATTATCCTTCTCATATTCCACAGCATTTTTATATCAGCCACAAACTTTGAAATTGTGCCCCGGGGAGTTCTGCACCTAACCTTTTTCCAATCCAACAACAAAACCCTAACCACTATGCTTTGTTTCCTATCTCTCAGAACTAAAGCACTGAAAGGGGCAGTTAAGGGATATTATTTCATTTACATCTCACACCACTCAAGCAGAAGCAGACTTACCAGTCATTGAGTTTTGAAACAGAATTTTTTTTTTGTGACAAGCTTGGAAATCAGATTTCGCATAGCAATTCATTAGTTTATCCCATACTCTAACTGCATTCTCGGTTTTGGGTTTGGCAATGGTGGAAATCCGAAACTAAGGCAAAGTTGGTTGAGTTCATTTAACATGTTGCCCTTTTGATAAGATCTGAGATGGGGGTAATTGAAAAACCAGTGAAATTTACTAATACGTGGAGTTGAGAAGGAAAAGAAATTCTGAGTTCAACTAAATTTAAGGGAGTATTTTCATCAAGTTAAAATTGCTTCTAAAGCACGTTTCCTGTTTCGTAAATGCATGTTTGGAATGCCAATCTTGATTTACACTGCACAGCATATGTGGGGCCTTGATAAATTTTGCAATTCTATTAATATTACAATAGAAGCCAGAAATAAAAACACATTTAAAAATGCAATCCTGTGTATGCTGCCTGAAGTGCTAACAGACCTGTGGCCAGTAAATCTACACCATTTTCAGACAGCTAATAGATGGCTTTCTTTGCTACAGAAACAGTGAAGATATTTTGACTTCCTTTGATCATAGGTTTAGGGTGAGAGGGGAAAGATATAAAAGAGACCAAGGGGCAACTTTTTACGCAGAGGGTGGTGCGTGTATAGAATGAGGAAGTGGTGGAGGCTGGTACATTTGCAACTTTTAAAAGGAGTTTGACCCAAGGGTCTGTTTCTGTGCTGTACATTCTATGAATCTAAAACAGGACAGATAGGCATTCAATTTGACATTGCTACTGACAAATTTCCATAAGCTATCATTCATTTTACCATAATACCACAAAATCAACATTATCATCAGCTAGATTGAAAGTAGGCCTTGAACAAATGCTAATCACTCTTTAAAGATTCTATTGCACTGTAATAATCATTTGTTGGAGATGCTATTGCACTGGACATCTGACACTGCTTATTTACATTTTTATCCACCATAGATCTCTGTCAAACACAAAACTGAAACTGAGCTGGAAAATCTGGCAGCAGCTTACAAGAACCATGAAAAGTAGGTCTCTGCTGCTGCTGGGATAAAGTGAAGAAAGCAATTTATATTTCTAACATTAGTGTCTGGAGATCAGCATTTTGCCAACTAATAGCAGTTTCATTATGCTAATAGTTGACTGCACGCTGGAGGTTTTGCTCTTACAATGTCAAGTCACATTTGAAGGCATTTCCTTCCAAAATAAAGAATAATTCATTTTTATAGAAGTTTATAAAATATTTTTCAATAGACAAACAATTTTTAATACACATTTTTATTTGATCTTTCAGGCCACTGGAGATTCACAGAAAGGGAGGAACTCTGCATGTAGAATGCATTGCCCGGGATAAAAGATTTCCATTATAATAAAGTCAGTCACTTCTGATAGAAGGATTTGTGTCACATTTATTTCAGCTGAATTAAAGTTAAATTTTATTGAAAACTCTTTAGTTTCAGCAACTTCTCATTCTTGGAATAAACTGCAAAGGAAGATAAGGTTTATTCTTTCACAGGTTGTGGAGATCACATGTATTTCCCATTCCTAATTACCCTTGAGAAGGTAACAATGAGCTGCCTCTTGAACCACTGAAGCCTATGTAATGTAGGTAGATCCACAGTGCTGTTAGAAATTTCAGATTTTTATGCAGTGAAGGAATAACAATATTATTACAAGTTGACAAGATATGTGACTTGAAGGTAACTTTTGGCTATTAGTGTTCACTGCTGCCCTTTCCTTCTGAATGGTGAAGACATCAGATCTGGGAGGCATTATAGATAGAATCACTGCAGTGTGTCTTGCATATGTTTTAGATCCATGTCACTGTGTCAATGGAAGAGGGAATGAATGCTGAAAGTAGTGGATGGGTGCCAGTGCATTGTCCTGGATGTTGTTGTGCTTCTTGAGTGTTGTTGGAAATGTTGTGATCCAGGCAAATGGAATGTATTAGTTCATGCTCCTGATTCATATCTTGTAAATGCTGGACTGGCCTTGGGGGAGACAAAAAATGAGTTAGTCACTGCAGAATGCATTGCATACTAAGCACTCACCATATGGTTAGGTTCTTTGTTTATTTGACATGTACATTTCATGCAAAATCACCATTCTGTGAGATGTAATGTGTGGCTATGTTGTGGTCCTGTGGGTTTGAAGAATATTTCCACATCTTTCATGGTAAGCTATTCCACTTACCATACTATTAAAGAGAAGTTCTAGATACCTGCTACCTGTTGATTAGAGCTAAAACCTACATTTTCCAGATGTCTAATATCCCAATGTGTCTACACTGACTGCGGGGCCAGGTTACTTCAAAGTTATGGAAGATTTAAGTAGATGGAACCCTCTATAATAAAAGTCTTGATATCCTGAACTAGATATACCTACATTCTTATTCGATCCTGATGATAATTGGCATATAATTAATGATTAATATATCAAGGAAGTTGTGAATGTGGTAAACAATTTTTGAAAATTTTATCAGAGGCTTTTTAGAATGGATACGAGGCTGCCTGTATATGTGTTTTGGGATTTCCAAAAGGCATTCAAGAAGATGCTACATATAGGTTGCTGCACAAGATAATGAATAGAAAATTGGCTCACAAGCAGGAATCAGAGTTGGGATGAATTAGCCATTTTCAGGTTGCCAGAGTGTAACCAGTGGAGTGACACAGAGATTAGTGCTGTACCATAACAAGCATTTGGAAGGAGTGACTACCAAAAATGTAGCCAGATTTGCTGGTGATGGTAAGATAAATTAGAAAGCGAATTGAGAGAAGGACACAAAGTGTCCGCAAAGAGGTATAGATAGATTAAGTGAACAGGCAAAAAGTGCCATATGGAGTATAATGTGGAGAAATGTGAGATTTTCCACCTTGTCTAGAAAAACAGAAAAGGAAAATATTTTTACTTGGAGCAAGCTTATAGCATGCTGCAGAGGGATCTGGGTGACCCTTGTATATGAATCATAACAGGTTAAGATAAAGGTACAGCAAGTGATTAGGAACACAAATGGAACGTTCATCTTTTTGAAAGACGAATGGAGTATAAAAGTAAGGAATTCCTGCTGCAACTGTGCAGGGCATTGAGAAAACATGCAGATTTGGTCTCATCACTTAAGCAGGGATTTACTTGCAGTGGAAGCAGTTCACTGATTGTTGGGTTGAAGAAGTTGTTTTATGAAGAGAGGTTGAGCAGGTTGAGCCCTATACCCATTGGAGTCTAGAAGAATGAGAAGTGATCTTAGTGAAACTGTGGATTCTAAAGGGGCTTGACAGGGTAGATACTAAAAGATGGGTGTCCTAGAACTACAGGCATAGATTGAAAGTACGATGAAAATGAGAAGGAATGTCTTCTCTCAATAAGTCATTAGTTTTTGGAATTGTCGTCCCAGAGAGCAGTGAAGGCTGGATGATTGATTTGCTGATGACACAAAACTTGGGAAAATTATGAACTGTTGGAAAAACAGTACAGAACTTCAAAAGGTCATTGACAAGTTAGTGACAAGTGGAAGATGAAGTTCAATGCAGAGAAGTATGAAGTGATGCACTTTGGTACAAAGAAAATGGAGGAAAAGTATAAATAAACGGTATTATTCATATTGGCGTGTTGGAGCAGAAACTTTAGGAACAATGTGAGTACATTGGAGAAAATTCAGAAGAGGTTTACAAGAACAATTCCAGAGATGAGAAACTTTCATTATGAGGATGGGTTGAAGGGGTTGAGACTGTTTTCCTTAGTAAGGAATAGGAAGTGTGATGACTTGATAGAATTCTTCAAAATAATGAGAGGTCTGCACAGAGTGACTAGGGAGAAACTTATAAAAAAAAGGACCAGAGGACACAGTTATAAAATAATTTGCTTCTATTTGTATACAGATTCCAGACCTCTATTGATATCCTCATGATTAAGCTGTTCCTCCATTTTCTTGGACCTTGGAGTGAAGAAGGTGTTTGGTATGCTTTCCTTTATTGGGTACAAGAGTTGGGAGGTCATGTTGCGACTGTACAGGACATTGGTTAGGCCACTGTTGGTCTGGAAGAGGAAATAGTTGTTTATAATCTTGAAGATGTTACATAGAAAAGCAGGAGTGAAATCCCACTTCAGGAGTGAAATCTGGAAGAGGTAATATTGGTACAGGGACAAGCAGGAGTAGGTTCAGAAAAGATTTACAAGGATGTTGCCAGGGCTGGAGGATTTGAGCGAAAGGGAGAGGCTGAACAGGCTGGGTTTGTTTTCCCTAGAGCTTCGGAGACTGAGGGGCGACCTTATAGAGATTTACAAAATTATGAGGGGCATGGATAGGATAAATAGACAAAGGCTTTTCCCTGGGGTGGGGGAAGTCCAGAACTAGAGGGCATAGGTTTAGGGTGAGAGGGGAAAGATATAAAAGAGAGCTAAGGGGCAACCTTTTCACACAGAGGGTAGAATGTGTATGCAATGAGCTGCCAGAGGAAGTGGTGGAGGCTAGTACAATTGCAACATTTAAAAGGCATTTGGATGGGTATATGAATAGGGAGGGTTTAGAGGGATATGGGCCGGGTGCTGAGAGGTGGGACTAGATTGGTTTGGGATATCTGGTCAGCATGAACGGGTTGGACTGAAGGGTCAGTTTCCATGCTGTACATCTCTAAGACTTTATGACTTTCGTACCTGTTATGAGCCACTGGTGTAACGAGCCATAAATCGAGCTCTGCTGTTCCCAGAGTCATACCAAATGTTAAAGTGTATCCCAATTTTCCTGGGTTGATAGAAAGCATGGACCAGATTTCCGAAATGTACATGAACGACATTTATTACAAGCAATTAGACTATAGATACAAATAAACAAATGTGAGCGATTGTCATATAACATTACTAACTAATACTCTAATCCCCCAATAAACTCCCCATCACTCACTCTCTCTCTTTCTCTCTCACTCTCTCTCTCTCTCTCTCTCACACACACACACAAACACAGAGAAAATAGATTATTGACAGAGGTTGAAAAACTGGAAAATCAGTACAGTGGTGTTTGAGATGTTCCTTCTTTGGCTGGCCAAGCCCTTGTTGTTCAGATCTCTCTCTCTCTCTCTCTTGTGTTTCCACTGGTTTGTTAGTAATACAGAGAAACTGATTCACTTAGAAAATTTCCTTGATTCATCAATTCACAGCTCACAGCAATTGTTGCAGGAAAGGTAACTGGTTTACTTCAGGTTTTAACTGAGTTTTTGACTGCAGAGAACAGGCAGCTTCTGGCTGAGAGAAGATCTGCACACTTCTTCGTTTCTCTGTCTCTGGAACTTCTTCCCAGCTCCAAGCTGCTCAGCCATTGACAATCAATTACATTGTTGTTAGCAGGCAAAAGGTCTCTGTTATCAATAATTGTCACTCATCCACAGACCAATCACATTCCGTTGATAACACAAGATGCATTAGTACACATCCTCAATTGCAGATCATCTCCGATCTGAATTTCAAATATGGTCAATTGTTTCCGATGCCTGCCATAGGTATCAGGTTACTTGCTTTAAAAACCTGCAGGCAGTCATTCAAATATTGGTTTTGAATCAATTATTTCTCATTTCAGTCCCCAGTTTTCAAAACCACAGAAATAAAAAGATGTGGTTCTGACATGCTTGTTTCTCGAATTTGGGTGATGCATTAGTACAGGTGGGAACTACCCTCAAAGCATGGCAATCACTCTGAATTCAGTAACAGTTTATATTAGTAAAACCTACAGAAGAGGCAGTCCTGTAAATGTATTAAAAACAGGCAATCCTGTATATATTATTTCTTGTTGACGGAATAATCCCAGGAGTATTTCATTTGTTGTTCATGGGTGTTATCAAACTCCATACAGAGAAAAGAATCCAATTTGTAATGTCATGGGACTATTTGCATCATTGTCACCTGTTTTACCATTGATGATTATGCAAGGATTTCTGGCATCATCTTTTATTGGTTACGATAATATTCCAGTGAGCTAATTTCTAAAATTAGTCAGTGCTTTCAGATTAAAATGCCTGACAAAGTTATGCTTCCACCAGCTAGTATTAATATGCTAGCAGAATACTGCTTTGAGGTTTGTGTAATCCAAAAATAGCTTTATGAAAATTATCAAACCTCAAAGCAAGAAAAGACAGATTTTTTTACTTTTTAAGAGTTGTGTTTGAATTATGTGTGAACAGTAGAAATTGAACAGTATGAATCAGCTATATGGCTATGTTAGTAGGCATATTGAAAGATGAAAACTCAGGCTTGCCACATAGGCTATGACTCAGGTTCGGTCAGGAGTACAAGAACTATAAAGTATATCAGTTATCTGATATACACCACTAATGACAATGGAGCTCACTATTACTCTAAACTCTATTGTTGCTGGATTCTTCAAATCACACTTGGGATACCTCAGGAGTTGGATACTTTCCTGTTTACTTTATCAACAGCTGATGCCACCTTTCCATAAATAGCAATGAAAATATTTAATTTTCTTTGAACAGAAGAATAAAATGCAATGCATAAGTGAAGAATAGTGGAAGGAATTGTATCACACCTCAAATTTTATACAGAGGTGAATAGGTGAGTGGTCATGGTGGGAGATTCAAAAATATGTAAAAACAAAAATTTATGCAAGATTTTATGTAAATTTTGAATGCTAGACTTAATTTTATGGAGGTGTCAGGGGTCTTGCCTTGCTGGCCACAGAGCTGTGGAGAGACAAAAATTCCCTCCTCTGTGAAGGCCTGCTTCAAGCACTGAAACATACAGTGGTGAGGCCTTTCCCAGGAGCAAGGACCCCAGGAGAGAATATTGTTTCTACAGATAGTTCTTCTATAACGTGATGGTTGCATTCTTGTGCAACCCTACATTATAGAAAAATCACACTTTACAAACAGCGCTTAAAGTGTTGGTGATTAATCATGTTACAGCCAAAATATATTTTAAAAGTTCGAGCTTTAGAAACATTGTCCCCAATTTGTCAATCAAGTAATAGCAAGTTCACATTAACGAAATGTATGTTATTGCAGAACAACCTGTATTGAGAGCTGCTGACAGAGAGGGGTTACCACCTTGGGAGGATGTGATTGAAACCTGAATGACACACACTGATGGAGCAGGATTGAGAAGCAACTCAGGCCATGGTTTTCTAATGCTGGGAGGGGCCACAGGGAAGGGATAGAGGGAGCTCAGCAGCAAGACGGTGGCTCTCAGCGGCATCCTACTCCATCCCTGATGTCATGACCTTTCAATCAGATACTGAGTGTCTTTGAACTAGGAGCTCCCAAACTCCCATGCCAGGACACTGCAAGCTGGTTGCACAGTTTTGCCATCATGTACAACACATGTCAACATGCATGCCTGCCATTGGGTTAATACCTATTGTTTACTCCTTATCCCCTCAGTCACCCTATCTTCTGAATAGAATACAACTTTCTCCTTGCTACCATGAGCTCTGAGAAGGATCACTGGACCAGAAACACTAACTCTGATTTCTTTCCACACATGCTGTCAGACCTGATGAGCTTTAAGAGTAATTTCTGTTTTTGTTTCTGATTTCCAGTATCTACAGTTCTTTTATTTATCAGGAATCATCCTGAACTTCAATTCTGAAGAAGGGTCACTGGACTTGAAACGTTGACTCTGCTTTCACTCCAGAGATGCTGCCAGACCTGTTGAGTTTCTCCAGCAATTTCTGTATTTGTTTAACATAGTTATAAAATAAGAAGACACTCATTTAAAACTGAGATGTAAAGGAATTTCTTCTCTCAGAAGGTAGTGCATTCTGTACAGAAGAGTTATGGAGGTTAGGTCACTGAAAGTATTTCAAGGTCAGATAAAGGTTTTGAAATATCATGGAGTCAACAGCAATGAGGAACTGTAATGAAAGAAGAGTTGAGGACTGGGGCAGATCAGCCATGATCTTGTTTAATGGAAAGGCAGGCTTGAAGGTTGAATGACATACTCTGATCGTATTTCTTGCTTTCAAAGTAAAGGAGAAATAGATAGGGTCCAGATTTGGGGGCACCATCTAAGTTTCTAACTGACAATGGGAAGGTTGGGAGTGGGGGCACGTGGGAGTGTTTGCAGTGAAATGGTTTGCTAAAGGTGAACTTAAGTTTACATGTGCAAATACAAATATTGTGGTAACAGACACAGCAGCAGAAAGTCTACTTAATAATGGATTGTGCAAAATAAATCACAAGGTAATAAATGAAATGCTTCATAAAATCTTTGTTAACTATACGAGTTGTAAATTAACATCTGCCCTGGAATGAGCTGCTGGTGGTTGAAAGCTACAGTTAGTCTCAACTGATTTTTGGGAGCAATCCAAAAATCTTTTTGGTAATGAATGATTACCCCATCTTGAGAAGGGATTACAATTTTCTGAGCACTTGAATGCTCTGTGTTGTAGGTAAATCACCACAAGTTACCTTTAATTTGGCTGCCTATTAAGAAATCTCAGACAATACAATACTGAAACAATGATATAGACTTTATTGCATGTAGCAACCAAAATAAGATCCATCAAGGAAGCAAGTTAAACTTCACAACTCAACTTGTTTATTCCCCACTTAATAGTGGAATTTAGCTACATTTCCAAGCAACTGTGTCTGTGTCTGAATATGTCCAGGGTTTAATCCTTGTGCAGTGTTTTTCTTTGAAGTTCTGCTGTTGAATAGTTCTGCTGCTGGATTCTTACACAGATTTTTATCCTTCAAGTCCAGGATGTGATATTATTGATGATTCTTTCATCAAAATATTGCAAGTCTGCAGCTTGCTTTCTTATCAGAAGTAGCTTATTTGTTCCTCATTACTTTTGACCTTAATTGCCTGTTTGAAGACACATTCTGTCTTGTAATTAATTCCTTAAATTCTTCAGCAGAGCAGTCATATATTCTTGTGGCATGAGGCATCCAGTTATAGAGCAGGTCCAGGGTCATATAAAACAGAAACAGACCCTTCAGTCCAACTGTCCATGCTGACTTGGCATTGTAAACTGAACCATTCCTGCGTGCCTGCACCTGACCCATCTCACTCCAAACTTTTCCTATCCATGTACCTGTACAAATGTCTTTTAAATATTGTAATTGTATTCACCATTACCACTTTCTCTGGCAGTTCATTCCAAACATGCACCACCTTCAATGTGAAAACATTACCCCTTAGGTCCCTTTTAAATCTTTCCCCTCTCACCCCAAACCCTTGCCCTCCAGTTCAGGATTTTCCCACTTTAGGGAAAAGACCTTGGCTATTCACCTTATCCATGCCCCTCGTGGCTCTAAAAGGTCACCCCTCAGCCTCCGATGGTCCAGGAAAACAAAATCCCAGCCTATTCAACCTCTCTCCGCAACTCAAAGCCTCCATTCCTGGCAACATCCCTGAAAATCTTATCTGCATCCTCTCTAATTTAACAACATCCTTTCTAAAGCAGTGCAACCAGAACTCCAAATGTCAAAGCAGTTTTATTTTGTCTTTTCCCAGATGATGCTAATTGTTTTCAATTCCTGTGTAAATTTGTTCTTGTCCCTTAATATTTTTATTACAGACAGAATTATTTTTGCTTCTTTCCATGTGTAACAGTTTACCTTTGTTGATTTTTTTTGTAGCCCATGAAGAGTTGTTAAAGTTCTGAAGTTCAGGGAGAAGGGAATCATAAAGTCTGAAGGTTCAAACAATATTGAGCAAGTCTTACAGCATTGTATAAGCCAACAGAAAATAAAATTTTAACCCAGGAAATGTGGTGAGTAAAAGACAAAATGATTGGAAAGTTTGGGTATGTTTATAGGGTGCGATGGAAAGCAGTAGTTTTTCATTATGGCATTCAAACTGTAAGGATGCGTTCCTTGAGGTTACTTAGCAGAATCTGAACAAGCCATTGAAAGCGATGAGGCACCATACACTTTGCAGAAACATATAGTCAACAATGGAGGACCAGCTTACAGCAACGGATGGACTGACCCAATATGGATATTGTGGTGCAGAGACATAGGACAAGGCAATTTGTTACAGAGGACAACAAACAGAAGTTAGCACAATGTATCATATGCTCATGTAGGGACCAATGTATGGAGGGAATGCCACCATTGTAGGGTGAGCAGGGAAAACTGCCAGTGAATAAAACATCGACTGAACGTGCAAAATAAGAGAGAAGAAACAATCCACAGATTGGAAAAATGAGATAAAGTAGTGAAAATGCAGTATGTTTTCTGACAGTGCCTGCATCTGAACACAGCCCTAGAAAAGAATGATGAATTTATAAAAGTAATCCTGAAAGTAGGAGGGCCAATCTTGGTGTTTTTGAAGTAATAGTTGTTCAGAACAAGATAGGAAGGTGAATAGATGTTGTAGTTTGGCAAGAAAACCATCTATGGAACTTGTAGGGAATCACAAGTGAAGTTGGAGCCCCTATGATTGAAGTTTTCCTATTTACAAATAAATTAGAAGATCAGCTGAGAAAGGATTTCAGACAAGGAGATGGCCAGAAAGAAATTCAGCCTATCATACAGTTGGATAAACGCAGAAAAAAAACAGTCTCTGCTGGGACAATAAGACTATAGCCATATTAGTGGCTCTGAGTTTTGAAGAAAACCTTTGTGATCAAGATAAAGTCATAGTGTCATAGAGTCATAGAGATGTGCAGCACAGAAACAGAACCTTCAGTCCAACTTGTCCATGCTGACCAGATATCCCAAACCAAGCTAGTCCCACCTGTTAGCACCCGGCCCATATCCCTCCAAACCCTTCCTATTCATATACCCATCCAAATGCCTCTTAAATGTTGCAATTGTACCAGCCTCCACCACCTCCTCTGGCAGCTCATTCCATACATGTACCACCATCTGCGTGAAAACGTTGCCCCTTAGGTTTCTTTTATATCTTTCCCCGCTCACCCTAAACCTATGCCCTCTAGTTCTGGACTCCCCCACCCCAGGGAAAAGACTTTGTTTATTTATCCTATCCATGCCCCTCATGATTTTATAAACCTCTATAAGGTCAGCCCTCAGCCTCCGACGCTCCAGGGAAAACAGCCCCAGCCTATTCAATCTCTCCCTCTTGCTCAAATCCTCCAACCCTTGCAACATCCTCGTAAAGGTGTTAGAATAAATTCCCTTGCTGTCAGCAAAATTATCTGGAGGATCTCCTTTGTTTTTTTTAGCAATATACTGAAGGGAATGTAAGTCAATCAATATAAAAGCTGCATTTAGCAATGTGATAAGTTTCAAAAGGAAATATTTTTGAACCGTCTAAAGAAACCATCTAGAAGGGAAGTTATGGTAACTAAACTAATGTGCTTATGGGTTAGATGATGCAGTGAGGGTTTTTATATTTCTCAGTTAGGTCAATCCTGCCAAAAGTAGATGCATTTAGCTTTAGGTAGACTTAGCAATCGTTCACTAGTATCACAAAAACTGGCAAGCTTCTTTATGATGCTTGTTGATGATGTTTTGAGATTCCATGGAATTTTTAGTAATGTGTGATAGATAAAATGAAGTGGAATTTAATATTGGAAGTCAGGCTTTGAGGACTTTACGTATATAGATTTTGGCTTTAGGTAGAATAAGTTAGGAGTGACTTTGGATCAACAGCTTACTTGGATAGGATTAATCACAATCCGTTCAATCAAATTGGTGCACACAGAAAGATGAATGTGCATCCAATGCAGAAATCAACTAAAACGTTTGATTGGCAGTTAAACTGATTGTGCACTACAACTATACACAATGTCAGCTTTGATATATTAGAAATGAAACAGTGCGGATGAAACATGCTTTTGTTGGATATGTCTTGAAAGTAAATGAAGCATCAAAGAGATTAAATTCAGAAAAATGCATTAGCAGGTTTTCCACTTTGTGTGACCCAGAAGATATAAAGCTAGTGAGATGTATTAGCATAACTTGTATTTAAATAATTTTTAATGTTATTTGCTGTGAGTTTGGGTTTCTCATTTTTCAATTGCTAACAGGTTTTTTTTGTGTATCTAAAGTTAATAATTGACTTATGTGTCTCTATATCTATGGTGATTTCTTTCTTTTAAAATGGTTTTTGAAGTCTGGCTTTAGAGTGAATGGGTTTTATGCATTAGTAATGGATTTCTGTTTATTCTGTTTATGGTAAATAATGGGCCCTTATGGTTTATTAGGCAGTTATGGAGTCTAGAGTCGTACAGCATGAAACAGACTCTTTGTTCCAACTAGTCTACTTACCATGTTCGCAAATTAAACTACTCCCACCTGCCTGTGTTTGGCCCATATTTCTCCAACTCTTTACTATTCATGTACTTAACCAAATGCCTTTTAAGCATTGTAATAGTACCTGCATCCACCACTTCCTCTGGCAGTTCATTCCACAGACTAACCACTCGCTGTGTAAAAAAGTTGTCCTCATGTCTTTTTTAAATCTTTCTCCTCTCACCTTATAAAATATGCCTCTTAATTTTAAACTCCCCCACCTTAGGGAAAGGACCTTTAGTATTCACCTTATCTATGCTCCTGATGATTTTATAAACCTCTCAAGGTTATCCCTCAACTTCCTATGCTCCAGTGAGAAAGGTCCCAGCCTATCCAGCTATTTTTATAATTCAAACCCTCCATTCCTGGCAAAATTCCGGTAAATCTTGTCTGAACCCTCTCCAGCTCAATAATATGCTTCCTAACACAGAGCGACCAGAACTTATACAGTACTCCAGAAGAGGCATCACCAATGTCCTATACAACCTCAACATGACATCCCAACTCCAATATTCAAAGTTCTGAGCAATGAAGGCAAGCGTGTGAAACACCTTCTTTACCACTCTGTCTACCTGTCATGCAAATTTCAAAGAATATGTACCTGAACCCCTAGGTCTCTCTGTTCTACAACTCTACCCAGGGCCTATCCTTAATTGTATAAGTCCTGCCCTTATTTGTTTTACCAGAATGCATTTATCCAAATTAAACTCCATCTGTCACTCTTCAGTCCATTGACCCATTGGATCAAGATCTCTTTGTAGTCATAGATAACTTTCTTCACTGTCCACTATACCACCAATGTTGGTGTAATCTGCAAACTTACTAACCATGCCTCCTAATATCTCATCCAAATTGTTTATATAAATGATGAACAAAAATGGATCAAGTACTGATCCCTGTGGCCCTCCACTCCCACTCTCTGTCTCCTATAGTGAAGCCAATTTTATATCCAATTGGCAAGATCTCCCGGAATCCCATGTGATCTAACTTTACTAATTAGTCTACCATGCAAAACCTTGTCAAAGGCTTTACTAAAGTCCATATGGAGAATATCTACCACTCTGCCCACATCAATTTCTTTGGTTAATTCCTCAAAAAGCTCAATTAAGTTTCTGAGACATGATTTCCTTCACACAAACCCATGCTGACTACACCTAATCATTTCTTGCCTCTCCAAATGCATGTAAATCCTATCTCTCAGAGTCCCCTCCAACAACTTACCTACCACTAAAGTCAGGCTCACAGGCTTCTTCTCACAGCCTTTCTTCAATAAAGGCACAACATTAACCACCCTCCAGTCCTCCAACACCTCACCTGTGGTTATAGATGATACAAATATGATCAGAGGATTAGGTAGGGTGGACAGTGAGAGCCTTTTTCCTCGGATGGTGATGTCTAGCACAAGGAGACATAGCTTTAAATTGAGGGGTGATATAGGGCAAATGTCAGAGGTAGGTTCTTTACTCAGAGAGTAGTAAGGGCATGGAACGTCCTGCCTGCAACAGGACTAGACTTGCCAACTTTACATGTATTTAAATGGTCATTGGATAAACATATGAATGATAACGGATTAGTGTAGGTTAGATGGCCTTCAGATTGGTTTCACGGGTTGGCGCAACATCAAAGGCCGAAGGGCCTGTACTGGGCTGTAATGTTCTATGTTTGATGTGTCACCTAATATTTCTGCTAGGAGCCCCGCAATTTCCTCCCTAACTTCCTACGACATCCTGGAATGAACTTGATCAGGTCCTGGAGATTTACCCACTTTTATGTTTTCTAAGACCTCCAGTACTTCATCTTTGTAATGTGAACTCTCATCAGTATTTATTTCCCTGGGTTCTCTCGCCTTCATTTTTTTTCTCCACAGTAAAAGCTGATGTGAAATATCACTTAATATTTCTCCCATCACTTAATTAAAAACGTCCATAGCTGAGAAAGTAAGACTTATGGTCTCACTTTTGGTTTTGAATGGACAACCTTGTGAATTCTTTGGAATGGGAAGGCTATGTAGAAAAGCATTTCTGAGGGGGAAAGGATATATAGTGAATGAACTAAGTTGCCTTAGGGAAGAGTTTGTGTTAGCCCCAATTATGCAAACCTGAAAACCATACTTAAATCTGAGTACCTTTTAACAGATATACATATGATCACACTGGGAAGAAGCTGTCTGCAGTTCTAGTCTAGAGGTTGAAGTCATCCACTGAGATGTTCAAGACAGGGATTCTGTGTATTATATGAATGGTATTTCAGATCCTTTACCAGGGGTGTGTTGGATACTTTACAAAAGCTAAAATACAACAAAGAACAGAGGATCCTGGAGCGCAGAAATGGGAATTGCGGAGAAATTCAGCAGGTCTGACAGCATCTGTGGGGAGAAAACAGAATTAACATTTTGAGTCTGGTGACTCTTTTCGGAAAGTTCTAATGAAGAGTCATTGGACTCAAAACTTTAATTCTGTTTTCCCCCAATATATCCTGCCAGACCTGCGAATTTCTCCAGTAATTTCTGTTCCTATGATTTGACAAGAGGTGTTTTATTTTTGTTTAATTTATGAAGAAGGTTTTGGGTTAATGGAATTGTGCTTTTTCTGTGTGATTTAAAAATGTTTGTATTATAAATAGTTTGGATCAATCTATTTCATTTTCAATTATTTTATTCATTTATTTACCTACTTATAATCTCCATTATCAGCTTTTCTCCTTCCCTGGTTTACCATTACCCATCTGTTTGTTTGTATTACTTTCACTCCCTCTGGGAACTGACTCCATCTACCTTCTCATTCATTTACCACCACCCCGCACCCGACTCCAACTTCAGCACAATTATCACCTTTACCTAACTATTACTAGCTCTGATGTAGGATCATCTGGACCTGGAACATTGACTCTGCTTTCTCTCCACAGATGTTGCCAGATCTGCTAAGTTTCTCCAGCAATTTCTGCTTTCGTTCCAGACTTCCAACTTCCGCAGTTCTTGGTTTTATTGTATGGCTGGTCTGTAAGTGTTTTGAATCCACATTGCCATGTCCACCTGTCTTACAGAGATGATAAACACTTGATGAAGGATGCCACCAAAAGAAATTAGAGGATTGACCTTCCTAGAAATGTTAGAAAGAAAAGAGATTTCCACAATAAGTGGGTTAACACACACCACCACTTGCCAAACTATTTCACAAAAATAACATGCCTGCTCCAAGAAATTATTGGAGATCCTCAAAGAGAAACAGCTCATTTTTAGATGTTATTTTTTGTTCAAAGAAACTTCGTGAAACATAATTAAAAATCACACAACACCAGGTTATAGTCCAACAGGTTTAATTGGAAGCACACTAGCTTTTGGAGCACCGCTCCTTCATCAGGTGATTGTCACAATGACCTGATGAAGGAGCGGTGCTCCGAAAGCTCGTGTGCTTCCAATTAAACCTGTTGGACTATAACCTGGTGTTGTGTGATTTTTAACTTTCCACACCACAGTCCAACACCAGCATCTCCAAATCATGACTATTAGTGAAACATGGAAGGTTAATTGTATTACCTGAAAAAAAAAAGTATATTGTAACTGGTTGTATAATGAGACCCAGAGCATTGGTTTTGTTCAAGGATTGTTTTTAGATATTTTCTAATTAACCTGTTCAGACATGTTATTACGTGTAGGTTGGGCTGGAACACAGCCCTCCTATCCCAGAGGTAGGGACACTGCCACCATATCACAAAAGCACATGCTGTTCAGTCTTACACCTCCATCCACACCTCAAGATAGTAGCAGAGTTTGAAAAGAAAACAGAAAAAATGAAAAAGAGTGGCTGAGCAGAGGACCTCTGGCTGGAGCTTCTTACTGTGCCTCCATCTTGGAAATTTGACATGTGACAATAAAGGCTAATTCAATTCAGTCCCACTTAATCCCCTTTATATCTACCATTCAATTAGTGAATGAACTCCAACAACTTACTTAATGACTTTGCCATATTGTCAGATTCCCTTCTGCAAATAAAAACTTTTGAAGACATACAAACAATCCTTGCTTGCATGTGTGTGGCTGTTGTGGTTTGAAAATATCTAAAAGCCATCGGTAGTGGATAAGTTGTTGGAGGGAATCCTGAGGGACAGGATTTACACATATTTGGAAAGGCAAGGACTGATTAGGGATAGGCAACATGGCTTTGTGCATGGGAAATCACATCTCACGAACTTGATTGAGTTTTTTGCAAAAGTAACAAAGAGGATTGATGAGGGCAGAGCGGTGGACGTGATCTATATGGACTACAGTAAGACATTTGACAGGGTTCCCCATGGGAGACTGGTTAGCAAGGTTAGCTCTCATGGACTACAGGAAGAACTAGACATTTGGATACAGGACTGACTCAAAGATAGAAGACAGAGGGAGGTAGTGGAGGATGGTTTTCAGATTGGAGGCCTGTGAGCAGTTGAGTGCCACGAAGATCAGTGCTGGGTCCACTACTTTTTGTCATTTATATAAATGATTTGGATATGAACAGAGGAGATATGGTTAGTAAATTTGCAGATGACACCAAATTGGAGGTGCAGTGGACAGCAAAGAAGGTTACATCAGATTACAATGGGATTTTGATCTGATGGGCCAATGGGCTGAGGAGTAGCAGATGGATTTATTTTAGATAAATGTGAGGTGCTGCATTTTGGGAGAGCAAATTTTAGCTGGCTTTATACACTTAAACAAAGAGACCTTGGAGTGCAGGTTCATAGCTCCTTGGAAGTAGAGTCACAGGTAGACAGGATAGTGAAGAAGGCATTTAGTATGCTTTCCTTTATTGGTCAGAGCATTGAGTACAGGAGTTAGGAGGTCATGTTGCAGCTGTACAGGACATTGGTTAGGCCACTATTGGAATATTGCGTACAATTCTGGTTTCCTTCCTATCGGAAGGATGTTGTGAAACTAGAAAGGGTTCAGAAAAGATTTACAAAATGTTGTCAGCATTGGAGGATTTGAGCTATAGGGGGAGAGTGAATAGGCTGGGGCTGTTTTTCACTGGAGAATCAGAGGCTGAGGGGTGACCTTATAGAGGTTTATAAAATCATAAGGGGCATGGATAGGATAAATAGACAAAGTCTTTCCCTGGGGTGGGGAGTCCAGAACTCGATGGCATAGGTCTAGGGTGAGAGGGGAAAAATATAAAAGGGATCTAAGGGGCAACTTTTTCACACAGAGGGTGGTACGTTTATGGAATGTCTTGCCAGAGGACGTGGTGGAGACTGGTACAATTGCAACATTTAAAAGGCATCTGGATGAGTATATGAATAGGAAGGGTTTAGAGGGATATGGGCCAAGTGCTGGCAAATGGGACCTGATTAAGTTGGGATATCTAGTTGGCATGGACGAGTTGGACCAAAGGGTCAGTTTCCGAACTGCACATCTCTGTGACTCTATGACTCCATAAGAGATTCAAGATGCTGGCGATCTGTTAGGTCTGCTGTGCTCGGGCTCCACATCAGACCCCAAGTAAGGTAGATTTTGATCCCCCCCCCATACTAGTCATACAAAAGAAAAGTCTGTTAAAATAACATAAGAGATGCCTAGAACCCTTTAAATTTGGAAGATGAAGTCTAATAAAGGAAAAGGAACCAAAGAATCACAGCCGGCAGGGCACACTCCTACAGTGCGGGAGGCCCAGGCTCCCCACGGTGGCACCTTTGAACCTGTTGGATAAAAAGAATTTAACAAACTTCGAGAAAGAATCGACTCGGTGCTGGAACCTATCTCTGCCATTGCTAAAAAGACATGAGCAGGTGATCCAACCGTTGGATCAATGCATCGAGGCAGTCGAACAAAAGACCGCAGTAGCAGAGATCATGGCGGAGAATTCAGAGGGATGTATATGACCACTGGAAGACCAGGTTTGGACCCTGTTGGATCAGGTTGGCAACCTCAGGAATTGAGGTCGGAGGAAAAACTTGCAAATTGTTGGGCTCCCGGAGCGCGAGGAAGCTGAGAACCAGGTTAATTTCCTGGAACAGTGGCTCCCTCAGCTCCTGGGGCTGAAGGTCGAATCGGGCCAGGTGTGTGTAAAACAGGCCCACTGGATCACAATGCACTGGTCTGGGTTGGAGCAGCACCCCTGCCCAATCCAAGGACAACTCCAGGACTATAAAGAGAAGCATCTGATAATGGAAACCTCCAGAAGACTGGGAAGAGATTCACAGGCCCTGGTGTACAAAGGGCCGAAAATTATGTTTTTTCAGGACTTTTCTGGAGCCATAATCAAGAAGAGTCAAGATTAGAGTGGTGCGAGAAAAGCACAGCAGGTCAGGCAGCATTCGAGAAGCATGAAAATCGACATTTCGGGCAAACACCCTTCATCAAGAATGAGGCTGGGAGCCTCGGGGGTGGAGAGATAAATGGGAGGGAGCGAAACTGGGCAGAAGATAGCTGAGAGTGAATTAGGTGGATGGAGGCGGGGGTGAAGGTGTAGGTTGGAGAGGAGGGTGGACTGGATAGTTGTGAAGGAAGATTGACAGGTGGGACAGGTCATGAGGAAGGTGCTGAGCTGGAAGGTTGGAACTGGGGTAAGGTGGGGGGAGGGGAAATGAGGAAACTGGTGAAGTCCATATTGATGCCCTGGATTTGAAGGGTCCCGAGGCAGAAGATGAGGCATTCTTCCTCGAGGCGTCGGGTGGTGAGGGAGTGGCAGTGGAGGAGGAGGAGGCAATCCTTTGATGCGGTCAAGAAGAAGTAGAGACACTTGAATATCCAATATTCTTTGAGGTACCCGGCAGTTCTGCGCATTAATCATGGAGGGTCTGTTTATAATTTTGACTCAGCAGAAAAAGCATAGAACCTTTTGGACTGTTTGAAATAAGTGATCAGATCAGGGAAAGAAACAAAGACAATTATGGACAATGGTGAGAGGTAGTTATTTCTTTTATGGAAGATGAATGACGTCAATATATGGAGGAAATGGGGTGGGCACCCACTGTTAACTCCAATGTGTATAAATAATAAGTTTTCTTTGCACTAGTATTGCTTGGGTCTGGGGCGAGGCCTTAGCTGGAAGGAACCAGGATGGTTGTAAGGTTTGGGTTGAATGCCCCTGTGGGCGAGGGTGTGAGGGGGTGCGGTGGTAAGACCTCAGCAGTTTGTTGTTTTGTGTTTGTTTGATTAAGTTAGGTGGAGTGGTTAGTTTTTTAGTTCTAGTAATATTTGTAGGGATAGTTTTTAGAGCTTATAAATTCTGTGATTTTTCCAATTGGCGCGCGATGAATAAGCTTCTTCTTCTTGGGGGATGGGGGGCTGCTGTGGGTGGTCATGGCAAGAGGTTTGTTTAGATGGTGCACCTGGAATATAAAAGGGAGCCACTGTTCGATTAAAAGAAAGAAGGTGCTCTCAAATCTCAGAAGGGAAAGGGTTGACATCGCTCTGTTTCAAGGAACACACTTAACTGACAGGGAACATGTGAAGTTTCAGCAGGGAGGATTTGGTAGGGTATTCTTCTTCTCTTTCAACTCCGAAAGTACAGGCATGGCCATACTAATACAAAGGAATCTCCCATTCCAGATGGTAAAACAAATCAAGGATGAATAAGGGTGGTTCGTCATTCTCAAGGCCTTAATACATGGGGAAAATTATGGCATCCATAAATCTATTATTCCCCGGTGCACCTCCTTAAATTCTTAATTGATGCAATTTATAAATTAAAGGCTCTTGGGGTGCGACGTACGATCATAGGAGGAGACTTTAACCATCTCATGGACCCCAAGGTAGACAGGATGCCAAGGGATCTCATGGGTATCTCCATGCAACCTAAACAGCAAGTGGACTTGTGTGGAGAGTTGGGGGTGGTGGATGTGTGGTAATGTCTCCACCCTAATGGTAGAGTGGGTGGAGACATTTTACTCCAACCCGCACAAATGCCACATGAGAATTGATATGTTCTTTGCTCCACTGGCCTGTTTGGATTCAGTGTTGTCCTGCAGGATTGGGAGCATAGCTGTCTCGGACCATGTGACAATGTACTTGGATGTCAAGATTAAGCATAATGGAATAGATCGCGACACCAGCACATAGCCCCATTTCTTTTGAAGGATAGTAAATTTATAGAGTACCTCAAAAAGGAGTTTGGGGTCTTCTGGGACATCAATTTGCATACGGCTAGTAATTCATTTGAGTTTTGAGAGACCTCCTAAGCATACTAAAGGGGGTTTGATTATCTAATATTCAGCAACCAAGAAAAGGCAGCGAGGGGAGCAGCAACGGATGCTCAAGGCCTGGCCAAAAGCAACCGAGTCGGCATATTAGGACAGACCATCTGTGGTCAAGCCACAGCTTTCAGCAAAGACTGTTCCCTCTGCGACTACCTGGTCAGGTCCATGCCCCCTTACAGCCCACCCTCCCCACCTGGCACCTTCCCGTGCCACCACAGGAATTTCAAAACCTGCACCCAAACGCCCCTCACCTCCATACAAGGCCCCAAAGGAGCCTCCCAAGTCCATCAAAGTTTCAGCTGCACTTCCACGCGTCATTTACTGTATCCGTTGTTCCCGATGCGGTCTCCTCTACATTGGGGAGACTGGACGCCTACTCGCAGAGTGCTTCAGAGAACATCTCTGGGACACCCGCACCAATCAACCTCACCGCCCCATGGCTGAACATTTCAACTCCCCCTCCCACTCTGCCAAGGACGTGCAGGTCCTGGGCCTTGTCCATTGCCACTCCCTTATCATCCGATGCCTGGAGGAAGAACGCCTCATTTTCCACCTCGGGACCCTTCAACCCCAAGGCATCAATGTGGACTTCACCAGTTTCCTCATTTCCCCTCCCCCACCTTAACACAGTTCCAACCTTCCAGCTCAGTACTGTACTCATGACCTGTCCCATCTGTCAATCTTCCTTTTCACCCATCCACTCCACCCTTCTCTCCAACCTATCACCTTCACCCCCACCTCCATCCAGGAATCGCATTGTCAGCTACCTTCCCCCCAGCCTCACACCCCTCCCATTTATTTCTCCACTCCTGTGGCTCCCAGCCTCATTCCTGACAAAGGGCTTTTGCCCGAAATGTTGATTTTCCTGCTTCTCGGATGCTGCCTGACCTGCTGTGCTTTCAAGCGCCACACTTGATCTTCACTCTAATCTCCAGCATCTGCAATCGTCACTTTCTCCCTGCAGAGAGACACAGCTCTTCAGGCTGCTGTGAATTCAATGTTTATGCAGGTGGCGAAGAGAGAGGTCTCCTTTGCGAAGTAAAGGTTATTTGAATACGGAGAGAAGCCAGGTAGATATCTGGCTCATCTGACCAGGAAGAAAAATGCTTTGAAGTCCATTATGTCTATTAGAGAGAGAACTGTTACTATCACTCATGATTCAAAAAAGTGATGTCATATTTCAGAACTTTTATGTGGAGTTATACCAATCAGAGCACTGGGAGGATGGAGTGGCAAGAATGGAATACTTTTTCAAGAACCTGGACCTCCCTGGCATAACGGCAGAGCAAGCCTCCCTTTTAAATGCACCCCTAACAACACAGGAGGTGCAAGAGGTGGTAAGACAACTCCAAAATGGCAAAGCACCCAGCCCAGAAGAGTTCCCGAGTGAGGTCAACAAGAAGTTCATAAACATGTTGGCTGAGCCAATCTGGGAATGTATAATCACTCATATAACATAGAATTAAGGAGAATCCAAAGGATTTTTATAAATACATTAAGGACAAAGGGATAACGAGGGAGAGAATAGGGCCCCTCAAAGATCAGCAAGGCGGCCTTTGTGTGGAGCCGCAGGAGATGGGGGAAATACTAAGCAAGTATTTTGCATCAGTGTTTACTGTAGAAAAGGATATGGAAGATATAGAAAGTAGCAAAATAGATGATGACACCTTGCAAAATGTCCATATTACAGAGGAGGAAGTGCTGGATGTCTTGAAATGCATAAAGGTGGGTAAATCCCCAGGACCTGATCAGGTGTACCCGAGAACTCTATGGGAAGTTAGAGAAGTGATTGCTGGGCCTCTTGCTGAGATTTTTGTATCATTGATAGTCACAGGTGAGGTGCCGGAAGACTGGAGGTTGGCAAACGTGGTGCCACTGTTTAAGAAGGGCAGTAAAGACAAGCCAGGGAACTATAGACCGGTGAGCCTGACCTCGGTGGTGGGCAAGTTGTTGGAGGGAATCCTGAGGGACAGGATGTACATGTATTTGGAAAGGCAAGGACTGATCAGGGATAGTCAACATGTCTTTGTGCATGGGAAATCATGTCTCACAAACTTGAAGTAACAAAGAGGATTGATGAGGGCAGAGTGGTAGATGTGATCTTTATGGACTTCAGTAAGACATTCGACAAGGTTCCCCATGGGAGCCTGGTTAGCAAGGTTAGGTCTCATGGAATAAAGGGAGAACTAGCCATTTGGCTACAGAACTGGCTCAAAGGTAGAAGACAGAGGGAGATGGTGGGGGGTTGTTTTTCAGACTGGAGCCTGTGACCAGTGGAGTGCCACAAGGATCAGTGCTGGGTCCTCTACTTTTGTCATTTACATAAATGATTTGTATTGGAGCATAAGAGGTACAGTTAGTAAGTTTGCAGATGACACCAAAATTGGAGGTGTAGTGGACAGTGACGACGGTTACCTCAGATTACAACAGGATCTGGACTAGATCGGCCAATGGGCTGAGAAGCGGCAGATGGAGTCTAATTCAGATAAATGCGAGGTGCTGCATTTTGGGAAAACAAGTCTTAGTAGGACTTGTACTCTTAATGGTAAGGTCCTAGGGAGTGTTGCTGAACAAAGAGACCTTAGAGTGCACGTTCATAGCTCCTTGAAAGTGGAGTCGCAGGTAGATGGGATAATGAAGAAGGCGTTTGGTATGCTTTCCTTTATTGGTCAGAGTATTGAGAACAGGAGTTGGGAGGTCATGTTGCGGCTTTACAGGACA
This sequence comes from Chiloscyllium plagiosum, assembly GCF_004010195.1. Classification (NCBI taxonomy): domain Eukaryota; kingdom Metazoa; phylum Chordata; class Chondrichthyes; order Orectolobiformes; family Hemiscylliidae; genus Chiloscyllium; species Chiloscyllium plagiosum. The sequence goes on along the minus strand of NC_057723.1, from coordinate 29,647,329 downwards.
TTGGTTAGGCCACTATTGGAATATTGCGTGCAATTCTGGTCTCCTTCCTATCGGAAAGATGTTGTGAAACTTGAAAGGGTTCAGAAAAGATTTACAAGGATGTTGCCAGGGTTGGAGGATTTGAGCTACAGGGAGAGGCTGAACAGGCTGGTGCTGTTTTCCCTGAGCGTCGGAGGTGGAGGGATGACCTTATAGAGGTTTACAAAATTATGAGGGGCATACATAGGATAAATAGACAAAGTCTTTTCCATGGGGTCGGGGAGTCCAGAACTAGAGGGCATAGGTTTAGGGTGAGAGGGGAAAGATATAAAAGAGGCCTAAGGGGCAACCTTTTCACGCAGAGGGTGGTACGTGTATGGAATGAGCTGCCAGAGGATGTGGTGGAGGCTGGTACAATTGCAACATTTAAGGGGCATTTGGATGGGTATATGAATAGGAAGAGTTTGGAGGGATATGGGCGGGGTGCTGGCAGGTGAGACTAAATTGGGTTGGGATATCTGGTCGGCATGGACAGATTAGACTGAAGAGTCTGTTTCCATGCTGTACGTCTCTATGACTCTATAAGATGTACAGTTAGTAAGTTTGCAGATGACACCAAAATTGGAGGTGTAGTGGACAGCGAAGAAGGTTACCTCAGATTACAACAGGATCTTGACCAGATGGGCCACTGGGCTGAGGAGTGGCAGATGGAGTTTAATTCAGATCAATGCGAGGTGCTGCATTTTGGGAAAGCAAATCTTAGCAGGACTTAGACACTTAATGGTAAGGTCTTAGAGAGTACATCTCTATGACTGCTTTCCATCCTCTCTTAGGGAGGCCAATACCTTCCTCATTTTAAAGAAAGGAAAAGACTCTGAGGACTGTGCCTTGTATCATCTCTTTCATTTCTGAATGTAGATTTTTCAATCCTGTCAAAATGCTGGCCCTGAGATTGGAAATGGGAGTACCCATTATTAAAAAAAAGATGAGACTGGTGTCATTAAAGGTCGTAGCTCTTCCAATAACATTAGGAGGGTGTTGAATATATGGTATGTCAGCAGTGGCTAATTTCGGGTTTGGTGGTTTCATTGGATGCGGAAAAGGCATTTGATTGGGTAGAGTGACCATATCTTTTTGGTGTCCTCGATCGCTTTGATCTTAGGTTGGGGCTTTCACTGGGTGGGTGCAAGTGCTATATAGTGAACCCAAGGTGACAATTCTTACGAGCAGCATTAAGTTGGACAATTTTAGCGTTGGGAGAAGCAGCCGAAAAGGGTGTCCTCTCTCGCCGCTGTTATTTACCTTAATAATTGAACTGTTGGCAGAGGCCATTCGGAAGGACCCTTGTTATGAAGATGTGGGTGAACTATACATTTTAAGAGAGTAAAAGCTAGCAGTGACAGCACCAAGCGTTCTCAATAAGACACAATATAACATGTGCTCCAGCTACTGGAGTAGCTGGTTGCCTGGAAATGACAAAAAAAAAGATTCAAATTAGGCCAATCGGGTTAAATTATACCCTGAAAAATACCAAATTCCAATTCAAAATCTTAAAAGCCAATGACACAATCCAATGCTTTGGTGATATAAGACTGGGGAAAATTGAACAGTGAAAGGAAAACTGCCAAGCCCTAGCATGTAAATAGGCTACTTAAAAAATATCTCTCTTATAAGGTACCTTTTTTGATCAGTAACCCGTGAAGCAGAATTCCTAAGAAGAAGAAAAGAAAACATAGGAAGATCCAAATAGAAGAACCAAAAGCTGCCTGGTTTTGAGATAAGAAGTTTTGTTTTGTAAGTCTTAAGTGAGCGTTTTATCAGTTTAGTATTATAGAAGGGAAGGTAACAGACAGTTTAGTGTAAGGAATTGTAAATATTTGTTAGCTAATTATTCTCTGCTATACTTTAAGAAATAAAGTTGTTAATTTTTACTTTAAAATGTTCTTGGCCACTTGGATTTTACAGATTACTGCATGGGATAAATCTTTTCTGCGTTGCTCGTTTTAAATTAAGCAGGAGGGTTTAGCCTGTGTTTTAACACCCTGAAGTAGTGGCTCCAAAAGTAAGAATGGAGGAGCACAAAATTACTCTCAACGCTGATGATGTTCCCCTATTTTTGGCTAGACTGGAAAAGTCTGTACCCCAATCAATACAAAAAATTAAACTATTCAACATCTTCTCAGGATATAGAATGAACTTTACAAAGTCAGAAGCTATGCCCATGGAGGGCTTGGTGGGAATGCCTCACCTGGAGGATGAAACACAGTTTCCTTTTCGATGGTCACAAAAAGGTTTTCTTGAACTGGATATTTTTATTACCCACCGTTTTCCATTAGATGTACAGAGCTAACTTTGTGCAATTGTTTGATAGGATAAGACAGGTTCTGCAGCAGTGGGGTGGGTTACCAATATCTTGGTTAGGCTGAATTGCCTTGATTAAAATGAATGTTCTTCCTCGGCCACTAAATCCTATGAGAATGCTCCTGCTATTGCTGCCCAGACAGATGCTGCGGGGGCTAAATGGCTGGCTCGGGTCCTTCATCTGGTGTCATAAATGCACTCTCATTAAATTTACTACATTGCAGCTCCCACAGGGTATGGGGGATATGGATCTCTCACTACATCAAATAGGTGCCCTATTGTCGTATGTGGGTGACTGGGTGTGCAAGGATCAAAGGTTGCTATGGCTTGACATCGAGGCTTCTCAGGTAAGGTGTCCCCTCATTAATTTTTTGTTTATGGATAGGATGAAATCCATGGCTGAGCATTGTAAAAGCCTGATTATTTTATACTTGGTCAAAGCGTGGAGAATAATACGGCATCAGACCTCATTGTTCACCCCTTTAATTGGAGCCCTAGGATTTAGGCCGGGGTCAATGGACTCTGGCTTTAAGGCATGGGAAGTCACGGGAATCTCCTGTTTGGGAGATTTATTTGTGGGAGAGGTCCTGATATCTTGTGACCAATTAAGTCACAAATGTGGGCTACCTGGTAGGGATCTTTTCTGTTATTCCCAGATTAGGGACTACATACAGAGAAAGACCACACTATTGGCTCAGCTATATATGTCTGATATAAAGAGAAGAGTGCTCCGGTGTGCGGGTACTCTCGTTCAATACTCTATACCACTTACAGAGAGGGGTGCCCTGGAAGATATGGAAAGACTCTATGGAGTCTGGAGTCAGGAATTAGGAGAAGAAATTTCGTTTGAGACCTGGGAGCACATATGGGAGAATGTGGGGCAAATTTTGATATGCAATAAAGGGCAGGCTATACAGTTGAAGATTCTTCACAGGGCCCATATGGCTCCAGAACAGTTACCAATTTGAAGAAAGAAGCATCTCCAGGATGCCCTGAATATAGTCTTACGCATTGTTGATCTCGTGTTACAGGATCTGTGAATATTGGGGTGCCATAGTTAGTGAGTTGGAGGGGATTCTGGGAATCGAGGTTCAGGTGGATCTGGCATTCCTTCTTTTGGGATTGCTGAATTTGCCCTCATTGGATGAACACAGAAATTCTCACACACTGTGCAAGGAAGAACATTCTAATGAACTGGATCTCAGAAAAACCCATGGGGTGGTGTAAATTGATGATGGAGCATGTCCCCAGAAAACAGAACCATTCCATAAGATGTGACGACCATTTTTAAATTACATCGATACGGACATATCGGCAATACGGACCAGGGCCTTTATTTGGGGGCCAGATTTGGCAGTCTGGGGGCCCCGGGGGGAGGACTCTTGATAAATATGGGTTTTATAACTGATGCTGCTGTGGATCAGTGAGGGCGTGACGAGTGGTGGTATTGAATTGAATTCAACTGAATTGAATTTAATTTAGTCTAGTTTAATTTTTAGTTAATTTGAGATAAATTAAGCTCATTCAAGACAATTTTGTCTAATCTGATTTATTCCACGTTGGATTAGGTTGATCTAGTGCATTCTGGGTCAACCTAATCTAATTCACTAAGTACAGTTACTTATTGAATCTCAATGTGGAGAGATTGTTTTGTCATTTTTCTTTTCTCTTTTTTTTGTGATAGTTTTGGTGTGTTCTATCGAGTAGTAGATAGTTTTTTGTTAATGTTTTTGTAATATAAGATTGTTATATTGTTTTTCTTTTTGTATTTTTATAATTTTGTAAAAGTATAAAAACTCCTTCTAATAAAAAGAAATATATACAAAAAAAGAAAATATCTAAGATTGACACGTATCCAGAAAGAAAGGTGTCTCAGTGAATGCCTTGAAATGGAATTGATAGCCTATGTCATGGCCTCTAATGCTTCTTTATTCTCTGTATGAGACACTTGTCTGATAGGACTCTGCCCTACCCAAATGCCTATGGCCATAATCAGCATCAATGGTACAGAGGGTTAAAAGAAGAGTATACATTTCCAGAGGAACATATAATCACTGTACTTGAATAGACTATTTGGCTGAACAAGTCTGCACTACTATTTATGCTCTACATGAACTTCCAACTCACTCATCTAAACTTACCCACATACCTCCTTCTTTCTATTTTTCTCTGGAGCATTTATACAGCTTCCCCTGAAAGGCATCTACATTATTTGACTCTAATATACTGTCGTGGTAAATAATCCAAATTCCAACCACTTTCTGGATGAAGAATTTCCATCCTAACTCCATATTTGATTTATAAGTAGATATTTTATATTTAAGGCTTTTGTTTACTTCATTCTTGGGACATATATGCTGATTGCTAGGCCATCATTTAGCATCCATCTCTAATTGTGCTTAAGAGGATGACAATGAGCTACCATCTTAAACCACAGCAAGTCCAGGTGTTGTAAGTACAATCACAGCACTTGTTGGGAAAGAGTTCCAAGATTTTGACCAAGGAACAGTGAAAGCATGCCAATTATAATTAGGACAGTGTATTACTTTGAACTTGCAGGTAAGAATATTCCCATACACCTGCGACACTTGTTCTGGTAGGTGGTAGAGATTGGGCTGTGGTTTTGCAAGCTGTTATCAGAGGAGATTTGGTGAGTTGCTGCAGTGTGGTTTGTTTGGCATAGATGAGAGGATGAATTTTGAGTCTCTTGGATGTTTACAGATTACAGATTACATTAGATTACAGATTACATTACAGTGTGGAAACAGGCCCTTCAGCCCAACAAGTCCACACCGACCCGCCGAAGTGAACCCACCCATACCCCTACATTTACCCCTTACCGAACACTACGGGCAATTTAGTATGGCCAATTCACCTGACCCTGCACATCTTTGGACTGTGGGAGGAAACCGGAGCACCCGGAGGAAACCCACGCAGACACGGGGAGAACGTGCAAACTCCACACAGTCAGTCGCCTGAGGTGGGAATTGAACCCGGGTCTCTGGCGCTGTGAGGCAACAGTGCTAACCACTGTGCCACCGTGCCACCCACCGTTGCTGGGACTGCACTCATCTAGCCGAGCAGAGAGTATTCCATCAGATTGCTGATTAGTGCCATGCTAGAATGTGGGTTCTGTAGTACAGAATACTCAGCCTTTGACTTGCTCTTGCATCCACGATATTTATATGGCTAGTCCAGTTTAGTTTCTAGTTAACATCAACCTCCAGGATGATGATGGTTGGGGAATCCATGATGATCACACCATTGAATATCATGGGAGGTGGATTGTTTCTGTCTTATTGGAAATGGTTATGGTCAGGCAGTTGTGTAGTGCAAATGTTACATCCACATTGGACTGGATGTTGTCCAGGCCTTGATGTATACAGAGGAATTCGATTATTCAAATGTTGGATTATCCGAACAAGGTCTCGATGCTTGGCTAAACTGTTATCCTGCATTCAATTATCCAAACATTCAATTATCTCAACAAAGTACTCCCCGCCTAAGTCATTCGGATAATCGAGGTTCCTCTGTATAGGTATAGGCTGTTTTGGTATCTGAGGAGTTATAAACTACACTAAACATTGCAATCATCAGCTAAATCCCCATTTCTGCCCTTATGATGGAGGGACGATTATTCATCTTCCTTCCATCATAAGGGCAAATGGGGATTTTGCTGATGATTGCAATGTTTAGTGTAATTTGTAACTGGTAGTTATGTCTAACATCTATGAGGAATTGCAATTTTATAATGGCTTTCAATATCTACAATGTTTTTCTTGTGTTGGGTATGATTCTAACCATTGGGAAGTGTTAGCTCAATTCCTATTTGCTTCAATTTTGTTCAGCTTCCTTGTTCTAATACTGCTTGATGTCAAGAGAAGTCACTCTCTCATCAATTCTTGCTTTTACTTGCTTTATCGAGGTTTGAATATGGATCAGTCTTGTAATTGTAATACACCAAGGAGTAAATCATAAATTGAAATCTATAATGTATGGGTTCACAGTTCTGTTAAATCTAACCTTACAAAGAACAATAAAATTAACAATTTTGAAGAAATTACATTGTTGTTGGTGACTATGTTTAGTTTTGAGTTATTATTCTGTGTTAATAGTTCATATGAACAATTATATCACTTTTTTCATTTTTCATTTCATTTAATTCTGCTTACTAATGAAAATAGATTACAGCTAAATTTGATCTGACATTATATCTGGCTAAATATGGAATTATGGATGAGTGGAATGAGTAATGGGGCTGTACTGTACACCTGGAGGGGGTTCAGGTGACATCATTGGCAATGAAAGCACAGTTCAAGAGGCTTATGGATGTCATATTAACCCGAAGATTAAATTACAGCCGTGTATTCATGCTGCCTTTTTTTAAATATTAACTGATCTTCAATATCATTCTGCACAGAATGGATCTACATTTTATCCCATGTACATTACTTCATTTTATAATGATTGAATAAATGTAATTTGTTTTTAAATTACATAGAATTGAGAATATTTTTCTGATATTACTGACATTGAGTGTCATGATTGTTTCATATAGATATGACATCTACAAATCATTTGCTTTCTTATTGTTGATATGTCTATATAAATGTGTTCATTTTTGTGTATTTTTTTGAAAGGCCATAATACTGAATAAGATCACCGGGGCACAATGATGTCTGGACAATAACATTATTAAGTTTTTAAAGTCTTTATTTAAGATTAAGAAGATACGGGTGGTGATTATTAATTGTCTGTTACCTTGGTGTGGAATGAAAAGGGTAAAACTGAGGAAGTCTGTAAGCTCTCTCTGCAACAGAAAAGATGTGTGTCTTGGTTTCAATCTCCCCAGATAGCTTAGCTTACATTAACAGAGCATATGTAAAGGGTTGTATTGGGAAGTGATTCTGGAATCTGGGGAACTGGAACAGGAATGATTACATCTGGCAGGATCTGAGGGATATATGGATGCTTTAGTTGCTTGGAAGTGGAATGGTGAGAGGGAATTTCAGAATTTGGATATTGGAGAGTGGCAGTGGTGGGATGGGACATCAATGATTTAGATAGAATTTGTTGTGTATCAAGTGTTATTTATATACTACTGAATGGGAAATATTGGAATTCGTTTATAAGATTATGTTTTTATTGTAAATCAACCTGAACAGATGTTTCTTTTTGTTAAATGGTGTGAAACCAAATAAGATAATTTTTAAAAATCATTTGTTGATGTGTGGAATCTCACAGATTATACTATTCATTAGACTTTCCTTGCATCCAGCAATTAGAGGGTAATGGTGCAGGTCAATAATTGCATAAGAAGGTCAAAAGACATGGGTTTCTGCTTGATCAGTGGATGCAATAAGGTCCTTCACTGATAAAGTTTAGGATTCAGAAATAAACAGAAGAATGACTTTGCTAGAAGGTCAATAATAACCAAATCAGGAACAAAGCAAAATAAAAGTGCCAGAAAGATAGGATAAAAAATTAAGTACTTGTATTCTGATAGCACCATCCATGACCTTATTACATTTCAAAATGCTTCACGGACAATGCAGAGCTGTTTAAGGGTAATCACTGATATAATGTAGAAAACGCAGCATCCAACAGAGAGGGTGGGTTTGGGGGAATGATAGTGCTTGATCATCTCAATTTACAGTTGTCTTGAGTGTGGTGTAGAATGATATTAACAGCACAGGTTCAATCCCCATATGGACTTTGGTAGTGCAAAGAGCTTGCCTTCTGTCTTGCCCTATGGTTGATGTAGAGTGGTGTGCAAAAGCTATATAAACACTTAATTCTCCCTCAAGTTGACTGAAGCAAATAGTTCCTCATGGACGTTGACTAATTACCTATGAAATTATTACGGCAGCTAATTTATGCATAACAAAGTCACACAAAAACCAATGTAATGATAACCACATACACTGATTTGGGTTGAAGGATAAATGTTGGCCAGGACACTGGAGAGAACCTCACTACACTTCTTTGAATAGGGCCATTGGATCATTAAAGTCCATCTGAAAGGGTAGATTGGGCATTGGTTTAAAGTTCCATCCAAAAATTGGTATGGCCAACAGTGTGCCAGAGCCTCAATGCAGCATTGGGTTGTCAGCCTGAATTTGGTGCTCAAGTCTGTGACTGCAGTATGAATATGCAATCAGTTGAAAGGAGAACAGAAAATACAGCAACTACTAGGTAGGTCAGGCAGTCTCTGGAGCAACCAAGTTAACATTTCAGGTAAATGATCCTTCAGCAGAATTGGAAAAAGTTAGCACTGTAATAGGTTTTACAGTATATTAAACTCAGAGACAGGGACAATGCAGAAGAAGGAAAGAAAAATGGGAAGACTTAAGATAGAGTGGAAGACAGGCAGGGTTAAGTGACAAAGGGAGTAATTGTGCAAAGTGGACAAGTCAAGAAACAAAGGCACAAAGTATTGCCATGACAGAGTGTTGCCACCATGGTGAAAATCTTTGAAGAAAACAAGATGTTCAAATATCAAAGAATTCCTACAGTGCAGATAAGGCCATTTGACCCATCAAGTCTACATTAACATTCCAAACAGCATCCTACCCTATCTCTGTAATCACACAATTACCATGGCTAATCCACCTAGCCTACACGTCCCTGGACACTAAGAAACAATTTAGTATGGCCAATTCACCTAACCTGCACATCTTTGGAATGTGGGAGGAAATTGGAACAACTAGAGGAAACCCTCGCAGCCAAGGGGAGACATGCAAACAGACAGTCACCAAGGCTGGAATCAAACCTGGGTCCCTGGTGCTGTGAGGCAGCAGTGCTAATCATTGTGTCACCGTACCTCATTTCGCCTCACATCTGAAGTTCAGCTTTTTTGAACTTGTTTGAATCAAGGCCGTAATGGAGCTGAGTAGCCCTAGCAGGCCCAAACTGAATTTCAGTGAACAGGTTACTGATGAGCAAATGCTGCTTGGTAACACTGTTAACAAGATCCCTGCTAATGGCTGAGATGACAATTGGATTACGGCAACTGTTGAAGAACTGTCCAAAACCATGTGTGGGGTTCACTAAAAGTGCGAGGTGTATCAGCAATAGGATTTCTAGTGCATGACAGATTTTTCCAAACTAGCGTTTCACAATTTTATAATTTCACAATATTACTGAGATTTTGATGGACTGCTCAAATCTTATTGAATTGAATTGTTTGTTTATGTGCAGGATTAGTTGATGGAATTTAAATATATTTAATGTTTTTTAATCAGTGTATTTCTTTATCAATAGTAAAATCATAAAAAGCTCCATTTTCTATATGTTTGTCATGTGAACTATGTCCATGGTACAGAGTGAGTTGGCATGGAGAGGGAAGGGCAAAAGTTGACAGCTTGAGTTAGCACTGAGCAAGAAGGAAACATGGGGATGATTGGTACATGGGTGAAGAGGGGGTCATGGGGTTTTGACAGATGGGCATAGGGATATATGAGCGACCAGATGCTAAAAGTCAAAATGAAAAAATGGTTTTGTGATTTAAAGTAAAAATTATCTGCAAAGATAATTGTTGCCTGTCTCTGAGAGATAACAGTACATATATAGACGAAGATACTGTGGAGACAGTTAAAGTTCTATAAAATGCAATTAATTTATGAAGTACTTAAACAAATAACACACACTTTTAATTACCAGAGATATGTCAATCACTGTCTTTCACTACCCTGACTTCTGTAACGACACCCAAAACTCAAACCCAGGAGAGTTGGCAGCTGGCCTCCTGATATAGGGTACCTTCTTCTAATGTGAATCTTCGAAGTGTTGTCAAACAAAAGGATTTCTTCAGGCTCTTTATACACAGGTCTCTGTGCCAAATGTGTGCCTTATTTGGAATTATTCGTGCACGTGACCAATCTTGAATGTTTTGACCAAATGTATGCCTTATTTAGTAGAGGCAGAAGTTCATGATTTCTTGCAGTTTTAACTTGCAACAGACCTGCATGACTCAGTGTAATTCCAATCATGCAACAGCTCATTGTAAAGCCTCTTATCAGTTCCTGTTATCTTCAGTCTTATCCTACAAAATGTTCAGTCATAGTGTTTAAGCTTCTTGTTCAGTGAACATTTTAAAATATGAAATCTTATTATGTAATCCTGTCAGTTATTAACTGGATGTTAGCTTTTCAAATTAAATTTGATCAGTCTCTGAGGGGATAATGTAATTCAGTTGTGCAATTAATTACTCAACTTCATTTTCTGAGGAAAATTTTAACGAGTAAATAATGTTCATGTTCTTTAGCTGTGAGATTAAGAGAGAAATCCAGTTGTCACCAAATTAATGGTGGAGGGGTACATGGCGTTGTTTAGCAGTTTATGGAAATTCTTAAGGTGGCAATGCCATCCTTCAATGTTGTAAAGAACACATCCAACAATCTTTCAACCATAAATGTACAGTAGGAATTGATGCTCACTAAGCAATTACTAGTACCGTGTGGTAGAATTTTTGTGTGAACAATCATTGATGGGAAAGCTGCAGCAAGCAATCAAAAGGATGATAAAGCACAAAGCCTGTAGCTCTGATGGTATTCCAATTGAAATCTTCAAAGTGGCTCATTGCTCACATCAAGACTCTGCAGACACTTACCAACAGGAAGAATTCCCCATGACTTCAGCTACACAACACTCTGTAGCTAGCTTTAAGAAAGGAGACTATATTGTGTTGTGGAAACTATCTAAGTGTTTCCCTGTTGTTCAGAGCAGTGAAAATCTTGTCATGCATTCTCCTGAATCACCTGCTTCCTGTTGCTGAGAATATTTTCTCAGAGATACAGTGTGGCTTTATATCCTTTAAGTAGTGGTTTAGGTAGATAAAGTGTTTAAGGAAAAATATACAACACTTGCCTTTTATTAGCTGGAAGCAGCATAGAGTTGAAGGGCAAGGAGGTGATGCTGTAACTGGTTAAAAGGTTGGTTAGGCCACAGCTAGAATATTGTGTGCGGTTGTGGAATCCACATCATAGGATGGATGTGACTGCATCAGGGAGGATATTTACCAAGATTTTGCCTGGGCGAGAGAATTTTAGTTATGAAGAGAGATTGGATAGTTTGGGTTTTCTTTGGAACATGGAAATCAAGCAAAAGGAGCCTGATAGAGATATATAGAATTGAGGGGAACAGATAGGGTCGACGTAAAAGGAACATTTTCCCCTTGGTGGAGGGATCAATGACCCGGGACATAGAATTAAGCCAAGGAGCAGGAGGTTTAGTGAGAATGTGAGGAAAAATATTTTTTCCACCCAGAGGTTGGTGGGAATCCAGAATCCCTTGACTGTAAGGATGGTAAGGCAGAAACCCTCATAGCATTTAAGAAGTATTTAGATGTCCAATTGTAACGTCAAGGCATACAGAGAAAGTGCTACAAAATCGGGTTAGATGGTTGTTTTTGACCAATGCAGACTTAATGGTGGAAGAGCCTTTCTCTTTGCTGTAAACCTATGACTCTATGATAGCTTCCAGAGGAACATCTGACATGGCCTTTGTTGCTAGACAGATTGAAAATAAATTTGAAAACAACACCAGGAATTCTTCTTTACATTTGTTAACCTGACCAAAGTATTTGATTCAGTAAATCACACAGTTCTGCAAATTGTTCTTCAGAGATTTGGATATCCAAGAAACTTCACTGTAATCCAGTTACTATTTCATAATGCTTTCTGCAACTATCTTGTGTGAGAGATCTGAAATAGAGGCTTTTAAAATCTGAACTGATGTTAAATAGGTCAGTAATGGCTCCTATACAATCAACTCCTCCTTATTTTGAGTATTAAGTACTTCCAGGATGGAAAACGCTTTAACCTCAGTCACCCAGTGCAAAAAATGAACTGACCACCATGGACTTACATGATCTACAGGAGGCAGATGAATACATATCTTTGCTCACATAGCACCAGATTTGCAAGCTGTTCTCGATCTCTTCAATCCTGTATTTAAAAGACTCAGCCTGTCTTTAAATTTTTCCAAAACAAATTGTAGGTCACCACAGATTCAGTCAGTCAAATATTCCATGTCCCAGATATGTTAAAGAAAAGACGGTGGAATATGTTGAGCACTTCCTGTAGTGATTGTATTGAGGTCAGCCAGGTGGAACGCATCAAATATGAGTTCCATGATTGGGGCTGTTAATCTGATCCAATCAGGGAGCCCTGTAAACATGGGTGAAACCTTCTCCTCTGTTTTTGGCTGCATTTCAGTCCCACGCTCCTGATCTTTGGGCACCCGGTACGGAGGAAGGAGGGCAGGTCTGAAGACCTCCTCGTGGGTCTGCTCCTGGTCCTGGCCAAACTGGCCATCAACAGGTCAAGGCAGCGGGCCATGGAGGGGGTCGTTAGGGCCGACTGCCTGCCCCTCTTCCGCGGTTACGTTAGAGCCCGGGTGTCCTTGGAGAAGGAGCACGCGGTGTCGACTAACACCCTGGACTTGTTCAGGGAGAGGTGGGCGCCGCAGGGAGTGGAGTGCATCATTTCTTCCTCCAACTGTATTTTGATTTAGTCCCTACCCTCCCCCTCACTGTTTTGATCACACAGCACTGTCCTTTGATGTGAAGGGCAGTGTTTGTCACTGGCCACCCGGGTGTTTTCCTGTCTTCCTGGTGGTGGAAATTGAATAAAGATTCATGCACTTTGTGTCTTTCACTGTGTCTCACACCTGCATACACACACCATGGGTGCTGGGGAAAAAATAAGCACTACCGCACTTAGGTGGTAGTGTGGGGGTTAAATTTTCAAAAAAAAAAATAATCAGGAGATCCAGGGAGTGGAGTGCATCATTTCTCCCTCCAACTCTAAAAAAAAAGTAAACATGGGTGTCGGGATTTGAGGTTTGTCCTCATTTCACTGAAAACTGGTTGAACGGTAGGGTTTGGGGCCTAGCGTTGCCATTCCGCTCCCTTGTAAAATTATTGTTTCTCTGTATGCAGCTGTAAATGTTAATTGTTTTGTAAACTGTGAATTGTTTAATAAAATATTATAAACATGGGTGTCAGAAGTTCTGTTCACTCTGAGAGCTGGCTCTGAGGAAGCCGGATTAGTGTCAAGGACTCTCCATGTGTAAATAAAGGGTGACTTAGTGATGGGATACCAGTCCCTGTGGAGTTAATTCACATCCCATCCTTTGGCAGCCAATTGTCTCAAAAGGCAATTATTGTTGAGGGCTCTAACATTGGATCATCTGTCCTAGCTTAGCCTTTTATAAACTATGGCAGATGAGCGTTTGACAATAAAAGCCTCCATAATAAAGCAACAAATGTCCCAGTGTACAGAAAATATTGCTTCATCACACTCTGTTATACAGTCATAACATCTGAACTGGTGATAAATAAGAGTGCTGGAGAAATTTCAATTTTGCTGGACTCCCTCAATAGAGTAAAGCCTCTGCCATAACTTTAAAGGAGATGTGAGAGGCAGGTTTTTTACAGATGGGCTACGTGTCTGGAATGCGCTGCCAGAGGAGGTGGTGAAATTGGATATAATAGCAACATTTCAGAGGCATTTTGACAGGTATATGAAACAGCAACGTAGAAAATAGGTGCAGGAGTAGGCCATTTGATCTTTCAAGCCTCCTGAAGAAGGGCTTATGCCCGAAATGTCGATTCTCCTGTTCCCTGGATGCTGCCTGACCTGCTGCGTTTTTCCAGCAACACATTTTCAGCTCTGATCTCCAGCATCTGCAGATCTCACTTTCTCCTGCACTACTATTCAAAACAATCATAGCTGAACATGCAATCTCAGTATCCCTTTCCTGCCCTCTCCCCATACTTCTTGATCGCTTTATCCACAAGGGCCACATCCAGCTCCCTCATGAATACATCTAGTGAACTGTCCCCAACAGCTTCCTATTGGAGAGAATTCCACAAGTTCATAACTGTGAGTGAAGAAATTCTTCCGCATCTCAGTCCTCAAAGGCTTACCCCTTATTCTTAGATTGTGATCCCTCATTCTGGACTTCCCCAACATTGGGAATATTCTTCCTGCATCTATCCTGTCCAGTCCCATAAGGATTTTATATGTTTCTATGCGATACCCGCCTCATTCTTCTAAATTCCAGTGAATACATGCCAATTGATCCAGTCCATCCTCATATATCAGTCCTGTCATCCCAGGAATCAGTCTGGTGAACCTTTGCTGGACTCCCTCAATAGCAAGAGTGTCCTTCCTCAGACGAGGAGATCAAAACTGCACACAGTACTCAAGGTGTGGCCTCACCAAGGCCCTGTATAACTGCAGTACAACATCCTTACTCTGATATTCAAATCCTCTCACTTTGAAAACCAGCATGCCATTAACTTCCCTAACTGCCTGTTGCACCTGCATGCCAAACTTCAGTGACTTTTCCACCATGGCACCCAGGTCTTGTTGCACCTCACCTTTTCCTAAACTGCCACCATTCAGATAATAATCTGCCTTCTGTTTTTGCGACCAAAGTAGGTAACCTCACATTTATCCACATTATCTTGCATTTGCCAAGTATTTGCCCACTCAGCCAGCCTGTCTAAGTCACCCTGCAGCCTCTTAACATCCTCCTCACAGCATACACTACCACCCAGCTTAGTGTCATCTGCAAATTAAGAGATATTGCATTCAATTCCTTTATCCAAATTGTTAATGTATATTGTGAACAGCTGGGGTCTCAGCATTGAACCCTGTGGTACCTTACCTGTCACTGTCTGCCACTCTGAAAAGGGCCCATTTATTTCAAATCTCTGCTTCCTGTCTGCCAACTAGTTCTCTATCCATGTCAATACATTGGCTCTGATACCATGAGCTATAATTTTTCTTACTAATCTCTTGTGTGGACCCTTGTCAAAAGCCTGTTGAAAGTCCAGATACACAGCATCTACTGATTCACCCTTGTCCAGTCTACTGGTCACAAGCATGATTTTCCTTTAGTGAATTCATGCTGACTAGGACCAGTTCTGTGACCGCTTTCCAAATGATCAGTAATTGCATCTTTAATGATTGACTCCAGCATTTTTCCCCATCACCGATGTCAGGCTAACCAGCCCATGATTCCCCATTCTCTCTCTCCCTCCTTTTTTTGAAGAGTGGGGTTACATTAGCTACGCTCCAGTCCATTGGAATTCTTCCAGAGTCAGATAGACAGGGAATAGAGGAATACGCACAATGTAGAGGCAAAAGGTTTTCAGTCTAGAAAGGCATCATATGTCAGTGCTGAGGTGGAAGTGGTCAAAAGCTTCAAGTTCCTGGGAGTAAATGTCACCAAAAATCTGTCCTGGTCCATCCACCGTCAAGAAAGCACTCCAGTACCTCTACTTCCTCAGAAGGCTAAGGAAATTCAGCATGTCCACAATTTTTACCAATTTTTATCGATGCACCATAGAAAGCATCTATCCGGATACATCATAGTTTGGTATGGCAACTGCTTTACTCAAGACTGCAAGAAATTACAGAGAGTTGTGAATGCAGTCCAGTCCATCATGCAAACCAGCCTTCCATCCATTGACTCTGTCTACACTTCCCACTGCCTCAGGAAAGCAGCTGGCATAATCAGGACCCCTCCCATCCTGGTTATACACTCTTCTACCTTCTTCCATCGGGCAGAAGATACAAAAGTTTGAAAACACGTATCAACTGTTTTAAGAACAGCTTATTTCCTGCTGTTATCAGATTTATGAACAGACGTCTCCGAGATTGATCTTTCTCTGCACCTTCTCTGTAGTTGTTACACTATATTCTGTGTTCTGTTCTATTACCCTCTGATGTATTTAGTATAAGGTATGATTTGTCTGGATGGCACGCAAAACAATGTGTTTCACTGTATCTCAGCATGTGACAATAACAAATCAAATAAAATTGAATTTAAAAATTGGTGAAAGCAGAGTTGAAATTGTAAGCAAAATTGATAAATCATTCCAATTCCGAAAGAGAGAGGAAGCAGCACCAATTATATAATCGAGGTACGGGACAAAGAGCTGTGGGGAGGGACCCAAGTGAGACTGGAACAAGGAATCTTCCACATACCCCATACAGGGACAGGCTCAACTCAAACCTGTGCGAGTACCCATGGCTACACCTTTGACCTGCAGAGACTGAGAGGAGTTAAAGGAGAAGTTGTTCCAAGTGAGTATGAGCTTGGCCAGGTGGAGGAGGGTGATGGTAAATGGGGACAGTTCAGGTCTTCCTTTCAGGAAGAAGGGGAGATGCCTGACCCCATCTGATGGGGGATGAACATGTAAAGGGATTGTATTTCCATGGGTGAAGTAGAAATGGTTGGTGCCCATGAACAGTAAATTTTGACTTAAAAGTCAGAAGACTCATGGTGGTAAGTGGAAAAGGTCTGGACGAAGGGAGAAAACATTGAATCAACATAGGAAGAAATAAATTTCACAGGACAATAACAGTCAGAAACAATGGATCTGCCTTGGCCATCCAGTTTGTGAATTTTAGGGAGAAGGTAGAACCGAGCTGTATGAGTTTGAGGGAGAATGAGCTGGGAGACTGTTGGGAGAGATCTCCAGATGAGGTGTGGTTGGTGACAGTTATAGACACAAAGGCCTGATGCTCGATGAGGGTTTCATTGTCCAGGGAAGGATACAAAGAGGTGTCCAAGAGTTGGCACTGAGCCTTCACAATGTAGAGGTTAGTACGCCAGCTATCAACAGCATCACACTTGTCAGGTTTAGAGAAGATGTTGGTTAAAGTCACAACTGTTTTCCATCAAAATTGCTAATTGAATTCTGCTATATAAAATACTGTAAAGTTTATTGAAGTAATTGGGGATATTGGTTTTGTCTAAGGAAAACAGGTTTTGACTAAACCTTCCGTACTGCCTGAATCATTGTTAACAGTATTTATGGTGAGGATTGGTATATCTGCTTTTACAAAGTACAGTAATTCTTTCCACCATGCTTCGGTTTTCAAACAATCCTGTTGTCATTTCAGTCCACAATCAAAAATACAAAAACAAGTTTTAAAATAGTCTTTACATTGAATTTTGTGCTGTTGTTTTAATGAGTAATAAAGACCTCAAGAGATTCCAAACTATTTTACAGCTAAATACATCTGAAGTATTCTCAAACTTGCAAGGTACAGAAATACAGATGCCAATTTACACATGTCACAGAACCAAAAACAGCAATGAGATATTGTCCAGCTCTATCAAGTCCAATTTAGTCTACTTTTATTCACTGCTCACAATACAGTACCCTCTACATTGGTGAGACAAAATGCAGACTGGCTGGCTGCTTTGAGAACACCTCTGCTCTTCCATGAGAATGAACCCAATTTTCTAGTCTCTTAACAATTTCAAAACACCATCTTGCTCTTATGCCAAACTTTCTGTCCTTGACCTGTTCCTGTGTTCCAGCAAAGCTCAAATCAAGCAGGAGGAACACCACGTTATGTTTCCCTTAGACATTTCAATGCCTTCTGGACTCAATATTGAGTCCAAATAGCTTCAAGCCATGAACTCCTCCAATTTGATTACCTCTTCCCTCTACCCTCACCTTCACCAGTGTCTTGTTTGTTTATGTTTACTCTCAATACTACTGACCTATTTTCTGCTATCAACACGTAACAATAGCACCTACTCTTCATCTATATTACCTCTCTGCTACCTTTTGCCTTTTTATAGAGGATACCTTCACCATCTCGCTTCCATTCTATCCTAAGCATCACGATTTCCTATGGCAACTGCGCTGCCCAGGACCGTATGCAAGCCAATCTTCCATCCATTGACTCCATCTACACTTTTCACTGCCTAACATAATCAAAGACTCTTTACACCCAGGTTATAATCTCTTCTAACCTCTTCTAACCTCTTCCATCAGATAGAAGATACAAAAACTTAAACATACGTACCAACAGATTCAAGAGCAGCTTCTTCTTCATTGTTATTAGACTTCTGAATGGACCTCTCAAATTTTAAATTCAATGTTCATCTTGCTCCCTATACACCTTCTCTGAAGCCATAACATTGTATTCTTTGCTCTGTTCTATTACCCCCATACTTTGTATGGTTTGATCTGCCTGTACTGCATGCAAAACAAAACTTTTCACTGTATCTAGGTATACGTGACAATAATAAATCAAATCAAATAAAACACTTGCTCCTTCTCCTCCTCTTGTACAGCATGAAGCCGATCACTTTTCCATCACCCCCCCCCCCCCTTTAATTCTGAAGAACAGTCATATTGGAGTTGAAACATTAACTCTGCTTCTTTTTCTCTTGATATGGAGGTGCTGGTGTTGGTCTAGGGTGGACAAAGTTAAAAATCACACAACAGCAGGTTATCATCTAACAAATTTATTTGGAAGTATAAGCTTTTGGAATGCTGCTCCTTTGTCAGATAGCTATGATCCTGCTCCACTAGTTTCCTGATGAAGGAGTAGTGCTCCGAAAGCTTGTATTTCCAAATAAACCTGTTGGACTATAACCTGGCGTTGTGTGATTTCTAACTATCTCTTTCTCTCCACGGTTGGCTCCAGATCTGATTTTCTCCAGCACTTCCTAATTTTATTTTTCTGGCATCTACAGCACTTAGCTTTTGTTCTATTGTCCACATTCACTATTTTAGTGATAATTAAAGGTTGGATCATTCAAAGAGCTCCTCTGTTCTACCTTCAATTGTGCCATGGGATCAATTGCATCAAGCTGGTGCACTTGCTTAATGCCTCATCGAAAAATTGACATCTGCAATAGCCCTCCCTCAGTCTTGCACTCAAAGGACAGTCTAGATTATAGGCTGATGATAATGAAATGTCAATGTGAACCCAGGATATTTTTTACTGAGAGGTGATGATAATAAAAGCATTACTAAATTTTAAAATCATTAAGACTACTATTTCTTCAATAAATATCGTTGGAAAGAGGTGGATTTGGTAACATTCAGACTAGTTGTTGAAGCATAACTAAATTGAAATTCCAATTCTCCTGTCAGAATTCTATGTATATTACAGGAATGTAGAGTCCAATTACTAACATTACTAATTAAAATATTTGGAAAGCAGAAGTCACAATGTTCCCTGTATGTAATAATTAGGTACAGTTTGCTGTGAAGTGCGCAGGGTTCTGAGGGAAGCCTTGGAGCACACTGCCAACGTCAACCTCTGAGAGTGTGATCAAAGCTCCTTCCCTCACACCAAGTATTTCAAAATAAATGTTGCTGAACAGTGCAAACGAGTGCAGTACTAACTTTAAGAAATTAGTTAAGTAAGCAATAAAATCTCTTCAATTGGTTAATAAAGTGTGGCATTCAGATGGAAAGAAACAAACAATGCTGCACATTGATAAATGTCCCCAAAAGTCTAAATGATGAACATAAACTGAGTGAATGAGGAGATGAAAGAGACCTTGGAGTACAGGCTCATAGTTCTTTGAAAGTGGAGTCTTAAATAAATAGGATAGCGACGAACGTGTTTATTATGCTTTCCTTTATTGGTCAGAGCACTGAGTATAGGAGTTGGGAGATCATGTTGTGGCTGGACAAGACATTGGTTAGAAAAATTTTGAATATTGTGTGCAATTCTGGTCTCCCTCCCATTGGAAGGATGTTGTGAAACTTGAAAGGGTTCAAGGGTTGGAGGATTTGAGCTACAGGGAGAGGCTGAATAGGCTAGGGCTGTTTTCCCTGGAATGTTGAAGGCTGAGGGATGGCATTATAGAATCATGAGGGACATGGAAAGGGTAAATAGACAAGACCTTTTCCCTGCTTTGGAATAATCCAGAACTAGAAGGCATAGGCTTAGGGTGAGAGGAGAAAAAGTTAAAAGGGACCTAAGGGGCAACATTTTCACGCAGAGTGGTGCATATATGAAATGAGTTGCCAGAGGAAGTGGTGGAGACTGATAGAATTACAACATTTAAAAGCATCCAAATGGGTATATGAATCAGAAGGGTTTAGAGGGATATGGGTTAAGTGCTGGCAAATGGGACTAGATTAATTTAGGATATCTGGTCTGCATGGCCAAGTTGTAGCCAAGGGTGTGTATGCGTGCTGTACATCTCTTTGACTCTATGATGCCCAGGCATAAAGAAATTTGCATTTACTAAATAAACAGACATCGTAAACTAAAAATGCACAACAGTCATCTTAGTGTTACATTAGTTGGATACGGGGAGAAATGGGTTGAGTGACTATGGACAGTGATGTTGGACAGCGGCTATAGACATAAGACCATAAGAAGTAGGAGCTGAAGCCTGCCATTCAATGCATTGAGTCTACACGCTGCCGTACAATGAGATTCTGGCTGGTCTGATAATCCTCAACTCTGCTTTCCTACCTTTTCCCTTTTGCCCTTGATTCCCTTACTGATTAAAAATCTGCCTACCACATCCTTAACATACTTAACAACCCAGTCTCCACAGCACTCTGCAGTAGAGAATTCACAAATTCACTCCTGTCTCAAGAGAAATTCTTCCTTGTGCCTGTGTTAAATGGACAAGCCCTTATTCTGAGATTATGGGTTCTGGTTCTAGTCTCTCCCACAAGAGGAAATAAACATTTTGCATCTACCCTGTCAAGCCCCTTAAGATTCTTATATGTTTCAATGGCATTGCCTCTAGTTCTTGTAAACTTTAATGATGACAAGACCAACTAATTCCACCTCCCCTCACAAGACAGTCTCTTCGTAGAAACACAGAGGAAAGGAGCAGACCAAGCCATTTGGCTCTTGCAGCCTGCTCCACCATTCAATATGACTATGGTTGATCATCCAACTCAAGACCCAGTTCTCACAACCTCCCCATATCCTTTGATCCCTTTAGGCCGAAGAACTACATTTAACTCCTTCTTAAGAACATTTTATGTTTTGACACCAACCATTTTCTGAGGCAGAGAAACCACAGGCTCGCCACACTCTGAGAAGAAATATTTTCTCATCTCAGTCCTAAAATGCTTACCCTGTAACCCAATACCTTCTCTGGAATCTCTCCAATGTCAGTATTTCTTTCCTTAGATAAGTAGCCAAACCTGTTCACTTTGTTCCAGCTGTGGTCTGATGAGTGCTTCTCCTGCTGCTCGGATGCTGCTTGACCTGCTGTGCTTTTCCAGTGCTACACTTTTTGGCTTGTATACTTTTAGCAAGATTTTTCTAGGTTTAGACACCATACCATTTGAAATAAATGCCAACATTCCAATTGCTATATACTGAACTTGTATGCTGGCATTTCGTGATTTATGGATGAAGGCTCCCAAATCCCTGTGTCCTCTAGTTATCTGTAGACTTTCTCCATTTAAGTAATATTCAACTCCTCTAATTTTGTACCACAGTACATAGACTCACATTTTCCTGCATTATATTCCATCTGCCAAGTTTTTGCCTATGTAATTAATCTGTTTATTTCCCTCTGCAGACTCTTCGCGTCATCCTCATCACTTGCCTTCTGATCTTTTTTTTATGATGTGCAAACTTGGCAACAGTACAATCACAGTGGTACTCTATCAGTTACAGGTTGCCATTCTGAAACTATCACTCCCCCCACCCCAACTCTGTCTTCAATTACTTAAGGTTAAAAGTCACACAACACCAGGTTATAGCCCAATAGGTTTATTTGAAATCACAAGTTTTCAAAGCACTGCTCCTTCATTGGTTGGAGCGAAGAGAAGCACACAGGCACATAATGTATAGGCGAAAAGATTAAAAGATTGTACAAATGGTGTGAGTGAAGTGTTGACAGGCTGCATAATAAGTCTCTGCGGGTGATCAAAAGTGTCAGATGGTGTAAATAAAGTGTCAACTGTTGAATAGCAAGCAATGGCAGAGAGATAATTGCAAAAAAAATAAAATTAAGGTGGTGCTGGAAACAAACTAAATGGCTGGAATAACATGATAGGAGTAAAAGTCGCATGCCAAGGGTCTAACCAAAGTAACAAGTCATCAAAAACTATACAAACTAATTAAGGTGGAGAGATCGTAACAAGTTATCATAGTGATGGTGTCAAAACAGGATAGTAAGGAAGATATTACAAATACAGAATAATATGTTGGGGTTACATGTAGCGCAACAATGAACCTATGATCACAGTTGAGGATGTCTTCATGGGTATGGAACGTGGCTATCAGTTTCTGCTTGGTGATTCTGGTTGTGTATCTCGAAGACGTCCTTGGAGGATGCTTACCAGAAGATTGGGGGTCGAATGTCCTTAACCGTTGAAATGTTTCCTGACTGGGAGGGAACATTGCAGCCTTCCATTATAGCCTTCCAAGGCAGCCTTTGAGATACACAACAGTGCAGAATCACTGAGCAGAAACTGACAGCCAAGTTCTGTACCCATGAAGACAGCCTCACCCATGATAACCTGGCGTCATGTGACTTCAACACCAGCACCTCCACATCAGTTCTATTAGTAAGCCAATCTTCTATCTATGCTAATATACCACATCCAAAACCATTGATTTTGTCTTATTTATTTGCCCAATTTATTTATTTGTCTACTGAAAATCCAAATATATTACATCCACTACTTACCCTTTATCTATCCTGCTTGTTGCTTCCTCAAAGAATTCTAATAAATTTGTTGGTCATAGTTTCCCTTTCTGAACTAATGCTGACTTTGTTTGATAACGTTATGGTTTTATAAATGCTTGACTATTACATTCTTGATAATAAACACTAACATTTTCACAATAACAGATATGGAGCTAACTGGATCTCCCTTTTTAAATAAAGATATTGCATTAGCAATTTTCCAATTCTCTGGGATTTTTCCAGAATCTAAGGAATCTTGGAAGATTATGACAAGTGCATCCACTAGCTCTGCAACTACTTCCTTTAAAATTCTGGGATGCATCCCATCCTTGGGACGAATTGATACTTAACTCCATTAGATTCCGTGGCAGCTTTTCTCTAGTGATAGATATTGTACTTATTTCCTTTCCTCCTTTTGCCCCTTGCTTATTTAGTAATTATAGAATGCTATTAGTGATTTCTACTATGAAGGCTGATAAAAAAATTCATTGACAACACTCAAACTAGGAGTAGGACTAGTTAATTTTGACCCTCGAGCCTGCTCCACCATTTATTATGGTTGTGGTTGATCTGGTCTCGCTTCAACTCAAATTTCCTTCCTGCTCTCCATAACCCTTCAACTCATTGCTAATTAAGAATCTGTCTCTCTCCTTAAATTTATTTAGTGGCCATGCATACACTGCACTATGGTGTAGGAAATTTCACAGATTCACAAATCTTTGAGAGAAGTTATTCCTCCTCATTGTACTAAACTGTGACCTCTCGTTCCAGATTGCCTCATGTGAGGAAACATCTTTTCTGTGTCTACTTTTTCAATCCCCTGCAGCATCTTCTCCACTTGAATTAGATCTCCTCTCTTCTAAACTTTAGAGAGTATGGGCCGACACTGTTCAATCTCTCTTCATGACACAAGCTGCTCATCTCTGGAATCAATCTAGTGAACGTCCTCTGAACTGCCTCCAAAGCAACTACATTTCTCTGCAGGGGAACTAAAACTGAGTGCAATACTCCAGGTGCAGCCTCACTATACCTTTCACAGTTTCCACAATATCTCCCTACCTTTATACCCTACTCCTTTATCAATAAATGCCAAAATTCCATTTACCTGTTATACCTACATACTAATGGTCTGCAATTCATCCATGTGAACACCCAGATCTCTCTGTTCTGAAGCACTCTGAAGTTTCTTTCTGTTTAGTTAATAAGTTGCTTTTGTATTATTCTGACCAAAATGCACATCTCACACTGATCCATGTTAAAATTAATTTGCCTAATTTTAGCCCATTCACCTAACTTCAGCAGTATTTCTGTGTTCTTATATTTTAACCCTCTTGAAATGAATGTTAACATTGCATTTGTCTTTCCAACTGCCAGTTGAATCTGCAAGTTAACC
Organism: Chiloscyllium plagiosum; assembly: GCF_004010195.1. Taxonomy (NCBI): domain Eukaryota; kingdom Metazoa; phylum Chordata; class Chondrichthyes; order Orectolobiformes; family Hemiscylliidae; genus Chiloscyllium; species Chiloscyllium plagiosum. The sequence goes on along the minus strand of NC_057723.1, from coordinate 29,623,145 downwards.
TTAAAAGAATCTTGAACTAGAACTCTTAAGAATTCTGAAGCCTTTCCCTGTTTAGAAAATAGTATGTGGCTCTGTTCTTCCTACCAAAGTGCATAACCTCACACTTTCCCAAACTGTGTTCCATTTGCCATGTCTTATCCCACTGTCCTAGCCTCTCCAAGGCCTTCCACAGCTTCCCACTTCCTCAACTCTACCTGTCCTCCACTTATCTTCGTGTCATCTGCAAACTTAGCAACATTGCCCTCAGTTCCTTCATCCCGATTGTCAATATATAACAGGAATAGTCATAGCTACAAACTGAACTTTGTGGAACTCTACTAGTCACCAAAAGCAATCCTGAAAAAGACCCCTTCAACTATATTCTCTGCCTTCTGACAGTCAGCCATTCCTCTTTCCAGTGATTCTTGAAAGTCCGCCAGCAATGCCTCCATAATTTCCTCAGCCATCTCCTTGAGAAGTCTATGGTGTAAACCATTTGGTCTGGAAGTTTTATGCCCTTGTATTCCACCTTTCAAACTTTCAGCTTCCCCAGCAATTTCTCCTTAATGATGGCTACTCCACTCAACTCTGTCCCGACTGTCTTGAAGTTTGGGTATGTTACTGGTGTCATCCACTGTGAAGACTGATGCAAAGTATTATTTATTCAGTTTCTCCACCATTTTTTTGTTTCTCTTTACGACTTCTCCAGCCTCATTTTCCAGAAGTCCAATGCCCCTTTCCTCTCTCTTACCTTTTTATATAACTAAAAAACCTTCTGCAAAATTATATATTACTAGCTAGCTTATCCTTATCTTTCTTCTTCTTTCCCCTTTTTTGCTTTCTTAGTTGTCTTCTGCTGGTTTTGAAAGGCTTCTCAACCCTCATGCTTCCCACTAATCTTAACCACATTGATTGCTTTTTCTTTTGCTTTTCTGCTGTCTCTGACTTCCCTTGTCACCCTTGGTTGCCCTGCCCTCCTCCTTAGTATGGTTCTTCTTCCTTAGGCTGAATTTCTGTTATGACTCCTGAATTACTCTCAGAAACGCCTGTCATTGCCGCTCCACTGTCTTCCCTGCTAGGCTCCTCTTCCAATCAACTCTGGCCAGCTCTTCTGTCATGTCTTTGTAGTTACCTTTCTTCGATTGTAATACCATTATATCTGATTCAAGCTTCTCTCTCTCAAACTGCAGGGTGAATTCTATCATATTATGGTCACTGCCCTCTAGGGGGTTCATTAGCTTGTTAATCAAGTCTGTCTCATTACACATCATCAAATCCAGAACTAGCTGGTGGGTCCAACACAAGCTGCTCCAAAAGTAAACATATCTTGACATTCATGAATTCCTTCTGATGGGATCCACCACCAACCTGATATTCTCATTCCTCCTGCTTATTGAAGTCCCACATGATTATTGTAATAGCCCCATTCTTACATGACTTTTCCAACTCCTGTTTATTTTCTGCCCCACATCATGACTATTGCTAGGAGGCCTGCACATCAGTGTCTTTCCTTCTTTGCAATTCCTCAACTCTACCCACACAGATTCTACACCTTTCTGACTCTATCACATAGAGTCATAGAGTTATAGAATTGTACAGCACTGAAACCGACTCTTCAGTCCAACTTGTCCATGCTGACCAGATATCCTAAATTAATCTAGTCCCACTTGGCAGCATTTGGTCCATTTCCCTCTAAACCCTTCCTATTCATGTGCCCATCCAGATGCCTTTTAAATGTTGTAATTGTACCAGTCTCGACCACTTCTTCTGGCAACTCATTCCATGCACACACCATCCTCTGCTTGAAAACTTTGCCCCCTATGTCCCTTTTAAATCTTTCCCCTCTCACCTTAAATCTATGCCCACTAATTATGAACTCCTCTACCCTGAGAAAATGACCTTGGTTATTCACTCTATCCATGTTCCTCACGATTATATAAACCTCTGTAAGGTCACCCCTCAGCCTTCAACTCTTCAGGGAAAATAGCCCAAACCTATTCAGCGTTGTCCTATAGCTCAAAACCTCCAACCCTGGCAACATCTTTGTAAATCTTTTCTGAACCTTTCAAGTTTTGGGGTAGAAGTGACCTGTACAAGAAGGACGGATTGCACCTAAATTGGAAGGGGACTAATATACTGGCAGGGAAATTTGCTAGAACTGGTTGGGAGGATTTAAACTAGTAAGGTGGGGGTGGGGGTGAGATCCAAGGAGATAGTGAGGAAAGAGATCAATCTGAGACGGGTACAGCTGAGAACAGAAGTGAGTCAAACAATCAGGGCAGGCAGGGACAAGGTAGGACTAATAAATTAAACTGCATTTATTTCAATGCAAGGGGCCTTACAGGGAAGGCAGATGAACTCAAGGCATGGTTAGGAACATGGGACTGGAATATCATAGCAATTACAGAAACATAGCTCAGGGATGGGCAGGACTGGCAGCTTAATGTTCCAGGATACAAATGCTACAGGAAGGATAGAAAGGGAGGCAAGAGAGGAGAGGGAGTGGCATTTTTAATAAGGGATAGCATTTCAGCAGTGCTGAGGAAGGATATTCCCAGAAATACATCCAGGGAAGTTATTTGGGTGGAACTGAGAAATAAGAAAGGGATGATCACCTTATTGGGATTGTATTATAGACCCCCTAATAGTCAGCGGGAAATTGGGAAACAAACTTGTAAGGAGATCTCAGCTATCAGTAAGAACAACAGGGTAGTTATGGTAGGGGATTTTAACTTTCCAAATGTCGACTGGGACTGCCATAGTGTTAAGGGTTTAGATGGAGAGGAATTTCTTAAGTGTGTACAAGACAACTTCTGATTCAGTATGTGGATGTACCTATTAGAGAAAGTGCAAAACCTGACCTACTCTTGGGAAATAAGGCAGGGCAGGAAACTGAGGTGTCAGTGGGGGAGCACTTTGGGGCCAGCGACTATAATTCTATTCATTTTAAAATAGTGATGGAAAAGGATAGACCAGATATAAAAGTTTAAGTTCTAAACTGGAGCAAGGGCAATTTTGACGGTATTAGGCAAGAACTTTCGAAAGCTGATTGGAGGCAGATGTCCGCAGGTAAAGGGACGGCTGGAAAATGGAAGCCTTCAGAAATGAGATAACAAGAATCCAGAGAAAGTATATTTCTGTCAGGGTGAAAGCGAAGGTTGGTAATAATAGGGAATGCTGGATGACTAAAGAAATTGAGGGTTTGGTTAAGAAAAAGAAGGAAGCATATGTCAGGTATAGACAGGATAGATTGAGTGAATTCTTAGAAGAGTATAAAGGAAGTAGGAGTATACTTAAGAGAGAAATCAGGAGGGCAAAACAGGGACATGAGATAGCTTTGGCAAATAGAATTAAGGAGAATCCAAAGGGTTTTTACAAATATATTAAGGACAAAAGGGTATCTCGGGAGATCAGCAAGGCGGCCTTTGTGTGGAGCCACAGAAAATGGAGGAGATACTAAATTAATATTTTGCATCAGTATTTACTATGGAAAAGGATGTGGAAGATATAGACTGTAGGGAAATAGATGGTGACATCTTGCAAAATGTCTATATTACAGATGAGGAAGTGCTGGATGTCTTGAAATGGTTAAAGGTGGATAAATCCCCAGGACCTGTGATCAGGTGTACCCAAGAACTCTGTGGGAAGCTAGAGAAGTGATTGCTGGGCCTCTTGCTGAGTAATTTGTATCATTGATTGTCACAGATGAGGTGCCGGAAGACTGGAGGTTGGCAAACGTGGTGCCACTGTTTAAGAAGGCGGTAAAGACAAGCCAAGGAACTATAGACCGGTGAGCCTGACCTCAGTGGTGGGCAAGTTGTTGGAGGGAGTCCTGAGGAACAGGATGTTCATGTATTTGGAAAGGCAATGACTGATTAGGCATAGTCAACATGGCTTTCTGTGTGGGAAATCATGTCTCACAAATTTGATTGAGTTTTTTGAAGAGATAACAAAGAAGATTGATGAGGGCAGAGCAGTAGATATGATCTATATAGACTTCAGTAAGGCATTCGACAAGGTTTCCCATGGGAAACTGATTAGCAAGGTTAGATATTATGGAATACAGGAAGAACTAGCCATTTGGATACAGAACTGGCTCAAAGGTAGAAGACAGAGGGTGGTGGTGGAGGGTTGTTTTTCAGACTGGAGGCCTGTGACCAGTGGAGCGCCACAAGGATTGGTGCTGGGTCCCCTACTTACATAAATGATTTAGATGCGAGCATAAGAGGTACACTTAGTAAGTTTGCAGATGACACCAAAATTGGAGGTGTAGTGGACAGCGAAGAGGGTTACCTCAGATTACAACAGGATCTGGACCAGATGGGCCAATGGGCTGAGAAGCGGCAGATGGAGTTTAATTCAGATAAATGCGAGGTGCTGCATTTTGGGAAAGCAGATCTTAGCAGGACTTAGACACTTAATAGTTAGGTCCAAGGGAGTGTTGCTGAACAAAGAGACCTTGGAATGCAGGTTCATAGCTCCTTGAAAGTGGAGTTGCAGGTAGATAGGATAGTGAAGAAGGCATTTGGTATGCTTTCCTTTATTGGTCAGAGTATTGAGTACAGGAGTTGGGTGGTCATGTTGCGGCTTTACACGACATTGGTTAGGCCACTGTTTGAATATTGCGTGCAATTCTGGTCTCCTTTCTACTGGAAAGAGGTTGTGAAACTTGAAAGGGTTCAGAAAAGATTTACAAGGATGTTGCCAGGGTTGGAGAATCTGAGCTATAGGGAGAGGCTGAACAGGCTGGGGCTGTTTTCCCTGGAGCATCAGAGGCTGAGGGGTGACCTTATAGAGGTTTACAAAATTATGAAGGACATGGATAGGATAAATAGACAAAGTCTTTTCCCTGGGGTCAGGGAGTCCAGAATTAGAGGGCATAGGTTTATGGTGAGAGGGGAAAGATATAAAAGAGACCTTAGGGGCAACGTTTCATGCAGAGGGTGGTGTGTATAAGAAATGAGCTGCCAGAGGATGTGGTGGAGGCTGGTACAATTGCAACATTTAAGATGCATTTGGATGAGTATATGAATAGGAAGGGTTTGGAGGGATATGGGCCAGGTGCTGGCAGGTGGGACTAGATTGGGTTGGGATATCTGGTCGGCATGGACAGGTTGGACCGAAGGGTCTGTTTCCATGCTGTACATCTCTATGAATCTATAGCACCTTTCCTATAGCAAGGAGACCAGAACTGAATGCAGTATTGAAGAAGTGGCCTCACTAATGTCCTGTACAGCCACAACATGACATCCTAACTCCTATATTCAAAGACTTTTTATGATCAATTTAATTTCAATTCTTATGAACAGGGCAACCCCACACCCTCTGTCAATCTGCCTGGCCTTTCATTAGAATGTACACCCTTGGATATTTAGTTCCCAGCTCTTTACCCCTTGCAGCCATGCATCTCTGATACTAACATCATATCCAACAATTTCCTTCTGCATTACAAACTCATTTACCTTGTTTCATGTACTGCATGCATTTAAATATAACATCCTCAGTCCTGCATCGACTGCCCACTTTCTCATAATTATCCCCTTGTCTGCAGTGCCTGAAGTTAGATTTCTGACCCTTTCCATACTGTCCTTTTACTTGGTTCTGGAAACTTTAGTAGCTTCTGTAACTTTAATGAACCCCATCTCTTAACATTTTCCATAAATTTCCCTGAAACTAAACCCACTCCCCCCCCCCCCCCCCCAATGTGTTACTTTGATCATTTCTGAGCTGGTTTCAGGAAACTGCATATCTGATCCAAGCATATAATCACATTACTATTCACTCATATTTTATATTGTGCTCTGATACACTAACTCTCTTTTGTTTAGCACCATTTTATACTCCTTCAGTAGATCAGTTTACTTCAAATGATTTTATACTGTATTCGATTGTAATGGGCAAAATTCTTTTTGGACCATATAGTGATGAATGACATGTTGGTCTATACATAACAATGGACAGTGATGTTGGACTCTACAGTGACTGCAGACAATGATGTTATACCATATAGTGATCATTGATATGTTGGTCTATATAGAAACAATAGACAGTGATGTTGGACCATACAGTAACTGTAGATGGTGATACCAGACCATACAGTAACCTAGACAGAGATAATGGACAATACAGTGACCACAGACAATGCTGTTGCAACATCCAGTGACCATTCAGAGTGATTTTGGACTGTACATAGACATGAGATTGGACCACTCAGTGACCATGGACATGTTGGTCTGTGCAGTGACCATGAATATTGCCACTGGACTATACAGTGATCAAGGACAGTGACAGTGAACTGTACAGTGATCATAGACAGTGACACTGGACCATAACAGTGACCAAGGTCAATGACACGGAATTGTACAGTGACAGTGTACTCATGGACAGTGACACCGGACCATACCGTGACCATGGACAGTGACAGTCAACTGTACAGTGACCATGGACAGTGACACTGGATCGCACATTGATACTCTGTCACGCTGAGCAGAGATGTTGCCGTCTGCGCGCATGCGCTGTGCTTCACGCTCCTCTTTCCCCTGAAGGGGGCGGTGGTATTCACGCGCATGCGCAAAACTGATTGCAGCGGGGTGGCGGCCATTTTGTGGGACAGGGATCGAGAGCCGGAGGGAGGCGAGGGTTGTGATCAGCTCCCTACGGCACACTGCCGCACCGGCTCATTCAACAACGTCTTTCTCCTGTTCGACAGTTTTCTTTGAAAAAAATAACAAAAAGAAACGTGCACACAGTTTCCAAATACAGGGTGGTAAAACTGCTCCTTTGACATAAGATCCGTCCTGTTGCTCCAGCGGGTACTTGGCTAAAAGGGAGCGATGGATGAGAAGGCGTTTACCAAGGAGCTGGACCAGTGGATCGAGCAGCTCAACGACTGTAAACAGCTGACCGAGAGCCAAGTGAAGACGCTATGTGAAAAGGTGAGGCCGCGAAACCGGGGGCTTTATCTCGACCTTGTTTGGCGAGTGGCTCGGTGACTGGTCACCGTCCCCAGTGGGCGGCCTATAGTGCCCGAGCCTCGGCGGAAAATGTCGGCCGCCTCTGATTGGAGCTTAACGCGGCTTCCTCACCGGGGAGTTCCTTAACCTCGGCTCTGGGAAGTAAAAAAAAGGAATGCTCCACCGAAGGCTTGAGAAACGTGGGTTTATTTGCCGAGGTTCTGAGGGTAGGGGGGAGCCGGCTTGTATTTGCTGCGGAAAGTCGGCTTTTACGGCAGAGGAACCTAAAATGGCGCCTTCCGGGGCTGCGCTTCCAGTGGCTGGAGCCCAGCAAAATAAATCCATTATTGTTAGAGATAATAACATCAAATACAGCTCACACTCTGTCTCCACCTCATCCCCAAATAGAACATTAACCATTTTCCATATTTCACACCTCAGAGTAGGACATTTCGAAATTTGGTGTTTTATCTCTTCATTTTTAAGTTCTGTGTGATCTTGAAAATTGTAATATATGTTAGAATAGTTCGTAAATTCGATATTGGAGGCTGTCACTCTGAGTACTTAATCCTTTTGTGTATAATGTTATGGAAAATGTACGGTTATTTGAATACGTAACAGGGGAGAGCAGGAAGAAGCGTCTTGAATAGATTGAACTAGTAACAGGAAAGAAAATGGTTTTATGTACTGTAAATTGCAGTGTAGCACAGTATTGAAGTATCACTGCTGATGCCAGGTGTTGCCTTGAGAGATTTCAGTCATTTTGGTATGATTAATGTCTTTGTAAATCAACTGTGTTCATAACGCTCGCTGGAATTTGGGAGTAAATAATTCTTTTAACATCGAATGCTTTTCCTTGATTTGTCAATGGTGTGTCATAGCCTTTATTAATTACACCATTGAGCAACAGTGGTTGGTATACAGGAAGGTGTGTGCTTTAAAAACAAATTGACGTCATTGAATGGAATGCACATGCCTACATTTTTTGTTAAAAATCACACAACACCAGGTTATAGTCCAACAGGCTTAATTGGAAGCGCACTAGCTTTCGGAGCGTCGCTCCTTCAGGTGATAGTGGAGGGCTCAATCCTAACAAACAGAATTTATAGCAAAAAGTTTAGTTTGGTGTAACTGAAATTATACGTTGAAAAATTGATTAAGTCTTTCATCTGTTTGAATACCATGATAGTTTCATTTCTTTCATGTGTAAATCACAAAACCTTTTTTTAAGAAATTGCATTCTCAGGTTAACTGTTAACAATGGGTGATAGCTACACAATATGTTGACGGTGTTAGCCCCCTGTGTTCTCTGTCTATGCCATGATGTTTAGATTGATTCTAATCTAAACAGTGAGATAACGGAGTTTTACGTGAATGCATGCAGTTTCTGAGCTCAGAGTTTTACATGAATGCATGCTCAAAAACTGCATGCATTCACGTAAAACTCTGTTATCTCACTTTTTAGATTAGAATTAATCTAAACGTCATGGCATAGACAGAGAACACAGGGGGCGAACACCTTCAACATATTGTCTAGCTATCACCCACTGTTAGCAGTTAACCTGAGAATGCAACTTCTTAAAAAAAGGTTTTGTGATTTACACATGAAAGAAGTGAAACTATCATGGTATTCAAACAGATGAAAGACTTGACAATCAATTTTTCAATGTATAATTTCAGTTACATCACACTAAACTTTTGCTATAAATTCTGTTTGTTAGGATTGAGCCCTCCACTATCACTTGATGAAGGAGCGACACTCAAAGCTAGTGTGCTTCCAATTAAATCTGTTGGACAATAACCTGGTGTTGTGATTTTTAACTTTGTACACCCCAGTCCAACACCGGCATCACCAAATCATTACATTTTTAGTGCTTTGTTGATTTCATTGGTTTTCAAAGTTACTAAGAAAACAGCTTTTTTGACATTGCTGACATGCTGCAATATGTGTTGTACTTTTGAAAGAAAAAGCCCTTTGCCTTTTTATTTTATAAATCAAATGACAGATATTTCCTAACATTGAACCTAAAAATATTATCAAATTTCTGCCACCAACCCCTGTTTGTGTTGAATTCCAAATTCAGAATGTGATTGGCAGCCTTAAGAATTCAAATATTGATCATATGAATTGTTGGATTGTATCATGATTTTTGTTGGATCATTATATATAACTGATCATTTTATTTGATTGGCTGATAATGCCTTGTGGAGTGGCTTTGCCATTTTGACTTGGAGATTTTTTTCTGTGTACCTGTAAATGGCAGTGCATTCAAAAATTGTGCTTGAATTACTTGCCTATTTAACTTTGGCAATCAAGGCCAGAAGTTTGACCATTTAATGTTAACCAGTTATTTTTTCCCTACAAGTGTGTTTTTAAGTCTTTTGGATTGGCACATAGTTACTGTTATGGTAAAATGTCTGTTAGTTGCTTAGCTGGCAGAAAATGTCATTACTAATAACTTCAAATCTGAACTTCCTCAGTGACCAAAATGGTGAAATTCCTAATCTTTTTGTTGTTTAACCACGAAAACAGGCCCAAACAAAAACAAATTGCTGGAAAAGTTCAGCAGGCCTAGCACCATCTGTGCACAGACTCAGAGTTAAAGTTTTGGATCGAGTGACCCTTCCTCAGAACGGAGACAGACCCTTTGGTCCAACTCATCCATGCCGACCAAGTTTCCCGAACTAAACTAAACTAAATTTTCCTACTTTCCTTCATTTGGCCCATGTCCCTCTAAATCTTCCCTATTCATTTACCTGTCCAAATGCCTTTTAAATGTTTTAACTGTACCTGCATCTACCACCTCTGGTAGTTCATTCCACATACATCCCTCTGTGAAAAGCATGCTTCTCGGGTCCCTTTCCAGTCTTTTTCCTCTCACCTTAAAAATATGTCCCCTAGTTTGAACTCCCCACCCTAGGGTAAAGACCTCTGAAAAAGGCATCAAGATGGGTATAGGAGTAGGAAGACATTAGAGGGATTTGGGCCAAATGTTGTCAGACAGGGCTAGGTTAGATTGGTGTGTCTGGTGAACACTGACAAGTTGGACTGAAGGGTCTGTTTCCTTGCTGTATGACTCTGTTCGCCTTATCTATGCTGATATAAGCTGAAAATGTGTTGCTGGAAAAGCGCAGCAGGTCAGGCAGCATCCAGGGAACAGGAGAATCGACATTTCGGGCATAAGCCCTTCTTATTTCCTGAAGAAGGGCTTATGCCCGAAACGTCGATTCTCCTGTTCCCTGGATGCTGACTGACCTGCTGTGCTTTTCCAGCAACATATTATCAGCTCTGATCTCCAGCATCTGCAGCCCTCACTTTCTCCTATGCTGATATAAGGTTACTCCTCAGCCTCTTGTGCTCCGATGGGGAAAAAAATGTCCCGGCCTATCCAGCCTCTCCTTCTAACTCAAATGCTGTAGTCCTGGCAACATTCTGGTAATTCTTTTCTGAGCTGTCTCCAATTTTATAATATTTTTCCTACAGCAAGGCAACTAGAACTATACACGGTACTCCAGAAGAGGCTTCACTAAGTCCTGTGCAACTTTAACATGACTTCCCAATTCGTGTACTCAAGTCTGAGCAATGAAGGCAAGCTATGTATCTGAACCCTTAGGTGTCTCTGTTCAACAACACTACTCAGGGCCCTGCTGTTAACTGTGTAAATCCTGTCCTTGTTTTCATGTCAGAGGGATTAGATTAGATTAGATTCCCTACAGTGTGGAAACAGGCCCTTCAGCCCAACAAGTCCACACCGACCCTCCGAAGTGTAACCCACCCATTCCCCGACATTTACCCATGACTAATCCACCTAACACTATGGACAATTTAGCATGCCCAATTCACCTGAATTGGCCATGCTAAATTCACCTGACCTGCACATCTTTGGACTGTGGGAGCAAACCGGAGCACCCAGAGGAAACCCACACAGACACGGGGAGAATGTGCAATCTCCACACAGACAGTTGCCCGAGCCAGGAATCGAACCCGGCTCCCTGGCGTTGTGAGACAGCAGTGGCTGCCCATGAATATAAGGTCATTAAACACCCTGCTACCTGTGTTAACTTACATGGTTACACTCCCTTAACCACTCCCTGGCTAACCACTGAGCCACTGTGCCGCTCCAGTTACCAGAATACAATACAGGTAGCCCCTGCTATCCAAACGTGAAGCGTTCCCAGGAAACCTTTTGTTGGCGAAAATGGCATGAAGTGAAGATGCGTGATTTATATGGGAAAAGGTATTGCCGTTTTTCAGAAACACGAAAGTCCTCTTTGGATTCGCAAAAGCAGTTACTAATGTCGGTCTTTCATAAAAGTGAAATTGCGTAATGTGTACATTGAAAAGTGGGGGATACATGTACCTTAAATTTATCCAAATTACACTCCATTAGCTGTTCCTCGGCCCATTGGCCCATTTGAATAAGATTCCTTTAATCTTAGCCACCTTCACTGTCAACTACATCACCAATTTGGTGTCATCTGCAAACTTACTAACCATACCTTCGATATTCTCATCTAAATTGTTTATATAAATGACATACAAAAGTGGGCCCAGCACTGATTCCTGTGGAACAATGGTGCTGACAGGCATCTAATTTGAAAAATAACAACAATCTACTGCTGTGCCCTCATCAATCTTTTTGGTTACTTCCTGTTTAAAAAAAAAATCAAGGTTGTGAAACCCTATTTACCACGTATAAAGCCATACTTCTAGTCAGTCCCTGCCTTTCCAAATGTGTTTAAATCCTATCTCTCAGAATCCCCTTCAACAACTTGCCCACCACTAATGTCAGACTCACTGGTCTATTTTGAAAGTTTTAAAACCTTAAACAGAACAAACTCCCAGGGCACTTCACTAAGAGCATTATAAAAGAAAATATTACCTTTACCTGCAGAAGACATATTTTGTGAGGTGATAAAAGACTTGGCCGGTGTAGTTTTTGAGAAGTGTCTTCAAGGTGGAAAATAAGGTAGAGGTTTATGGATGAAATACCAGATCTTAGGTCTAAGGCCACTAAGGATGTAGCCACCAATGGTGGAATAATGAAAATCAGGGATGCTCAAGAGACCAAAATTAGAATGCTGCGAATATCTCAAGGTTATACTGAAGGGGATTCCAGAGGACCAAGACCATTAAGGGATTTGGAAACAAGAATGGGGACTAGGATCATTCCAGATATTTTTAATCAAGCTGATCAGGTGGGACTTGAATCTGTGGCTTAGAGGTAGGGACATTATCACTGTGCCACAAGATTTATGCTGGGAGCATTGTATTGTAAATCAGTAAGCATACATTAATAATGGAGTGTAACCATGTAAGTTAACACAGGTAGCAGGGTGTTTAATGACCTTATATTCATGGAGAGTAGAACTTGGGAGATCAGAAATGTGTTGGAATGTCAAAGGCATGAAAGAGGGTGCAGCGGTAAATGCTGAGGATGATTTTGGATTATGTTTAAGATGGGAATAGTAATTAGTGATTACACAAATAATGTCAGAAGCTCACCTAGGGAGTCAGCTATATCCCAGTGTTTAGTACCATGCATTGCTAGTTTTCAATGTTTTCTATAACACAAAAACAAGGTACAGTAGATGCTGCGGGCAGTCTGAAACCAATGTAGAAATGGCTGGAAATACTGAGGTTGGGCAGTATCTATGGAATGAAACAAATTAGTGTTTCTGGGAAAGATTTTCTTTCTAAGAACAGAATTTTATTTATTATAAATTTAGTTTTACTCTTGCAGAATGCTAAATTTATATGGCCATCTGGATGATCATGCAGGATATTGGTGGTGATAGTTTCAATTTTTGTTTTCTATTCACTGCTTTTGGTTGTTTGAGGGCTGACCATTTGATATCCTTTACTGACATCATGTATTTTTTTGAGACACTAAAATGAATAACCTGCTTTGTCATCAAACAGGAATAATTATTTTTCCAAGTTAGATTCTAAAACATGGAGCTGTGGTTGTTTTAATTCAAGGTATGGTCGGAATCACACAACACCAAGTTATAGTCCAACAGGTTTATTTGGAAGCACTAGCTTCTGGAGTGCTGCTCCATCAGGTGGTTGTGGAGTATAAGATCGTAAAACACAGAACTGAGATTTTTAACTTTGTATACCCCAGTCCAGCACCTTCAAATCATAGTATTCTAGGAGTAGATATCAAGACCAAATTTGTCATATGCTGGAGACGTAAAGAACTCTTCATGGAAGGATTCAGAGATTAACATGTATTGAAAGGGATGGAAGATTCATAGACTGAGCATTTAATGTGAAGAGAATTAATAAATTAGAGGGAAGTTGCCAGTAAAACAAGGTTGGATTGATAGAGGCAATTATTAAAATGAAGATTTATCAAAGGGATACTGAGAGGAATGTGGGATGGATAATAGGTACGTGTTCATGTTTAAATGTTCAGTCACTGAAGTGCAGTAAGCAAAAAACCATGCTTGGACGTTTGAATCTGAGTCTACAGAGGTTATACTGCTTAAATATTACAGTGTGAAGAAACATAGCTTTTTAATCAGTCCATAATTAAAACAGATGGTAACAAAATGTTTTGCATTCTCTATAGGTAAGGTGAATGTAGAGTATCAAAGTAATCCAAAAGATTGTAATTTAATCACACAAATCATGAAATGAACAATAGCATTAAAGTTTAGTGTTTCAAGAAGAACTTCCTACCAAGTGTACTGAATTTTTAGGAAATCTGTTTGTCAAGGTAGAAAATGTATGTAGGGATTTTTGAGGAATTTTTTTTAGATGCTAAATATGGAAAGCGTCCAGGAACCTTAAGTAATGGCTGTAAGACCCTGTAGCTTCAAAGATCAATGTGCCAAATGCTGTTAACTTTTCAAACAAACTGTCATACATTTTTTTAAAAACTCAATTTTGCTCCCAATGTAATTTCAATATAGTGAGATGTCATACCTTTTACAATGGATTAAGATTTGAATTGACATGGTGTTACCTTTCCTGTAGCATAGGAAATGTGTGAACCTTAATTTGGCTGGCACTGTTTATTCTGATGAGAACTGAAGTTGAGATATGACAATTCCCATCAGTTATTTTGATTACTAAAGATGTGATCATTATCAGAAATGGGGCTTTTATTGAGGTTATTAGTCCAATAGTCAGGGCTTTGTGCCTTTTGTAGGACTTAAATGGAATATTTCAATTATAGAGGGGGTGAGGAGGTTGGGAATACGCATTGTTTGCCTCTTATTTAAAATTCTGAGGGTTTCACTGAGTCAGCAATTTTCTCTCTAGAGATATAAAAGCTCAAATTATAGAGGAATCAGATACTTTTCCAAAAGTGTCAAGATTATTTGACGTTTGGGGAATGGTAATATCATAGATATGGTCTGGACTAGTAATTGAAACAAACTCAGTTACGGACATTTGAGAATTAGATTGTTTTAAAAGCTGGTTTTTAATAAAAAGCAGATTGTCTTAATAACCTGACTTGTTTGCTATTAATTTTTGGGGAAATAACTCTTATTTTTATGTGGTCTGGTCATTCCATGATTTTAGTCCTCAACCACATGGGTGACAAAAACAAATTGCTGGAAAAACTCAGGTCTGGCAGCACCTGTGCAGAGAATGTAGAATCAAGTTTTGAGTCCAGTGACCCTTCAGAATCACTGGTGAAATGGTCTAACAAATCACCTTTATTTACATGTTTCAGGTCTTTGAGGAAAGGCTCATGAAAATTATAGATAATGTCTATATTATTGGCACTTAACTATCTTTGTAATTCTAATTGTTTTAATTTTCTATTCAGTACTTCTCTGAATTTTTGTCTGTTGTGTTGCTTCATGATTATTACATGTTCACATATTTTTAACCTGACTATTTAGTCATCAGTGTTTCAATGCAGTTTGTACAGCAGCTTATACTGCATTTAACAGATGCAGTTTGCTTTGTGGTGTGCTGAGACACTTGATGAATTTCAGCTTGCATATTGTCTATCCATTCTCTCCTAAAGAAGGACTAAATGGAGTTGAGTCTTTGAATGCATATCATCAAGTTACCTCCAGTTTTAAGTAATGTGTCAGAGCAAACCTTTAATTGGTTGCTTATCTGTCATGGGGCTGCAATAATAAACTGCTTGATTAGATGCAAGTGTGATAGAAAGGGAACCAAAAGTGGTTGAGGAGCTGTGATATGTGTGATTTTAAAAAGTTTTTCATGGTATTCAAAGATAATGTGTCTGCTATATTAAAAATAATAATGATTGCAGTTGTAAAATCACCTCCATGAACCAAACATCTGTAGCCATGGTACAACGAGATGACTCAAATGGGTTTAGTTGGAGAACATTAAAATGATTTAAAGTCATAAAGTGCAGCATAACAATTCACCTTTTATCCTCATACTAAAAATCCAGCTGCTCTTTTGGCTTAATTATTTTAGACTTTTTCATATTAATGCAATCCAAGTAGAAATGAGATACAATTTGGATATTAGCAGGCTGCATACTGAATACCCTGCACAACTGGATGCTTACTTGGGAAGCAAGAGTAAATGTTTTTATTTTGGTTGGAGGAAAAGAGTAGGGATTGTATTTGATGTGGCTTGACTACCGCAAAGAAATTTTTTTGTTGAAAGACAGGAAAGCAACCCAACAGAGGGCAGTGAGGTAGTGCTAGTGTTATAAGTCACTAATGCAGAAGGTGTCAGTCGACCCACTGGTACCACCTTCAAAACACTGGAACCACCCTTAAGAATGAATCTCGTAAACTGGTAGAAACCATCTGCATTAGCAGAATTTAGATACTACATACTTCAGTATGACCTGTCTACTCAACAGCAGGATTCTGCTGCTACTCCTGGTCTGGGAGCATTCACACAAATATGACAGATTTCCATCTCTGGGAAGTTTGGGTTATTTTTGGAATATTGAGCCCACTCATTTTGACTTGCTCTGACAACCTTTTATAAATATACTTATTGATGAGGTCTAGTGGCTGATGCTGCATTAGTATTAGTAAAAACCCAACCGATTCTGATCTGCATGTGACATCAGTTCTCATCAGTTGATTGTGTGCTTTACCAGTGCCACATGTTTCGACTCAGAATTCCAGCATCTGCAGCCTTCACTTTCACCTGATTGTTAATGCTGTCCGTGATGGTACTTGAAGAGTTGACAAATAATGTGACTTTATTTACCTATTGACTATTATTTTTAATCAATATAACTGAGCTTTGAGCTGCATGGAATACTTAGGGTAGTAGCAATTTTGTTGTAACGACTTGAAGCTGTTAGGTTCTTGACTCAATTAGGTTCTCAGTTGTCTAATTATTTTGATTTGGCATAACCGATTCTGATCAACTGCAGGAAACAGATAAATTACATGTTTTGTGGCTGGATAATGCTTTGCCACATTCGATCTTTTGACCACAATTCAGAATCTTAATGTGATTGCAGTTGAATTTTAACTGGTGGGTATGGAGTTCTTCAAATCTAAGTGATATGACCCCAACTATTCCTTATGCAATGGCACGCTACGTAAACATCTAAAATCATGTATATGTTAATTTGTATATATATCAGCAAATGCAGCCCTTCTAATTTAAGCATTGATGTGGTAGCAGTTCTTTTCAAATCTCTAAGTCCATCACATGTTTAACAGGATAAATATAAATACAGCTAATGGAGAAAAAGGAATAGAATATGTTCACCAATGTCATAACTAGATTAGAACACTCAAATCTTAACCAAAGCTACATTCTGCCCTTTAATGTGATTTCTTGGAAATTTAGCGATTAAATTTATGGCGCTTCAGAATCTGTAAATGTTTTATACTAAGTAAATGGATCCTTTTATTAACATTTAGAGCAACTAATTGAAATGTATTTGAAGCTATAACTTCCAATAATGGGAAAATTGTAAAATATTGAATAATTACACCACGAGTCTTTAAAGTTAGTCAATGCCAATTAGAAATATAATTTTAACTATTTTGTTCTGGGCAACTCACATGGAGTATTTTGATGCCTAGTAAGGTGGGGCTGATCTGGTTTATTTTTCTATTGAGAAATGTACTAATGTAATTTTGTCATTCATCTAAAAGCTGGTAAAACATGGCTGATGAGTGCATGTGAATAAGCATAGTTTAGCAATATTTTCCTACTTTTTGTTTGAAAATTTAGATTTTCAACTGTTACTAAGTATCAACTGATGTCTTTAATTTAGTTATATCAGTTATGCCATTGAAAAATGCATACAGCTGTTACTTTACAGGTGGTTGATTTTTATAGCCCCATGGACTGGCTTATGGACTTATTCAAAGCATAGCAACTGGTATTATTTTCTTGCCAGAATGGAACACTGCCTTTATCTACTTTCTCAATTTCTAAACTGCTTCAGATTTGCTCAATAATTTGTATCTGTGATACATAGTTGACTTTTCTGAGGAATGGTATTGTTTTTGTGTTGGTTCTGGGATTAACATTGAGGAGTTGAGAGGCAATAATATAGTTGAGCTGTTTCAGATTTAGATTGGAAAGTTTATCAGGGTTTCTTCGCATGAAAATATAGAAAGACCCTAGTTTGGTGATTTTGTTCAAGCGTTTATTTGGAAATGTCAATTCGTCTTGGTATTTTAGGATGAATTGAAACCTTTTTGAGGTAGTTTATTCTGGCATCTTCTAATAGTAGATTTCCTGAGAATTAGTCCAGGATTTGTACCAAGAGGGAAGAAAGCTGTTACTTCACAGTTCTTTAGATGTGCTGATTTCCAT
Organism: Chiloscyllium plagiosum; assembly: GCF_004010195.1. Taxonomy (NCBI): domain Eukaryota; kingdom Metazoa; phylum Chordata; class Chondrichthyes; order Orectolobiformes; family Hemiscylliidae; genus Chiloscyllium; species Chiloscyllium plagiosum. Next base: position 29,605,463 of record NC_057723.1, on the reverse strand, counting down.
AGGCGCTTTTATAGCTTTTAGTGATCAAGATGTAGAAGCTCCTTGGAAAACAGGCATGTGTATGTGGCGAGGTGACTTAAAAGACGACAAAAAAAGTGAAAAAGCAAAGAATGGATTTACAAAATGCTTTTTCAGAATCATTTAGTTTATGCTTTCCTTTATTGGTCAGAGCATGGAGTATAGGAGTTGGGAGGTCAAGTTGCGGCCTTCAAGACATTGGCTAGGCCACTTTCATGTGCAATTCTGATCTCCCTCCTAGAGGAAGGTTGCTGTGAAACGTGAAAGGGTTCAGGAAAGATTTACAAGAATGTTGCCAGGGTTAGAGGATTTGAGCTATAGGGAGAGGCTGAATAGGCTGGGGCAGTTTTCCTTGGACCGCTGGAGGTTGAGGGGTGACCTTATAGGGGTTTATGAAATCATGAAGGGCCTGGATAGGATAAATAGATAAGGTCTCTTCCCTACGGTGAGGGAGTCCAGAACTTGAGGGCATAGGTGTAGGGTGAGGGGGGTGAAAGATCGAAAAGGACCTAAGGGGCAACTTTTTCACGGCAGAAAGTGGTGTGTGTATGGAATGAACTGTCAGAGGAAGTGGTGGAAGCTGGTACAATTACAACATTTAAAAGGCATCTTGATGGGTATATGAATAGAAACTGTTTAGAGGGTTATGGGCTAAGTGCTGGCCAATGGGACTAGATTAATTTAGGATATCTAGTCAGCGTGGACTAGTTGGACAGAAGGGTCTGTTTCTGTGCAGTACATCTCTGACTCTGTGACTCTAGCTAAAGTGTGTAACAGACAACAAAGTCATCTTTAAAGTGTAGTTATTGCTGTAGCTTAAAAGTCCACTCAACTTCCACAACAGCAATGTCACAACCCAACCAGAAAGTAATTTCCTGTGGTTCAGAGATGAATATTGCCCTTGACACTATGCATAACTCCCCTTTTACTTTCTTTTTCTCATTGAAAGGTAGCATCTTCAACAGTACAGTATTCCTCCAACTTTGATTTCTGTAGTCAAGCTTTCGAATGGACATGAATCCTGAACTTTGTGATTCACATACAAGTATGTTACCAACTGAGCCATGGCTGAAAATGAGCTGATTCCTAAAGTATTAAATCAGTTATCCAACATGAATCTTCATATTGAATTACTTAAGCTGACTTGAAAGACTAAAAATATTCGTGAGTTGGCAATCTTTGTGCTGTATCTCTGACTAATTTTAGAATTCTAAAAATATTCATACTGGTTAGCATCTCCTTGAACCATCAAATATTTGAAGGTCATGAGATACACAATGTCTTTAGAAGTGGTTGGGCTGAAGGGTCTGTTTCTGTGCTGAATGACTCGATGCAGGAATCCTCAAATTGGAGTAAAATCGGTGAGGAATGGGGAACCTGGCACTTGCTACTTTCAAATGTACATAATATTGGCAATCAGCATCCATATTTTACTTTAAAGAAACTAGTAATTGATTGCTGGGTGGATTGAATTTATTTATATCATTCTGCAGTTGCTGGAAGGGTAACATTTTTACCTTCTATCTGTGTCTGTGGAAAAAATACATAAACGAATATGGGAATTTATCATATGCATGATGTAGTGGAAGAGCACCAATGTTGGGGCATAAGTTTTAAAATGAAATTGATGGTATTCACTAGTTGAGAGTAAATGGTAATAGTAACCATCAGAGCTTAAAAATGTGTTGCTGGAAAAGCGCAGCAGGTTAGGCAGCATCAAAGGAGAAGGAGAATCAACACTTCGGGCATAAGCCCTTCTTCATAGTAACCATCGGTTGACTATTCAGAATGAAAGATCAAAATGTAAATCCTCTGTATCTGCGATATTATGACTCATCCATGCCAAAAAATAAGTAACATCAAAAATCAGCGTTGACAGGCAAAAATCTTGTATCTGTGATTTTTATCCTATTTTTAATGTTTTAAACAAACTTCACATTTGTGAATTTCCTCTTTCATGGGGGTTCTCTGATGGAACCCTTGCAGATACGGAGAAATGACTATGATTTTGTAAAGTCATGACGTTTTTGAAGTTCAGAGTAAAAACTTGAAATGTAAAAAGTTGTATCTTTGATTCTTGTGCTTGAAATTAATATTGGTCATGTCTATTTTTGGAAATGCTGAGCATTGATGCTAAAGTCAGCAACTGCAATGCTTTATTTAGTTGTGCAAATACCTTTTAAACTAATTTCTTCAATTTTTCTTTTTCTTTTAGGCTAAAGAAATTTTGACAAAGGAGTCAAATGTTCAAGATGTGCGATGTCCTGTCACAGTCTGTGGAGATGTTCACGGACAATTTCATGACCTTATGGAACTTTTTAGAATCGGAGGGAAATCACCAGACACAAATTATCTTTTTATGGGAGATTATGTTGACAGAGGTTATTATTCAGTTGAAACAGTTACACTCCTTGTAGCTCTTAAGGTATCTGTAACTTCTGTTTATGAAGTGTTAAAATTCTAACATGTTCTGATAGAGTCTATGAAGTTAGCTTTGCTATATAATGTAGCAGATTTGATACTGCTGATTAAGTTGCTGAATGACTCTTTGAAGTATACAGGAGGTTCTCGATGTATGAATGCAAGCCCTTATAGGGGTGTAATTTTAAAAGACCTGACATACGAATGTTTCCTGTACTTGCGATTGGTTGCATTGCATTGTCCTGCATTGATGTTATAGAATGGAATTTTACACTACAGGTTGTTCTGCCATAACACACATTTCGTTAACGCAATTGATGAATTGGGGACACTGTTTCTAACGTGCAAACTTTTAAAACGTTAATGTAATTACACTGTCAATACCTTAAGCGCTGTTTCTAAAGTATGGTTTTTCTCTAACATGAGGTTGCACAAGAATGCAGCATCATGTTATAGAAGTATGCCACTTGGCTGGACTGGCTCCCATTTACAGATAAAAATCAAGGTATAGTAAGTAAAACCGCCAAAATAATGCTTTGAGGATCTGATGACTGGAAATCATAGGCCTAGTGTTCTGATTTGTGGACAAATTGACTTATGCATGGACTCCAGAATGGAATCTGCTCACAGCCTGGGGACTCATTGTACAATATTTTTGATAATGGTTTGTGGTTTCCCTATTTAATTTTCTGTCATAATATTATGGTACGTTTAGAGCACTGTTTCCTTATATTGAGTTTCTGAAGTATAGTTCTTCGGTATGTGGTGATGAGGGCAACTTTCTGTGTTCCCATTTCAAAATAGCAGGGAGGAGTGGAACCTTAGATGCAGGTCATTTTACCCAAAGGTTCCACATTATATTTATGTTCTACAGTTGTGTGCACTGAATTTTTTAAAGTGACTGTACATTGATAAGACTGTTTCAAAAAGTACACAAACTCACTGTTTGCCCATATTTATTAACTCAAGGAATTACAGCACTTGTTTTTACTGACACATTAGATGTTAATGTCTGTGGTTTTACTGATATAAAGGTGATTTTGTTTTAGGTACGTTATCGTGAACGTATCACAATACTTAGAGGGAATCATGAAAGCAGACAAATTACACAAGTATATGGTTTCTACGATGAATGTCTAAGGAAATATGGAAATGCCAATGTGTGGAAATATTTTACAGATCTCTTTGATTATCTTCCGCTCACTGCCTTGGTTGATGGCCAGGTGAATAGCTTTTCAATATGTGGATTTAAGGCCAGACACTGAAATCTATTTGTGTAATCTAATCTAATCTAATAGTGGTATTTTATGCAGCCTGAACATTTAAAATTGGTGGTTTAGTTAGTTGTGCGGTAAAGGAAAAATATATCAAATCAGCTTATTTAATATGATTCACATGTCAACATTGTACATTTATTTACACTAATTGCTAAAAGATTGCTTGCAACAGTGCACTGGTCCCATCCTTATCTGCTATTAACAAAATGTAACAATCTTTTGCTATGATTTTGAAAGCATGCAAAGTTATTTATATAAGTTCAGGCTGTTGCATGTCTTAAAAATAAATGCTGCTCCTTTTCATCCCTGATAGATTTTCTGTCTCCATGGAGGCCTTTCGCCTTCTATAGATACACTGGATCACATTCGAGCACTTGATCGCCTTCAGGAAGTTCCACATGAGGTATGCTTTCAGAATTGTTAGTATTTGCTGTCAGGGTGGCTCATGAAAATTCTGGTTCTAATTTTTTTACCTCTTGTTTTCAGGGTCCAATGTGTGACTTGTTATGGTCGGATCCAGATGATCGTGGAGGTTGGGGTATTTCTCCCAGAGGTGCTGGCTACACCTTTGGTCAGGATATTTCTGAGACATTTAACCATGCTAATGGCCTTACATTGGTCTCGCGAGCTCATCAGCTAGTAATGGAGGTACAAGGCACACGTTAATATTTTATATGTACGAAGAATAAATCTTGCACAAAGACATACAGCATTATGTTATACCTATCATCTAAGGAAATGAAACCAGATTCTTCAGTGCTAACAAATGATCCATCAAGTCTTTATCGCCCCTTTTTGGGGGTTGGAGTCTTTTCTGTTGTGGGCTTGCAGGACCAGGGCCTCAAATAGTAGTGTAAAGTGTATGTAGGAAAAGAAGGAGCAGGATCTATTTAGGCGACTGAATTACTGCTGGTCAAAACTAATAACCACAGATGAATGAAGACAGTCTAGATAGCACAGAATCCCCCTGAGATTGAGGATCGCTGATATGTTGAAGATGCCATGCATGGCTTGGACAGCAATGTGATTTATGGAAATGGTTCTATCCTTGTTATGACTCATGAGGGTAGTGCACTGGAAATCAAGTCCTGCCATTCTTGGAGTTATCACAGAAGTGAAAAAAAATTTAAAAGTATCCAAGATTTTCAAAATTACCTGACTTTCAAACCCAGACTACTGCAAAGCACAGAGCAGGTTTCTGGACTACACAGCAATCAGTACATATTACAAGTAAATAGACTAGCTTACAAGTAAGCTGTTGGTTTGTAATACTAGCAGTTAAACTGTAACAACCTTATTTCTGCCAATTCCACATATATGTGTGCACAGGCAAACAAATGGGGTAAATAGTTTGCAGGCAGAGGGGAAAAACTGGAAAGGTATTTCAGTGATCTTTGTTCCCACACACTGTTATTGAGTTGATCCTTATAAGTCTCTTGTTTGCCAGTGGGTTGCCTCAGTTGTCTGTCTTTGGATGCTTCCACTGGTTGTTAAGAGACACAAGGTTAGAGTGGTGCTGGAAAAGCACAGCAGGTCAGGCAGCATCCAAGGAGTAGGAAAATCGAAGTTTCGGGCAAAAGCCCTTCATAAGTATTAGAGGCAGGGTGCCTGCAGAGTGGAGAGATAAATGAGAAGGGGTGAGGGTTGGGGAGAAAGTAGCATAGCGAACAATAGGTGGGTGGGGATGGAGGTGATAAGTCAGAGAGAAGGGTGGGGGAAGGTAGCAAAGAGTGCAGTGGGTGAATGGGGGTGAGGTTGAAGGTGATAGGTCAGAGAGGAGGGTGGAATGGATAGGTAGAGAGGAATACAGGCAGGAAGGACAGGTCGTGAGAGCGGTGCTGAGCTGGAAGGTTGGAGTTGGGGTGAGGTGGGGGATGGGGAAAGGAGGAAACTGGTGAAATCCACATTGATTCCATGGGGTTGAAGTGTTCCGAGGCAGAAGATGAGGCGTTCTTCTTCCAGGCTTTGGGTGGTGAGGGAGCGGCGGTGGAGGCGGCTCAGGACATGCATGTCCTCAGCAGAGTGGGAGGGGGAGTTGAAATGTTGGGCCACAGTGCGGTGGGGTTGATTGGTGCGGGTGTCCCGGAGATGTTCCCTTCAGCGCTCTGCTAGGAGGCATCCAGTCTCCCCAATGTAGAGGAGACTGCATCGGGAGCAACGGATGCAATAAATGATATTGGTGGATGTGCAGGTAAAACCTTGATGGATGTGGAAGGCTCCTTTGGGCCCTTGGGTGGAGGTGAGTGAGGTGGTGTGGGCGCAAGTTTTGCAATTTCCCTGCCACTGCAGGAATTGCAAGACCTGCGCCCACACCACTTCCCTCACCTCCATCCAAGGGCCCAAAGGAGCCTTCCACATCCATCAAGGTTTTACCTGCACATCCACCAATATCATTTATTGCATCCGTTGCTCCCGATGCAGTCTCCTCTACATTGGGGAGACTGGACGCCTCCTAGCAGAGCGCTGAAGGGAACATCTCCGGGACATGCGCACCAATCAACCCCACCGCCCTGTGGCCCAACATTTCAACTCCCCCTCCTACTCTGCCGAGGACATGCATGTCCTGGGCCGCCTCCACCGCCGCTCCCTCACCACCCGAAGCCTAGAGGAAGAACGCCTCATCTTCCGCCTCGGAACACTTCAACCCCATGGCATCAATGTGGATTTCACCAGTTTCCTCGTTTTCCCCATCCCCCACCTCACCCCAGCTCCAACCTTCCAGCTCAGCACCGCCCTCACGACCTGTCTTACCTGCCTGTCTTCCTTTTCTACCTATCCACTCCACCCTCCTCTCTGACCAATCACCTTCATCCCCACCCCTATTCACTATTGTATTCTATGCTACTTTCTCCCCACCCCACCCCCCTCATATATATCTCCACTCTGCAGGCACCCTGCCTCTATTCCTGATTAAGGGCTTTTGCCCGAAACATCGCTTTTCCTGCTCCTGGGATGCTGCCTGATCTGTGCTTTTCCAGCACCACTCTAATCTAGACTCTGGTTTCCAGCATCTGCAGCCCCTGTTTTTACCTAAGAGACACCAAGGTGACTAGTTTACATGGAAAGTTTTTCGCTTATCGGTTAAAAGTCACAGCTTACAACAGCTGTTGCAGGAAAGATAAACTTGTTTTAACCAGATTTAGTGAGTTTTCTCTGCAGAGAGCAGAGACATCATTCCCAACTGGGGAAGAACTAAACACCTCTCTCCAAGTTTGCCGTTCCAATCTGTTCAGTTACAGCTTGCTAAAACAGTTATATTTGATGCTTGGCATTGGTGTCAGGTTACTTTTCAAAATTGCAGACACCCTTTCAAACGCTGGCTTCAAAATAACTTTCTCATTTATTTTCAGGTTTTAAACATGTAAAATAAAAGGGCATGGTCCTTACTCCACAAATGCATCCAATCTAACAACAAGAGTGCTATAACCACGTTGGCTGTTGATGTTTATTTGGAGTGTGAAACAGTGGTCCTCCACTGAGGAGTTTGGTTCTTTGTTATGTGTATGCTTAGACTTGGTGCCGGGGAAATAAAGAATCATTGAATAGGAATGTCTGTGTTCAATGTGTTTTTTCTTGCATTGCAGTAGATTCTCTGAATCAATGTTAATAACAGAATGTTTGTTAATAGGGTTATAACTGGTGTCACGATCGTAATGTAGTAACCATCTTCAGTGCTCCAAACTACTGTTATCGTTGTGGCAATCAAGCTGCAATAATGGAACTTGATGATACCCTTAAATACTCTTTGTAAGTATATGAAAGATTAAATATTGTACATTGTTCTTTGTCAGAGTTGTATAAAGACTAATTCATCAGTAAATTTTTTAATCTTATCAATTTTTGGAATTTAGTTGTAAACTAAGGCTTCATTGTAAGTTGTGTAAGAGAATTGCTGATTCTGGGTGAGAGCTGAGCGGATTTTGAATTGAGAAACTTGCTGATCTGCCAACAGTTGTAATACTGTTAATTTAGTTCCATGATTTTTTTCGTGTTCCCCAAATCACTGCAAGGCACATGTGATTCTTACATTGTGAAATACTTCAATGTATTTTTTTCCTGAGAGTTGTGACGTGCGCTTGTTCCTAATTTGCTCATTGGTGGGGAAATAAAATTGCCATTTGTTCACATTAAAGATAAAGATTTCAGTTTTGCCTCAACCTTTACTGGCTGCTCCTTTTTTAGGCACTGCACCCACTACCCATTTGGTGTGCGCACCTCCATGTCCATCCAATTCTTTTCCCCCTCATTTCCCAAAGTTTCCTTCTCTTTCTTGGCCCAAGTCAATTGAATTAAGTGGTGCTTTTTTCAGGCTTTGGATCAGTGGAACTTGCGCCTAACCATCTATATGGCTTCACATTGCTTGTTAGTTTAAAGAGTACATCTGTTTCCATGTATATTTAGGTCTTGCTTTTAGGATGGAAGGAGTAAAGTTGCTTTTTTCCTGTTTGCTTGTTTCTCAATCTAATGTCATAATGCTACATGGTCAGATTTGTGGCTTGTACTGTGACCAGTCACGATAATATTTGCATTAGTCTCCTTGAGCAATATTTGAGGCAACTAGTTTTACGTTTTTACTTATGGACTGTATGTTTAAATGATAAAATGTTTGTTTTTCCCATTTCGATAGCCTGCAGTTTGATCCAGCGCCTCGCAGAGGTGAACCACATGTTACCCGTCGCACCCCAGATTACTTCCTGTAAAATCTTATGTACAGTATTGCCATGAATTAAAAGTATGCCTGACAAAATTGGAAGAGCAACAGTAACTTCAGATTACAAGAAAGAGTCTCAAACATTCAGAAACCTGTCTTCACGGACCAAAAGACGTGCCATAATAAGTACAAACTCTGCAAATATCACATTGTTCCTTTTGAGCACCAATTCATCAATGCATGCTGATGTGTGAAAGTTATGGGTTAAGAGCCATGGTTTGAGCCTAGACCTGTTTGTAGACAAGTTACTTTTGCTTTTTTTCCCCCCAGAGATTGCAGAGATAAAGATGTAAACATTAAAAACTGCACCTCGTGATAATTTTTCTTTTAGCTATAGCGTTACTAAGCATGACTTGTAGATAAATAAAAATAGCAGTAAACAATCAATGGAGCTTAAAAGAACATTCGAAAGTATAAAGGCCTCTTTATTTGTGAGAGTACTGAAATCTTGTTTCAGGGAATACTGTTTAATTTAATTTCTGTCTCTACTATTTTTCCCTTATTTTGTCATAATATCCATATCTGTTTAGTTGTACGAATCAAATCATTCATTCTTTCCTCTTTATGGAATCATGACAGAGGTCTGCTACTTGTTGTTTTTCATAATAAACTTGTGACCTAAGAATTGAAATATTTCAAATTTTAATTGTATTTGAGATTGAAGAGCAAATGCCTTTATGTAAAATGCTACACCAACACATTTGAGTTTATACATTTATATGTATTAAAGGCTCCATGTTAAAATAATAAAGGCTGAAAATACAGGTTATGTTTGTGCATTTGAGAGCAGGCCTATGAGGCTTATTCACATCTCTCCAATATCTTGATGGAACCTTATTGAAATCTGAGGAAAATACATAACATATCCATAAATAACCAAAGTTATGAGTAAAATCCATTGACTGTTGTAATTGCTTTTGGCATGTGTTGCAATTAGTTTTGAATCACCAAGACCATAGTCAGTATTATAGTTTCTCATACTTTTCTTAAGCCAACCCTCCTTAAAGTTTTCTCTGGTAATTGATGCCCTGAGTTCCAAAGACAGAATATTCATTTGTTACTTTTGATTAGTCCAGCGCAATCCAATCTGAACAAAAATAGCCAATTTGAATAAAATATTTGCCTCCGGCTTTTTGGTAGTTGTGCTAATTCTTTTAGGCTCTGTTCATGGCTATTAAAGCAAGGCTTTTTTATTTGCTTGCTTTAACACTTAATTCATTCATTCATGGGACCATGGAAATTTGGTTGAGGTGCCATGTTCTCCAGTGCCCTCTTAAAGACTCTTTGTGGCTGGCACAATATTTGGTTTTATTTATCGTGTAGCCTCTCATTCTCTGTGAGCACCCACTCTTGTATCGCAATGTGTGTTTCTTTTCCTATGGGAAATGGAGTAACGATGTCAGGGAAAGCTAGAACACATCAGAAAGCTATAAAAGGGTATGCTAATAGAGGAGTAGCAGGAAGATTATGTGCAGCATGGGCCAATATTTTGTAGATGCTGTGTAAATTACTGTTTTGCTGAATTGCAGGATCATAATCGATAGCAGCTTTGTGCTGTTAACATTCAACTAGAACAATAGGCACTGAAGATGACATCTGGCTTCTGTGGGCCAGCATACAGCACTGGAATTGCATTTTTGTTGCCAGATGTTACTGCTAATTTCTAATTGAGTATCAATTCTATATTAATACATAAACAATGATTTATTTATTGACACTTGCTAATTAATTTTCTAAATGTTATGAGAAGAAAATTCATGTGTGAGGTCTTCATTACATGATTGAATAGTGAAGCTAGTTAACAGCAAGTTGAAAGAAGCTTGTTTTGATGCATTTGCCAGTTTGTGTAACTGAATGGTGTGTCTTTGATCTACTCTAGACGTCTGAATATTTTGAGCAGTTGTTATTGGAAGCTTGACTTGTGCTAGTATCCTTCAGAGATAAGATCTTTTTGGCTTGTTATTTACTGAACTGTCATGGCTTGTTTCATATAACAGCAACAGAAGTTTCCCATGTAATTGGGATTTAATTATTAATGCCACTCTGTTCCTCCAGGATAAACATGTAAATAAACCCCCCCCCCCCAAAAAAAAAGAAAGTAATGGCGGTGGATATTGTACGGTCGACCAGCTGAGGAAATAGCATTTGAACAGTCTGCCAGTACAAGGTTTTTGAATCCAGACCAACTTTGACCTGAATGTCTGTAAGGGATGGAAGAGTGTTATGAGTTTTCATATGCTCAGTGGGAACAAAGTAGTTTGTACTAAATTATTAGGCACAAAGGCCAGAACATCATTTGAGTTTGAATGCTGAAAATAAAGTGATATTCCCAGGTTAGACTAGGAGATTAATTTTTAATAGTCATGTGAGCTGTATTCTCTAATTATGTGAACTTTATTTACATTAGCTATCTTAGAATTCTGGACTTGGCTTATTTTTCTCTCAAGTTTGAACATAAGCTGAAACTGACCTGATCTGGTCTGTGATCAGGCTATGTCATTCATACAATCTTCTTGTAACCGAATAGTGTGCCTACAAAACTCTTTTCTGGAAGCTTAGCCAACTCCATAACATTCCAGTTACAATGTAGTTGTGTATTAAAACGAGGTGAACTCCTCTATGTACTTTCATTAAACAATTCAATTCACTTAATCATTTTAGTGGAGTTGTCATTACAGAAAATTTTCATTACAAAGTTTGACCAGATTTCAAGGTGTATGTTAGTTGCTTTTCAACATTCTAGCCATCCCTTTTACAGCATTTCATCAGTGATAATTTGCGTTTTTCATTTTCATGGAACCTTATAACTGAAATTTGTTGAACAAATAAAAAAGTAGACAAAGATCATGTGTGTGTATTGTAATCTGGTAGGTTAAATATCACTTGAGTGCTACTGAGCTGATGAGAAAATACCTCGAATGAATATCTTTGACCTTGCATATTACCCAAGTATGAATGCAACTTCAGGTGAATTGAAAGGTGGAGGAACATTACAAAATCCACTTTTATTTGTCGAGATGAATTGAGCAGAAAAGATGCAACCTGAAAGGTTTCTCACCAGTCACCATTTTCATTACAACAAAATCTGGTTTCACTGAGAATGGAAACTAGAAACTTTGATCAATCTGTTCAGACATGCTATGTCACAACTCTGCTGTTGGTGGGACTTGAATCTGGATCTTCTGGGTCAGAGAACTACCATTGCGCCACAAGATCCCATCAAGACATCATCTATGTTGGTATTTAGGAGTGGTAATTAAGGACAAAAGCAGGTCACTTGGACAAGTGTGGAATATTAGAGGAAAGCCAGCAATGCTAAAGTCAAATTGAATTTAAGTAACTTGACTGAGTATATTTGGTGAGGTAACAAGTATTGATGATGTAGTTGATGTGATGTCAATGGATTTTAATAAAGTTCTATGTAAAGTTGTGAAAGCCTTGGAATGAAAGAGAGAGGCAATTTGGATGTGAAGTTGGTTGAGTGACCGAGCAGTGTGGATGAGCAATTTTCAGAGTAGAGCAAAGTATAAAATAAGATGCCCAGGGTTAGTGCTGGCTCACTGCTTTTTGTGATATGTTAATGACCTACACTTGGTGGTAATAGTCATTTTAATTTTAGAATTGCAGGAATACATTCTCTTGTGAACTGGGAAGGATAATGATGGACTTCCTGGGAATAATCTGGAATGATCAGATATACGGCAGGTGAAATTTCTTGTAGCGAAGAGTGAACTGACCACATTTTGGTAGAAAGAATGAGGATTAATGCATAATTGTAAAAGCTGCAGGAGCAGCAAGATTTGTGAGAGTTTAGACGGAAACTCAAGGTGGCATAGCAGTTGCGATCATTGTTAAAGCATATGGGATCCTGGACTATATAAATAGTGACTTTTTAAGTACAGAGGCCAATAATTCATGATGGGCCTTTTACTTATAGAACGTTGGTTAGGCCGTCCCTGAAATATTGTCCAATTCTGGTCATTGCATTCTCAGGACCACGTAAAGGCTTTAGAGAAGATAACAACAAATGATATGAAATTTGGCTTCATGGATGATGGATTTCAGTTATGTGGATCAATTGAGAAACTGGGCTTTCTTAAGGAGATTTGATGCTCAATATCTTGGAGGGATCTCTATGCAAAGTAGATTGGGAGAAATTTCCAATTAAGAAAAGAGTTGAGAACCTGGGGTTACCATTCCATGCTAGCTGTCGTAAGGAAGAAATTATTTCATGTAGCAAAATATCAGGATCTGGTAGATGGAATATAAAGTGGGAAAATGTTAAGTTATCCACTTTAGGAAGAATAGGGAAAAAAGAAGAGATTGATTCTGTGGTTCAAAGGGTTCTGGTTGTCTTAACATGAATCTAAATGCAATATGGAGTACGGGAAGTAATTGACAAGGTAACTTGCATGTGCCTTTATTACAAGAAGGTTGAGTATAAAAAGTTGGGGTTTGGCTGTGGAGGTCTTAGTACAAATATTGAGGGTCAGATCACATCTTGAGGACTGAGACGTTTTGGACTGAAACAATGAAATCAGCTGGGGGATGTAGTAGAAAATGCTTTTAATCATGACTGAAAAGGGGGCTGAACAAGCACATGAAGGCAAAAGAAATGTTGCAGGACTAAAGGGAAGGGGAGGAGTGGAATTAGCTGAGTTGCTTTGCTGGAAGTCAGCAGAGGCAAATTCCTGTTCCATAATGATTATATGAATCTTGAATAAAAATCATAAATGTTATGTTTACATACTGTTGAGATGTGCGTGTGCCAGTTGTATTTAGAAATGTAACCGCTCAACCAATGGTAAAAAGTTTGATCAATCTATCAAGAACTCACTATATCCTTGGAGTAGGTAACCTAACTTTTGGTTAGGTTCTCTTCCTCTTTCTCCATATCTGATCTAAAGGTAAGACACAAGAATAAGTCAACTGTTTGGCTCTATGTGAATACATTCCTGACAAGATAATTTAACAGCAATACTAACAAAATAAAATCAGTTGAGCAAATGTTTCTTTAAAGATCTTTAGCATATTATTGGCATTTCAACGAAGTATTTAAATAAGATTCAAGATTCTGACATTGATGCTTCCAGGTTACTGCAAGCTATTGTAGTCTCATTTCCAATTAGCTGCCAAGACTGTGGATTTCAGATGGTTAATATGTACAAATTTAAAGTATTGATCTTTGTGGTTTTATTAAGGAGTGAGGACCTAATGTAGTTCTTGGGTGAAGGGAATTAGAAGATGAATAATAGGATGTGTATATAACTTTATGTTCACATTTAAAATAGAAACCCTATGTAAACTCCTGCTGTAATCATATGCTTATGTCAGTTTTTTTTTCATGGAACATAAGTGTCACTGGCAAGGCCAGCATTTGTGCTCCATCCTTAAATGTCCATGGTGTAATTAGACTCTTCTGTCAACTATTTTTATTTCATGGGATGTGGGCATCACTGGCAACATGAGCATTTGCGTTGCATGCCTAAATGTCCACAAAGTGAGGGTTGGCACTTCAAAATCATCAACATTTCTGTGGGTCTAAAGTCATCCGTGTGCCAGATGAGGTAAGGACAGCAGATTTCCTTCCTATAGGGCATTAATGAACCAGATGGGTTTGTACAACCATCAAATGAGTTGTCATTAAAGAGACTAGCTTTCAATTTCAGATTTATTGAATTAAATTCCACCAGTTGCCACGGTGGGATTTGAACCCACTTCCCAGAGTGTTAGCCTGGAGTCTCTGGATTACTTGTCCAGTGTCATTACCCTGTGGTAGGTTGATTAGTTCAGTCTGCTGGATGGATATTTTGCAATGCAGAGTGATGCCAACAGTACAGATTGAATTTCTGTACCAGCTGAGGTTACTGTGAAGCTCCCACCTTAATCTCACCCATCGAATGAGACATGGTGACCTTCAGGTTAAGTCACCACCAGAGAGCAGCCCAATGATCTTCAGGAACATTGCCAACTGATTCTGTGGTGGGACTGCAGAATTACCAAGAGTATAATTGAAGTAAGCTGTCGCATTATAAACATACATGGGAACCTGTACTGAATGACATTTTTCTGTGTGGATATAATTTTTGGTTGAGCCTGTTAGCCTCAAATTGTAATCTATGGATGATGCCATGATATTGTTAACTGCTAAAATTATAACCTTTGAGAAATCAGAAGTAACTTGTATCAGTCAAATAATATATTCAGATCCTCTTATCCCCAGAATTGATTGGAGATGAAGTTAGGTGTTTTGTCTAGTTTTGATTTAATGGCTGCCTTTTCGAGTCAGAGTACTAAAGGAGTTGAAATAACTGTGACTCAGCCTCTGAAAATGGGACTCTGAGTCAAAGCAGTTGTAGCTTGTGAAAAGACATGCTCACATAAACAACCAATCATGGATATAACTGAAAACCAGGGACCCGGAAAACGTGTTTCACCATTTAACGAAATACCTTTTGGAAAAACAAATTCAAATTATGAAAAGGCAAGGTACATTGGGCCAGAGTTCCAATACAGAATTGGAAATCTGATACTTGGATGATTTGACTTTTCTCCAAAGCTGCACTGCACACTCAATGAAATTTCAATGTGTAAGTAGTCTAACTTGCTGGGTGGTGAGCTTGATACTCCATTAAATGCACCCAGAGCAACAAGGCAGTGTGGACTGCTTGTGATTCATCAGTGGTAAAGCTAGCAGCCAGGTTGGGGCTGCCTTGCCACTTTGAGCAAGCAATAACTTGGCCATAATATTAACTATTGAGTTAACTGAACAAGACCTTTTAAGCTTGCCTTCTAGCCTTATTTAAAGAAAAGTTGCAACAGAGAAGAAGGCTATTTAACTGGTGTCAGTGTTGGCATTCTGCAAAATTCAACGCAACTAGTCTCACTCCCTTTTTGACATAGTGCAGTGTTCTCTTCCTCTTCAGATAAATTCTTCAATTATTTTGATTGCCATTTAACAGAAAGTGAGCTTGGTCCTGATTTATTTATAAATAAGTACCAGCACACTTTACTCTTTTTTTTTTCTGTAATATAACAATCTACTTAAGTTAATCTTTGACTTGTCAATAAACATTTTAGATCCATGTAAACAGTTCACAACTATTTATTTTGCATTAGTACCATCCAAGTACAAAATCCTGAACTCCAAATAAACAGTTGAGGGTACAATCATTCATCAGAAAACCATGCCTTCAGGTGCAGGAGGAACATGAGCTGCCAAAAATATTTTAGTTCCTCTATTCTTGACTTGAAATGCAGATAAGTTTGGTTCTTCAAATTTTGTGACCTGTTGTGTAATATTATCATCATAGAAAATAACCTCAAACCTTTGATCAATTGATACTGTTCATTCTGTAGCAAGGTGGCATGCAGGGCTGCTTTTTTTTATTCTGATGTGGAATCTGTAATTTGTCCAGCATTCTCATTGGGCAATCATTAATTGCTTAAATTTGAGGAAAGCTGCTGGAAAATAGTGTCCCAAAAGTCATGGCAATTGCATAGGTAGACTAACTGTTTGTAAACATTTCTATTCACTTTGTGACAATAATATTGACCGCATTTCTTGTATCAAAGAATATATTTGTATTTGCAGCTACAAGTATGCAATCGGACATTGCTCAAGGACAAAATAAATATTTAAAATGAATTCAATGTATAAATAAAATATCAATGTTCCTTATCCAATTCCATCATATAATTAAAGACATCAATGCCCTTCATCTGACTCTTGCATTAATCAATAAAGAAAGAAATCTGTACTGACTATGGCTCAAAATTACTTGTATCCTGTGTCAGATAGTGTTACAGATAGTGAGTTTAGAGGGGTGCACTGATTCCCTTCTCGTCCCACTCTACTGATCAAAATTTATAAATTTAGCTACAGCGGTGACACTGCAAATTGTGTAAGTTTTGGACTGTTGTTTAGTATAAGAAATAATTTAGCCTTTTTTATTCAAAGAATATGAACAATATGCAAATGACATGAAATTGTGGAATGGTAAGTAGTGAAGAGGAAAGCCTTAGACTGCAGAGTGATAACAAAGGCTGGTCAGATGGGTTGAACAGTGACAAATGGAATTTAATCCTGAAAAGTGAGGTGATGCACTTTGGGAGGGCTAATGAACAAAGGGAGTACACATTGAATGTAGGACTAATGTAGAGAGGATTAGGGGGACCTTACAGTGCATGTCCATAGATCCTGGAGGGTGATAGGACAGATAGTCAAGACTATTGATGTAAGAGCAAGAAGATTATGATGCATATAACATTAGTTAGCTTACAGGCAACCACACTGTGGAAATGTCTACAGAAGAGATCCACCAGAATATTGTGTCGGCTTGATAGGTTGATGTGCTTTTCCTCAGTAGAGAAGGCTGTGTGTGTGTGGGTGGGTGGGTGGTGGTGGTGGGGGATCTGATTGACAAAGTTATGATGGGTAGGTAGGAAAGCATTTCCGTTTAATAAAGGGAGTTTATAACCAGGGCCACAGTTTTATGACAAGAATGGTAGGGGGTTTGAGGTGACTGGTACCTATAACTCATTGTTCTCACTAAACTGTTGTGAAACTTGAAAGGGTTTAGAAAAGATTTGCAAGGGTGTGGCCAGGGTTGGAGGATTTGAGTTACAGGGAGAAGTTGAATAGGCTGGGCTGTTTTCTCTGGAGTGTCAAAGGCTTGAGGGGTGACCTCAGAGGTTTATAAAATCATGAGGGGCATGGATAGGATAAATAGACTGTCTTTCCCCTGGAGTGGGGGTGTCCAGAACTCGAGGGCATAGGTTTCGGGTGAGGGGGGAAAGATATAAAAGAGACTTATGGGGCAACTTTTTCACACAAGGTGGTACGTGTATGGAATGAGCTGCCAGAGGAAGTGGTGGAGGCAGGTACAATTGCAACATTTAAATGGGTATATGAATAGGAAGGGTTTGGAGGGATATGGCCCAGTGCTGGCAAGTGGGACTAGATTAGGTTGGGATATCTGGTCGGCATAGATGAGTTGACTGAAGGGTCTGTTTCCATGCTGTGCATCTCTATGACTCTACATAAGGGTAATAGAAGCAGATATCGTCAAGATATTTAAGATCTTGAAACACCATAGCATATCAGTGTTATGACCCACTGGGGTATTGTGCCATAAATAGTGCCCCATTATTTCTGGAGTCATACCAAATGTTATAGATTTTTTTTCAAAGGTATGCACAATACCTCAATTTTACCTCCTTTTTGGAACAAAGAGATAGATTGATAGCATGAATAAGGTTTCTGTGTTAAACAAGTTATTTTGAGAGAATTACTAAACTTGTTAAAACAAATGGGGAAATGGATTATTGGCAAAGATAGGAAAAATAAACTAGAAAATCAGTTCAGTGGTGTTTGTTTTCTGATTCCAATGTTATGATCCCACTTCAGCTAGTCATCCCTTGGTATTCATTTGTCTTTTTCTGGAAACTTCCACTGGTTTGTAAGAAATATACAGGGACTGATTTACTTGGAAAATGTATATGATTTATCAATTCGAAAGTCACAGCAACTGTTATAGAAATGGTTTTCTTCAAGATTAAAGCTTTTTTTAAACTACAGAGAACAGTCAGCTTCTGCTGGAGAGAACAATAGTATGTCCTCTAAAATGAGTTTCCACTACAACCAGTTCAGTTAGCAGGAAACCAATCAGTTTCACTTGTAAGCAACTTCTAGTATCCTGATTGTTTCACATAGCCTCCAAAACAGTTCACAACAGGTATCAAATTCATTACTGTGAAATTATGTAGCCATCATGGTAAATCCATGTTTTTTTAAAAAATTGTTTTGTCATTGTTCTCCACATTTTATAGGGATACAAAAATAAAAACATAAACTGCTAATGATATCCTGGAAAACTTGAGACATTTATTTAAAACCCTGATCTGACTTTATTCTCAATTGGTAGTTCAAACTATTTTACTTTCCTACTACTTTCCGAACTATACTTGTCCTGGAAGGAATAGATTCTGAGTATCGGGTTGTCAGATCCATCATCATGAGGGTACACTGATGCCTTGCTTTTGTGTTTGTTAATGGTCCTACACAATCCACTTACATGGGACTAAAATGATTCTTTAAAACTTAGGATAGGTATCAAAGGTGCTGATCTGATTACATGTTGAGATATTTCTACCAACTGACATATGATATTTTACAGAGCTACACTACATCTTTAGGAATCTACTGTCATGTAAAGTATCTACTTATTGATGCCTGTGTTGTCTATATTCCTGTGTACCCACTTGTAAACAACTCCTCAGCTCCAGACTATCTGCATATTGCAGAAACTCATAGTTGCAAAGTTCACAGTAGCTATCAAATTCCTGGCTCTGAAATTATGTAGCCACATTTGTAAACCACTTTATAAAAATGACTCTTTCCCATTGCAGACAATGGTGCAATGGTTTAATGGTGCAAAAATAATAAAACTCTTTACTCAAGGCTATGGGTCAAGAGCTGGAAAATGGGATTAGAATGGATAGGTGTTTGATGATTATTGTGCACATGATGAGACTTCTTTCTCTTATGTAAAAGCTCTAATAACAAATTTGTTACAATTAAATTTAAAACTGCATAGATTATAGTGTAAAAAGGGTTGGACTGTGCAAAGACAAATAACACTTTCTAATGTGTCAAATTTAATATAAGGCAAACATAGATAAGTGAAACATGAATTCTTAACACAACACATCAAATAGCAAATGCAATGAAGTCAGATCTAGTGGAGTTCTCAGAAATTCATACCCACAGAAAAAAAAAATCTCATTGATACTCTGGACCTTTCAATGTCATTAAAACTTCAAAAAGCATTACAATGCTTCATTTCTAGACAACCTGGCCTAAAAACTCTCTCAAAAGGCTTATTGGACTGTCTCAACGACTGCTCATATTCTGGTGGAATATCTTCCTTTTGCTGGGACTATGCCAGTCTGTTCCTTGGAAACTGAGCTCCAGCACTTAAAAGACATGATGTCAGCTTTTTACAAACAGCAAAGTTCACCAGGCCATACTCTCTGGGTTTGTTTCTTGAGCACTACCCTAGCTCAGTTGTTCAAAGAAAATATTACTTGTGATTTTCCTTAACTGTTCCTCAAATCTGCACTGAATTATTAGTGGGCATTTGACGTCTTTAGATCTCTTTTCCCTGCCCTCAAAATGAACAGCTCCCAGGACTTCTTCACAGCCCTCATTCTAACACTTTGCTACCTACTAAGTTGTACAACTTTTGTTCAAGTTCTAAATGTGCAGAGCGATCCAACTGCTCTTGATTTCTCTGAGTCTCCAACTGCATAAACTCAATGTAGTTCAGCTGTCTGTTCACCAGAACAGCTTTTTTTTATCCTGCATGGAACATCTGTCTCCCATCTCTTCACCCACTAACCGTAACCTGGGAACTAATCTCAATGTGACGCTTCAACTTTTTATTGACCTATCTAAGATTTTGCAACAAGCCCTGTCCTTTATAGGAGGCTGTATTGAATGTAATTAATATTTTGGAACAGTCAAATGTAGCCACTGCTTTAAACTGTCCCATGAAAATTACTATTGCATTATGGTGTTGGTTTCCGCAACACAGTGATGCAACAAAAGGGCATTGTTACTTTTGAGTCCAAAGATGAGCTGCCTCTCTTCATTTTGGTTTTTGTAAATTATACTTATATTCATGATTGCAGTTATATTTGCATAAATGTATTTTTATGTATGTGTATCAATCTAAATACACACCCTGTACTTGAGGTTACATGTTGATTACATATACAATAGACTTTAATTCCTTTCAAGACCCACATGGGACATTTAGAAACAGGGTCCTCTTGTGATGCAGTGGAAATGTCCCTATCCCTGGACAGAAGACCCAGGTTAAAGTCCTACCTGTTTCAGAGGTGTGTAATAACATTGAACAGGTTGGTTAGGAAAACTAAAAATGTTCTGTCAGGGCAGTGCTGCATTCAGTTAAATGTGGCCTTGATCACAAAAGCAGTCACTCCTCATCTCTGACAATTTGTCATACAACTTCATGGCACAAGAAATATTCTATTCCGGTTTCAAGGACAAAAGTGTGCCTGCATTTCAGCATAATGGAAGAGAGATAACCATCACTCTGTGCACCATTCCCAATCACCATTATCCTTTATTAGGCGGAGAAACTTGGATGGCTTGGAATATTTTTTGCTATTGCTGCAGAATTCCAAGTTGATGCAATATGTTGTGAATTAGACTTCATTGAAGTAATTTCACCCCAGGACCATTGTAGATCTTTCTTTTTTTTTTCTAGCCTTTACTCAAAAAGACCCTAATTTGTTCCCCAATTGTTGGTAGAGCATGATCATTAAAATGCTACATGTTGATGATTTGAGGAAGAAATTTTGAGCTTGCCTTTAAAGACAACGTAGACTAGCCTTTGCTGAGAGGGATTAGCATAGTTTCACAAAGATGACAAAGTAGTCATTTCATTATGCTGAAGACATATGGTGTATAACAACAATTTGATGCAACTTTTCCACATAAAGTACGAAAACTGTTAAATGCTGGGCGATCTAAATTGATTTTGATCTTTCACGGAATTAAGGGATATGAGGTGTGGATGGGCATAGAATTGGAACTGAAGATCAGCTCATATTGAATGAGCTCAAAAGGCTGCATGGTCTGTTCCTGCGACAACTATATTCTTCACCCTTTAGAGTCATACAGCAAAGAAACAGACCCTTTGGCCCAACTCCTCCATGCCGCCCCAGATTTCCTAAAGTGAACTAGTGCCATTTTCCTGTGTTTGGCCGTATCCTTCTAAACTTTTCCTGTCCATGTTCATTAATACAAATGATGTGGAGGTGCTGGCTTTGGACAGGGGTGGACAAAGTTAAAAATCACACAACACCAGGTTTAAATGGGATGACGATTCGGGCATAAGCCCTTCATGAGGAATGGACTATACTTGGTGGTGTGTAATTTTTAACATTAATACAAAGGTTGACGGGGAACTTCGTATCGGCTGATTATAGAATGTAAAATGCAAATGGCAGATGCCAGTGGATTTATTTCCTTTGTTAAAGGAGAGGACAATGATTTTCGGTCAAAACGACAAAAGTGGCGGATCATTGAACTTTGTTCATCCTGGATCATCCGTCTCCACCAGGGCTCAGGGCGATAAGCTTCTTGAAGGCGTAGTGTCTGCAAAAACAAAATAAAAACCGGAACCATTGGGTTATTTGCATCGGTGTTAGACTCAACACAGTTGTTGTGCTGCAACGTTTCGGTGTGAGTTACATCTTCTGTGTGCTGTATCTGAAATTAAAACAATGTTTTGCCCGAGTAGACAAATGCATCTTTAACACGGTCGGCGGGGGTGAAGAGCTGTCTAGAATTTTACAGGACGGCGGTGCCACTGATTACAGAATTTTTTGGTCGCAAAGAAATGTTACCCTTGAGGGCGTAGGGGACTGGGATTTAAAAATGAATGGGGATCATTTTGGAAAGAAGGAGCTGGTTTTTTTTCCTTCCTTTTTGGCGGCGCTGAGTAGACAGCTATAGAGCGGGGTCCTGCCGTGTCCGTGTCGCTCGCGGTTCGTGTAGACTTCAGCGGCTGGAGCTGGAGGCGGCCTCTCACGGTGAGTGTGCGCGAGCCCCTGGAGCTGGAGGCGGCCTCTCACTGAGTGTGCGCGAGCCCCTGGAGCTGGAGGCGGCCTCTCTCTGTGAGTGTGCGCGAGCCCCTGCGCCTGGAGCTGGAGGCGGCCTCTCACGGTGAGTGTGCGCGAGCCCCTGGGGCAGAGCAGTGGCAGTGGTAGGGCCTCCCCTGTAGGGCGGTCGGAACTGCGCCAGGAGAGTGTTGTGAAGACCGGGAGTGGCTTGTGTACACCGGTAAAGGGTGAGGTCGGCCTTCTCGTTGTTTTAAAGTGGTTGTGGTTTTCCAACTTCGCGCTGAGTTCACAACAAGAACACCTTGTGGTCCCCTGTTTTTGTTTTGTTCACACTGCACCTTGTCCAGCTCTAGCCATTAACGATCTACCTCTTCAACGATGTCTGGGCCATTTTCTGTTTTCTCTGGGGAAAAGACCCACAGCTGTTTCAGTCTTTAGAAGAAATGACATTTCATGGAACCTTCCAGCTCAAAGGGCAAACCTACATCCAGAACATCAGCCTGAGTTACACATCTTCTCAAAACTCGCTAATGACATTTCATTTCTGGTATCACTCCACATATTTTAATCCATGGGTCTCCATCGCCTCTTTATCCTTTCTGTAATGGATTGATGAATTGTTTATAATACTCCGTGTGGTCTAACCAAAATTCTATGCAGATTTAGCAAGTGTACGTTTTCATTCTTTAAAATAAATGCTCTGATTTGTATATCTATAGCCCCAGAAGCATCTGCTGCTCTGCCTTATTTAGGCACTTACTTTCAAATTTTTTTTCTGGCCTTTAATATTCTTACCAAAATGTACCACCCTACATCAGCCAATATTGAAGTTCCTTTGAGTGCATAATTGTCATTCATTTTCTTTATTGATGGCTTTCTGTGTTTTTATAAGCTTTCTATATTAATGGGTCATTGCAAATTTTGAAATTGCACATCAGATTTCTGAATTGTGAATGTTGAACAACAGTGATGATTTTTCAGGATCATCCGTTCACACCTTTCACCAGTCTAGCTACCTTCAACTCCTTTTGTGTTTTACAGACAGCTTGCTATTGCTATCCATACCACGGCTTTGATTATTGACTGCACGTTTTCTGACACTAGTCATGAATCTGCTCAATGATACCCTTATGAAAGCCGTTTTAGAAAGTTCATATACTATTTTTTTTACTATGTTAATCTTATCTATTTTTACTTTATCTCTGTGAATTCAACAATGGTAGTTTTATATAATATTCCCTTTTCAAGTCTATTTCTAGCTATTTTTCTATCACTTTTCAGAAGGACACTTCCACCTTTATCACTGATGTTAATATTCCCTAGGTTTGTTCTGTCTGCCTTTTTAATACAGTATAGGAATGCCATTAGCTGTCTGCAAGTCATTAATAGCACAATTACTTAAGGAGTCAGTTACTGCAGTAAAGAGAGGTGATATCTTGGTAGGGTCCTCAATGAGGCTTTGTGGATAGAACTTAGGGATGTTAAGGGGGCAGCTACTTTACTAGAGAACAGATGTTCTCTTTGGCTGAAGGATCAGTCACAAGGAGGTATAGTTTAGGGTAAAGGGCAGGAGATTTTGGGGGGGAAAAAAAACTTTTTCACTCAGCCGATGTTGGGAATCTGGAATGCATTGCCTGGGAAGGTAGTGGAGACTGGAAACTCTACAACCTTTAAAAAATATTTGGGTGAGCATTTTAAAACATAACACTCAACGAAATGGGACAAGTGCAGGAAATTGGGATTAGCGCACTTTTAGTGGTAGTTATGTCAATGTAGACTGTGTTGAAGAACCTTTTCTGTTCTGTATGAATCTGTAAGTCCTCTCTGACATGAATCCCTTTTCTAATGATTTTTGTTCAGATATACTTACTGGCATTTCTACTATCCTTTCCTGAATGTGTCAACTTGTGACCATGCTGTCTGTCCAGGCGTTTTTATTTTCTAGGCTTGATCAATTTCTCATCTTTCTATTTTAGGAGAGATCAAAAAATGATATCTATTAGTATCATGTTCCCATATTAAATTCTTTGGGTAACTATAGAGACAAATAAGCTATAATGAAATGTAGTAATCTCTGAATTAACTCTAGGGCCATGCATGTAAAACAAAACAAAGAACTGTGGACTCAGCAGGTCTGACATTATTGGACAAAGGGTCACTGGACTCAAAGTGTTAAATCTGTCTTTCTCTTCACAGATGCTGCCAGACCTGCTGAGTTTCACCAGCACTTTGTTTTTGTTCTATGTATTAATGTATTTGGGAAGTAGTGTGTGGGGAAATGATGTAGGAGGGGAGATGTTCATCTTCCTGGTTAGAAGGGAGCTGTTGCCACATGTGGTGATGATGTAATGGCTGTAACATAGATGTCTCAAAGGACATAGTTAAGAACTTTATACTCCTGACATCAAGAATTGATTGGAAAAGGGAAATGGTTTAGTGACAGTATTGACCAAAAAGCTATTAAAAATATGCAGTTTTGAAGGTGTCTAATTAAGTTGAGAATGTTTCATTTAAAAAATACGCAATGTAGTTGGTGTATACTAATATTTAAGGGAAAAGATTGAAATCAGTCCATGTTTTATTCCTAGTGAGTTTGTTCTTACTTTGGAGTGGGATATATTTTTCCAGATTCCATCAATCATTTCATTGAATTTCTATTTCTTTGTTGGAAATTTTTCATTTACTTGCCTGTGTTCCTACCCATTTAAGATCTACTTGTTCCACTATATTATTTCGCTTCATTCCTTTAATAATGATATGTTTATATGAGAATGATCACTAGAGTTAGAGTCCTCCAGCACAGAAACAAACCCTTTGGCCCAACTGAGCTAGTCCTATCGCCTGTGTTTAGCCCATGTCCCTCTATTCCTATCCTTCCTATTCATTTACCGGTCCAAATGTCTTTTAAATGTTGTAATTCTACCTGCCTCTATCACTTCCTCTGGCAGCTCAGACCATACAGGCACGACCCTCTGTATGAAAAAATTGCCCCTCCGCTCCCTTTTCCCTCTCACCTCAAAGCTACGATCTCTAGTTTTGGACTTGACTACACCTGGAGAATGTACTTTGACTGTTCACTTTATCTGAACCTCTATAAAGTCACCCCTCAGCCTCTGATGCTCCAGGGAATAAATTCCAAGTCTATCCAGCCTCTTCTTGTAACTGAAACCAACCAGTCCTTGCAACATCTCCTGTACCCTCCCTAGCTTAACAATATCCTTTCTATTGCAGGGTGACCAAAATTGTATGTAGTGTTCTAAAAGTGGCTTCACCGATGTCTTGTACAGCTGCAACATGATGTTTCAACTCCTATACTCAGTGCTCTGACCAGTGGATGCAAGTATGCCAAATGCACCTTGTCCACCTGTGATACCACTTTTAAGGAATTATGAACCTGCACCCCGGTTCCCTCTGTTCAATAACACTTCCCAGGCCCTACAATTAACTGGAAATGTCTTTCCCTGGTTACCTTGCCAAAATGCAACCTCTCTCATTTATCTAAATTGAACTCCGTCTGCCATTTCTTGACTCATTGGCCTCCATGATCAAGATCTCATTGATAACCACCTTCACAGTCCACCATACCACCAATTTTGGTGTCATCTGCAACCTTACTAACCATACCTCCTATATTTTCATCCAAATCATTGATATAAATGACGAGCAACAACAGACTCAGAACTGATCATAGGCCTCCAGTCCGGATAACAACCCACTACTGTTAGATTCTTTTTCTTGAGATTCTTATACACTTGATGCAACTGCAATGCGCTGACTTCTGTGAACAGCCAAAATTTTATTGAGCAAGCACAAGCTTTTGGAGGAACCCTCAACACTCTTCGCCATGCTTGTGGAGCCGTGTCGAGAGGTCTGTCTGAACAAAGGAACCAGTTCTTCTTTTATGCACATCTGTAATGCCCACAAGACAACCCCCAGCCATCCCCCACACAGTCACATGCCACTCGAGACACAATGCAGTGACCTGCTCATCTCTGGAAACAATGTAATGTGAATCAATCCTTAATGGCCAAATCTGTTGTGAATTTTTTTTTAAACTACAGGGTGTGGGCACAATTGCAACTGCAATGTTGTTATTGATTTCTGAATACGAGATGATAATGTAATTCTTTTATTCTGAATAACTAGGAAATGGCCATGCAAATGGCTCTGAATGGCAAGGGACGGGAATGTAAATTCCTTACATTCTACCTGTAACACAGAGACATCCCACCCTAGTCTCGGAGCATCCAAATTCCTGCAGGTCAGCAGAGCAGATTAACCCTTTAATGTTTCATTCCCTCCTTTTTATCATTTCATGATAACCACCTAGATGGCACTACCGGCTTATTCATATTATAGCCAATACTTAAGCAAGTTATTGACACACAACATATAATGATTATAACAACAAAATTACTAGCATCCTCCCATGTGGAAAGTGTTCATCAGCTCTTAAATCCACAGTCCTTAGTGACCACTCCACCCTCTCCAAGTTGAGTGGAAATGAGCGAGTTATCTTAAAATCTCCTTCAGTAAACTCCAACCTGAAAACAAAATCCAATCTGTCCTTGCACACCACTCCATGGAGAAATCTGAATTCTTGGATAAGGGCAGTTAAATACTCAACAAAACTGATGAGACTTCCATCCTTGTGGAGATGCTTTAGATGGATGATACCAGCGCATCTGAGCATGAAGTGCGGCAGCTGCAACTGCAGGGTAGGTGAATGCAGCATTCTTTGCTGCTTCTGCTTCCGCTCTGCTGTCAAATGTAACAGCCAACTGGCTGTTTTGATGTTCGCTTGATCAGTGAACCTTCATATCCCTTAAATGATCGAAAGAGAAGGTAAAGCTCACGTGGTTTAATATCCAGGGGAAGCCTCTGACAAAAAGCGTTTGGGCCTGCTCTTTGCTGTTGTTAGCTTCTTCAATTTCCGTGCTCATGTCTGGGGAGCTGATTGAGTCTGTTGGATGAGATTGTGGAGGGGTGGGCGGCGGTCTGAAGGCATGTTTTACCTGTGAACGGAGAAACTTTAGAGACTATGTTAGCTGCTGAAAGTATATTTGCATTTCCTCTTTCATTCCCCTTCCTTGTCAAGGTGGTTATCAGTATGAAGACAGTCACACATTTCACTATACTAAATTGTATCTGCCTATTCAAAGTTTGGGAGAAGATTTGTAGCTCCGGTGCTCGTTGTTGTGGTTCTGTTCGCCGAGCTGGGAATTTGTGTTACAGACGTTTCGTCCCCTGTCTAGGTGACATCCTCAGTGCTTGGGAGCCTCCTGTGAAGTGCTTCTGTGATGTTTCCTCCGGCATTTTAGTGATTTGTACCTGCAGCTTCCGGTTGTCAGTTCCAGCTGTGTCTGCCTATTTCAACATTCTCAGTCGTGTTAAAATCTGTTACTCTGGTCACTATTTATGACATTATCAAGTTTTATATAATCGGTAGACTTTTAAATTATACTGTCTAAACAATTCAATAATTTATAAACAACAATCAGTGGTCCTAAAATCAAACCCTTGGGAGACCCCATTCAGGTTATTCAAAAATTATTTTCCTTTAACAAATTAATACTTGGCTAATGTGAAAGCTGTCAGGAAAAGTATTTCAAAAATCTGGAATAGCAAGAAAACAACAATGCTTCTTGTGCATAGCCATTGAAGAGGCAGTTTCAGTTCAGATTTAAATCACAAATATTCATGCGAAACAAATGCAGAACATATCAAAATATGTTCTCCAAATGAAAACTCTATAATTTCTCTGTTAAAGCAAACAATAACCCACTGCCACATATGTACATATTAAATTTAACTTCAGATATAGTTCTAAGGTCTCACATTAATGACAAAAATGGTCCTAATTTTTTTTTTTAAGTTTTATGATCAGTGTTTTTAATTGGAATGTGTGGTTGCTGACAAACTGACATTTTAAATTTAACTTCCCAAATAAAGCAGTCAGAATTACAGTGGTTACAGACCAATAACTGTACAACTTTGGTAGAGATAAACATTCTTTAATTTGCAATATGCAAGGGGCCAATGAAGTCTTAATAATAATTGACCGAACTTAAATGGCTCAGCCTCAAGTTCTAATATTCTTTAAATCTTAACAAAACATCAACATTAAAATGCACTTTTCTTTTTGTGAGCACTCTGCATTTAAAAAAAGAACAGCAGAGATATTTTAATACAATACTTTCATCTGGCTAAAGCATGACCACTGACACAGTTGTTTTTTGAAACAGGAATTGTAGAATTTCAGACAAATCAGGGGCTCAAGGTCTTCAATCAATTTGTTTTAGAACTTGGGATTGGTGCCTGGGAGTATGATGTTATTGCAATCACAGAGACTTGATTGAAGGAAGGGCCTATATGGCAACTAAATGTTCCAGGATATAAACACTTCGGACAAGGAGGGTGGTAAAAGCAGGGAAGGGATTGCATTGTTGGTCAGGGATGGTATCACGGCTGTGCTAAAGGAGGACACTATGGGGGGCTTGAGTAGTGAGGCATTATGGGTGGAGCTGAGAAATAAGAAGGATGCAGTTACATTGTGGGGGCTATATTACAGGCCTCCCAACAGTGAGGGTGAGATAGAAGAACAAATAGGTAAACAAATTATGGAAAGATGTAGAGGCAACAAGGTAGCGGTGATAGGAGATTTTAATTGTCCCAACATTGACTGGGGTATATTTAGTATCAGAAGTCTGGATGGGGCAGAATTTGTGAGAAGCTCCAGGAGAGTTTTCTAGAGCAGTATGCTAATAGTCCGACAAGGGAAGGGGCCATATAGGACCTAGTGTTGGGGAAGGAGCAAGGCCAGGTGGTAGAAGTTGCAGTGGGGGATTTCTTTGGGAACAGTGACCACAATTCTGTAAGATTTAGAATACTCATAGACAAAGATGAGTGGTCCTAAGGGAAAAGTACTAAACTGGGCCAAGGCCAAATATATCAAAATTAGGCAGGAGCTGGGAAATGTGGATTGGGCACATCTATTTGAAGGCAAGTCCACGTTTGATATTTGGGAGGCTTTCAAAGATAGTGCAGGATAGGCATGTCCCGTTGAAAGCAAAGGATAGGAAAAGCAAGATTTGTGAACTGTGGATGACAGGAGAAATTGTACGACTAGCCAAGAGGAAAAGGGAAGCGTACATAAGGTCCCAGGCAGCTAAGAACAGAATGGGCCCTGGAGGAATATCGGGAGAGTACGACCAGTTTTAAACGAGGAATCAAGCGAGTTAAAAGGGGTCATGAAATAGCTTTAGCGAACAGAATTAAGGGAGAATCCCAAGAAGCAAGTGAGTAACTAGAGAAAGGATGGGTCCACTAAAGGATAAGAAAGGAAGGCTGTGTGTCAAACCTGAGAGAATGGGTGAGATTCTGAATGATTGCATCACTGTTCACTGAGGAGAGGGACATGATGAATGTTGAGATTAGAGATAGAAGTTTGATTACTCTGGATCACGTTGACATACATAGGAATGTATGTTGGGTAGGCTAGAGGTTATTAAGGTGGACAAATACCCAGGAGCGGATGGGATCTATCCCAAGTTGCTGAGATAGGCGAGAGAGGAAATAGCTGGGGTCCTGACATATCTTTGTAGCATCCTTAAACACAGATGAGGTGTTGGAGGACTGGAGGGTTGCTCATGTTGTCCCCCTGTATAAGAAGGGTAGTAGGGATATTCCAGGTAATTACAAATCAGTGAGCCTGACGTCAGTGGTGGGAAAGTTGCTGGAGAAGGTACTGAGGGATAAAGTCTATTTATATTTGGAAAAGAATGGGCATACCAGTGATAGGCAACATGGTTTTGTGCGGGGAGATCGTGCCTTACCAACTTAATGGAGTTCTTTGAGGAAGTGACCAAGTCGATGGATGGAGGAAGGGCTGTAGATGTTATATACATAGACTTAAGTAAGACGTTTGATAAGGTTCCCCATGGAAAACTAATGGAGAAAGTGAAGTCACATGGTGTGCAGGGTGTTCTAGCTAGGTGGATAAAGAACTGGTTGAGCAACAGGAGACTGAGAGTAGTAGTTGAAGGGAGTTTCTTGAAATGGAGAAAGGTGACCAGTGGTGTTCCACAGGGATCAGTGCTGGGGTCACTGTTTGTGATATACATAAATGATCTGGAAGAGGGCACTGTAGGTATGATCAGCAAGTTTGCAGATGACATTAAGATTGGTGGCATTGCAAAAAGCATAGGGGACTGTCAAAGAATATAGATAGACTAAAGAGTTGGGCGGAGAAGTGGCAGATGGAGTTCAATCCAGGCAAAAGTGAGGTGATGCATTTTGGGAAGTTAATACTAGAGTGAATTATATAGTAAATGGAAGAGCCTTGGGAAAAATTGATGAGCAGAGAGATCTGGGAGTTCAGGTCCAATGTATCCTGATGGTAAATGTACCAGTGGGTAGAGTTGTCAAGAAAGCAGATGGTATGCTTGCCTTCATCAGACGGGATATTGAGTATAAGAGCTGGCAGGTCATGTTAAAATTGTACACTTATACACTTAAAGACATTGGTTTGGCAGCATTTAGAATGTGTACGGTTTTGGTTGCCACATTACCAAAAGGATGTGGACGCTTTGGAGAGGGTGCCGAGAAGGTTTACGAGGATGTTGCCTGGTATGGAAGGTGCTAGCTGTGAAGAGACGTTGAGTAGGTTAGGATTGTTTTAATAAGAAAAAAAGGAGAGAACCTGATTGAGGTCCATAAAATCATGAATGGTATAGGCAGGGTTGATAGAGATGAGCTTTTTTTCTGTGTGAAGGATTCAATAACGAGAGGTCACGCTTTCAAGGTGAGAGGTGAAAAGTTTAAGGGGGATACACGCGGCAAGTAGTTTACACAGGATGGTAGGTGCTTGGAATGCGTTGCCAGCAGAGGCAGGCACAGTAGATTCATTTAAGATGCGTCTGGACAGATGCATGAGTAGGAGGGGAGCAGAGGGATACAGATGCTTAGGAATTGGGCGACAGGTTTAGACAGTAGATTTGGATCAGCTCAGGCTTGGAGGGCTGAAGGGCCCATCCCTGGGGTGTAAATTTTCTTTGTTTATTCTTCTTTGTTTTTAAGGTTACATGGAGACTGATTAGCAAGGTTAGATCTCATGGAATACAGGGACAATTAGCCATTTGGATACAGAACTGGCTGAAAGGTAGAAGACAGAGGATGGTGGTGGAGGATTGTTTTTCAGACTGGAGGCCTGTGACCAGTGGAGTGCCACAAGGATGGTGCTGGGTCCTCAACTTTTTGTCATTTACATAAATGATTTGAATGCCAGTATAAGAGGTACAGTTAGTAAGTTTACAGATGACACCAAAATTGGAGGTGTAGTGGATAACGAAGAGGGTTACCTCAGGATCCGGACCAGATGGGCCAATGGGCTGAGAAGTGGCAGATAGAGTTTAATTCAGATAAATGAGAGTTGCTGCATTTTGGGAAAGCAAATCTGAGCAGGACTTATACACTTAATAGAAAGGTTCTAGGGAGCGTTACTGAACAAAGAGACCTTGGGGTGAAGGTTCGTTGCTCCTTGAAAGTGGAGTCGCAGGTAGATAGGATAGTGAAGAAGGCGTTTGATATGCTTTCCTTTATTGGTCAGAGTATTGAGTACAGGAGTTGGGAGGTCATGTTGCGGCTGTACAGGACGTTGGTTAGGCCACTGTTGGAATATTGCATGCAATTCTGGTCTCCTTCCTATTGAAAAGATGTTGTGAAACTTGAAAAGGTTCAGAAAAGATTTCCAAGAATGTTGCCAGGGTTGGAGGACTTGAGCTATAGGGAGAAGCTGAAAAGGCTGGGGCTGTTTTCCCTGGAACGTCGGAGGCTGAGGGGTGACCATATGGAGGATTACAAAATTATGAGGGGCATGGACAGGGTAAATAGGCAAAGTATTTTCCCTGGGGTCAGGGAGCCCAGAACTAGAGGAATAGGTTTAGGGTGAGAGGGGAAAGATAAAAAAAGAACCTGAGGAGCAACCTTTTCACGCAGAGGGTGGTGCGTGTATGGAATGAGCTGCCAGAGGAAGTGGTGGAGGTTGGTATAATTGCAACATTTAAGAGGCAGTTGGATGGGTATATGAATAGGAGGGGTTTGGAGGGATTATGTGCCGGGTGCTGGCAGGTGGGACTAGATTGGGTTGGGATATCTGGTCGGCATGGATGGGTTGGACTGAAGGGTCTGTTTCCATGCTGTAACATTATACAACAATGTTGTATAATGTTAATGTAAAAACATATCTGCCCTATCTCACAGCCCATAAAACACACTGAATCGAGATCCTAATTCAAATAAGGCAAAACAGTTACTTCAATATTTTCTGAACCAGTATTTTAACAAACCAAAATATTTAAATATCAAACACTTTCATAATTTATATTGAAACTTCCTTTTTCGACCCAAGTATTAGTTCAACCTTAATTTCAGCATTTCTCATTACTTTTTTCACAACCTCTTAATGAAATTACACTTAAAGAGAAAACCCTCGCAACGGACCATATTGTGCCGCAGTCCAAGCAACTCCCCATAATGTTTGATTTCAAGTCTTCTCCTTTCCTGATCATTGAAGCAAGGCTTTACCAG
Source organism: Chiloscyllium plagiosum (assembly GCF_004010195.1). NCBI lineage: Eukaryota > Metazoa > Chordata > Chondrichthyes > Orectolobiformes > Hemiscylliidae > Chiloscyllium > Chiloscyllium plagiosum. Next base: position 29,572,793 of record NC_057723.1, on the reverse strand, counting down.
CAGTATTCACATGTAGATTTTTCCTTAAGTTTTTTTTTGTGCTGTATCTGCTAGTCAATCTTTAAACAGTACTGGCAGCTGAGAATCTTTCAAATGGAACCGATAGCCCATTGCTGGACTGACTGCATTGTATCCTGTCTGAAGTTACAGTAAGCACTATACAAGTTAAGTTCTTGTCATCTCTCAAACAACGATCTCTAATTCTAAAATGTTGGAAATCATTGATAGAAATAAATGTTTTATATTGAACATGACATCAAAACTCAAATTTCAAGTTTTTTAATCAAGTTCTAATAACTAGTAGTGTTGTGTATATTTAGAAAATGGGAATATTTTCTAAACAGCTGCAATTTAAATTGACGTTTATGAACTGAAGTTTAAAATGACAATAAAAACAGAATAAAATTCAATATTCCGGGTATTATTAGCATTGGCAACAAAGCATTAGGTGTACACACTTGGCCAACTGGAATGATCCAGAGGCCTTTTGACTGAGAGTATGAACACCTATGCATCTTCCATATTTATTTTTGAGTGAGGGCCGTCCTCCTGCAAACGCTGCAAAGTGACAATATCTGGTATGCTTGTTTTTAAAGCAGGTGATCGATTTAGTGTGCCTGTCAGTTCACAGATGGCAGCACATTTGATTATGGTCAATGGGTTGGGGAGGAGGATGGCTTTGAGAAGATTTTGGACGTATAATGAATTCTGAATAGGTGTCCCTGGGGTGGTCAGAAATCCGCATTGTGACGATAGCTGGTCACGTTGGTATTATTATTTTGAAATGTTATTGGCAGACCATACTTGTCAGGAGGTACCTCCATTTTATTCCCGCTTGGCATTTCAACCCTGATTCCTTATTTTACCTATCCTTTCTCGGTTTTTCCTGTTTTCCTTTACTTATATCATATTCCTCACACTGACTCTTCAGCACCTTCCAAGACTTGGGGTTTCCCTCATTATCTCACACTGTAATCCCGCTTTGAAATACATTGTTCTCCTAGCTAGTCTGTTTTGATTTGTTTGTAATTTCCTCAGCAGTCTTTCTCAATGTGGATATTAAAGTTTTCCATTTAGTCCCTGTATCTCGTTTCAGATTGATAAATGTTGAAGGTGGAGGAGGCAATGTCCCAAGTTCCTCCTAGCAGCCAAATTTAATTTTCCAACTTTTTATTTAAGCATCCTGATAAGCGCCTGAACTTTTCCTCATTTTTAGGGGTCATCCCGGCATAACCGTTGCAACGGGATCCCGAACTCTGACTTATTCAATATTTGTCCCTTTTTTTTTGTTTTAAGAATGAACTTCCCCTTTGTTTCCATATACTAGTCTAGTATCTTTAGTCTCCACACCCACTTCAGGATTCATGTGGCTATCTCCCTTCTTAACAAGAGGTCTAAAGCAGGGTAGTTGAGACAGACACAATAATTTTTTTTTTTTTGCACTATCCTCTGGAGACTCTAACCTCCTTTTCCCACGGGGACTTGAACCTCCTTTCCCCAGAGACTTTACCCTCCAAATTCCGGGGACTTTAACCTCCTTTCCAGTAACATGATTCTGAAAGCGAACTCTTGGCGTGCAAGTGCATAATAAGTTACCTCAGAGATTCCGTCACCACAGATTCCCAGGGGGAAAGGGGTCGACTGAGTGGTAAGTTAAGGACAAAGATCAAGGTAAATCTTATCTCGTGGGCCCATCCATCACACGCAACCGGCACTCAGATGATCACTTATTCAGTCCACCTAAAAGCTCCATGTATGTTGCAATCCCACCGCTGCCACCAAATGTTAAATTCTTTCCTCCTGAGATTCTTAACACTTGATGCAACTGCAATGTGCCAACTTCTGCGAACAGCTAAAATTTTATTGAGCAAGCACAAGCTTTTGGAGGATCCTCAACACTGTTTGCCATGCTTGCGGAACCGTGTCGAGAGGTCTGTCTGAACAAAGGAACCAGTTCTTCCTTTATGCAAAGTCTCATATCATAATCAGTAATGCCCACAAGACAATTCCCCCAGCCATCACCCCTACGGTCACATGGCACTTAAGACGCAATGCAGTTACCTGCTCATCTCCAGAAACAATGTAACATCCCTTAATGACCAAATCTGTTGTGAATCTTCTTTTTAAATATAGGGTGTGGTCAGAATTGCAACTGCAATGTTGTTACTGATTTCTGAATACGGGATGATAATGTAATTCTTCTATTCTGAATAACTAGGAAATGGCCATGCAAATGGCTCTGAATGGCTAGGGATGAGAATGTAAATTTCTTACATTCTACCTGTAAGACAGAGACATCCCACCCTAGCCTTGGGACGTCTAATTTCCTGCAGGTCAGCAGAGCAAATTAACTCTTTAATATCTCACTACCACCACCCTCTGTCTACAATCTAAATGCTTCCCAATGCTGCTTTCTGTCATTTGTTCTGGCCCATTTGCCATCTGTAGGCATGTTGTGATCCATCTGCTTTACATTTGCATGCTACGTAAAAAAGAAATCCTGCAAACATAGTTAAAAACCTATTAAAAAATTGATGATGTTGTCTCGTGGAACTTTATTTGGGGTAGTTGCAACCATACATCAGGCAATGCTCTGATACACTTATTTACCATATTTGGATATAAATGCCCTGCTCTATCACCACCTCACTATTTGGCAATTTGCTGTGTATTCCTATTTGCATGATGGATCTGTTAACTTCTCTCTCATCGTAGATAAATTCTGTTACTACCATTTTAGTCAAAGAGTCTGTTTTCTAATGCCGTTGTTATCTAATTAGTGTGCCTGCAATCCCACCCCTTTCCTCCCAGTCTTTTCTCATGATATAATCTGCATTTTTCAGACCTGTCCTTTTCTATAGTCGTGATCTGTTACATCTGCCTTCTTATTACTGATTGTTGCCTCCAGGTCCCCTCTTTTCTTTAATTTTGTAATATGTATATGTTTCTGCATGACTGGTTAATTTATCTTTAGAAATTTTATTAATGATTTTTAACATTGCTTTAATATTTCTGTTTTGTGTGTTGTTTCCCAAGTGGTTTTGGTTCTTAATCTCTTCCCCAATTTTATCTGGCATTTCGTTTTCCTCCGGTTTCTCTCTCCCTGAATCCCCTGCTGATCGTCCAACCTAGTGTGCTAGTTTAACATTTCACCCATAGCCTATTTTCAATAAGAATTAAAAACACCGAGCAAAATAGCTATGTTCTTGTAAATTTTATGGTAAATATTAACTCCATAATTTAAAAAAATATGGAGTAAAGTTCCACTTGGTAGTTTTGAACATAAAAATAATGGATTGACTGTTGGAACTTTGTATCCATGTCACTTTTATCCATCTGGTTGGATTAGGGTTAACTTATTTTTAATTTATGGAATTACATAGAATGTTTCAACGCTGTACAGGTTATTCAGTCCAAGTATGTATGCTTCATGTGAGTTTGTGTTCTATTCCAGAAAGTCAGGTGGTGAAGGATGGAACTGGAAGCAATATTTTTATAAACTTTACTAACAGACATGTGTTGTAAACATGTATTTCTTGGCCCAACAACCACACTTTCAATTTGTTCCTGTTTATTGAAGGAAACTTAAATTACTAGTTAATTCCTACCACTTACATTTAACATCAGGGGCTCTTATGGTGCAGTGGTATTGTCCCACTGGGGGAGGAGACCCAGATTCATGTCCTTCCTGCTTCAAAGGTGTGTTATCATGGACAGGTTGATTTTTAAAAATATCTAAACAACTAACACCGCATCCCACTTTGCTTCCTCTCATCTTTTAAAATATCCTTTCCCTCACATTTATTTATCAATGCATTGATAATGATCAGATCATCTTCTAGGTGTATTGGTTAGGATTAAAGTTTGGCTAGGATTTGGAGGTGCTCTTGGGTCAGAACTCTCAAAAAGCATCTCCTGGAGTTTCTTGTCTGAAAGGTGGTATCCTCGTCAATGCAACAATCCATCAATATGTTGCTTAAAAACCTAAATTGTGTGTTCAGTTCTCTGGAATGGAAGTTGAAACTATTATATTGAGATTTAGAAGTGTTGCTTTAAACCAAATGCTGTTAGCAAGCAAAGTCGAGTGTGATAAAAGGTTTATGCCCGAAACGTTGATTTTTCCTGCTCCTCGGATGCTGCCTGACCTGCTGTGCTTTTCCAGCACCACACTCCCGACTCTGATCTCTAGCATCTGCAGTCCTCATTTTCTCCAACTCGAATTCAGAGTTGATAATTTAGCTTTTTAATATGGTGCTGGTAAAGCACCTCCGTTAAATTGTGTGCATTATGGTTTTGAATGGGTTTTGTGATGGGACAGAATTCAACAACTGGTACTGTGATTTTTAGCACTGTGAAATTTCCTGTTTTTATTTTCAGATGCCATCAATTAAACTCCAGAGCTCTGATGGAGAAATATTTGAAGTTGATGTGGAGATAGCAAAGCAGTCTGTGACAATCAAGACCATGTTGGAGGGTCAGCATTTTTCTCTTTGGAAATAATCTTGTTTACTAATTAATTATCCTTCAAGGACCTCAAGCTTCTTTTTTTAATAAAGTGCAACATTTGAATGAACTTTGATTTACGATTACTAATTTATGCCTTTTAGGTTCAGTAAAGGCTATCTGCTGATAGATAACCATTTAAAGTAGTTATTGATATTTTTCTTATTGAGTTTCTCATCACAAATAAAATGACCTAAAACAATACCAAAATTGTGAATATTTAATGAATGCGTAAAATAACCTTGTCCATTTGCTTTCTAATTATTTAGATTTCAGGTCTTTTTTTTTTTAAAGACACATATGTTGTCTTTCTTTCAGTTCTTGCCCTAAACTGGATAATAAGACAGGCAAATCAGACCCTTGTTTCAACCTCTCCTAATTGGCACACCTTGAGTGACTGTCATAAAATCTGTTTGTTCTAAACATATACTTTTACCTTTGCTGTTTGTTACTTTACTAAGATAGAACACACTTTCTGGATTTTGGCTTTTTTTAAAATCTTGTTGTCCTCCTCTTTCTTTGGTGACAGGTCTTAGATGCATTGTTATGCAGAAGACCTGAATAGAGTTAATGAGAATCAACATTTACCCATATTTTAGTACACAGATGGGACGGGAGAAAGGAAGCACTTAATACGGAAAACATGCTTTCTATGTGTGAAGTGAGGGAATCCTGGTGAATAATGACAGATGATTAGTTTACTATGTTTTATTCTGCACAGATTTGGGAATGGATGATGAAGGTGATGATGATCCTGTTCCACTTCCAAATGTCAATGCTGCAATTCTCAAAAAGGTAAGAACATGTATTAAATTCTCCAATCAATACTACTTAAGTGAGTGAGAAAAACCTGAATATGTAATTTGTGTTGAGGCAGATTGAATGCTTGATCTCTGAGTAAAAGATACACTATATAGTTGAAGTTAGCATTCAGTGAGAAACTTGGGTTGGGAATGACTGTGCCAAACTTATATAAAGTAATTATATAAGGATGAGAGCAGACTGAGAACGGAGTTGGACTGAGAACGGAGTTGAGTGGAAAAAACAGTTAAGGAACAATGTGTCAGATATTTGAGAAACTAGTTCATGACTGTCAGCACAGAAGTAACCCAATGAGAGAGAAGGATTCTAGAAAAGGTATCAGTCAACCACGGTTAACTGGGGAACTTGACAATGGTATCAAATTGAAAGAAAATGCCTATAATGTTGCAGCGATTAATGGTAAAGCAAAGGCTTAGGAAATTTTTAAATGCCTTTGAAAAATGACCAAGAAAAGGGGACAAAATAAGCTATGATGGCAAAATAGACTGTGAGAGCTCATTTAAATGAGAGAGGCCGCAGTGAACATTCTTACCTTTTAAAGAAAGAGATGTGGAAATAGGAGATAAGGAAGTAGCAGAGGAGTTAAATAAATACTTTGCATCTATCTTCACAATAAAGGACACTAATGGCATTTCAATGATGGTAGTGTGGAGAAATGAACTCAATAACATTCACTAGAGGCGAAAAAAATGTACTAGGCAATCTAATGTAGCTAAAAGCTACAAAGTCTCCTAGGCCTGATGGGTTTTACCCTAGGGTTTTAAAGGAAGAGCTCCAGGGAGAGTGCAGGTGCTGGTCGTAATCTTCCAAGAATCCTTAGATTCTGGAAAAGTCCCAGAAGGTTGGAAAGGTACCAAATAACACCTTTAAACAAAACAGGGAGGGAGACAAAAGAAAATCTTAGATATCAGCCAATTAAGCTTAACATCTGTCATTGGGAAAATAATTCTATTATAAAGGGTAATTGAAGAGCAGTTATAAATACATTATTTAATGGTGCAGAGTCTGCGTAGCTTCATGAAGAAGAATTTATTGCGTTTTCTGAAGAGGTAGCAAACACTACAGACAAGGGGAACCAGTAGATGTAATATGTTTGGGATTCCAAAGGGGTTTGAAAAGGTACAGCACATAAGAGAAGAGTTCATGGTATTGGAGGTGGTACATTAGCGTTGATAGAGGATTGGCTAATTAATAGAAGACAGAAATAGAATAAGGGGGCATTTTAAGGATGGCAACCTTTAACTAGTGGAATCTCATAGGGATCAGTGCTGGGGAAACAATTATTTACAATATGTATCAATGACTTGCATGAGGAAAGTGAATGAATGGTCACAAAGTGTGTAATAGTTTGTGCAGATGGCACAAAAATAGAGGAAGGCGGACATGTTTGACAGAGGAATATAGACAGATTGAATGAGAAGTTGAAGACTTAACAGAGAGGATATAATCTGGGAAAATATGAGGTTATGTAATCTGGCAGAAAGATTAGAAGAGCTAAATATTATTTAAATGAGTAAATAATTTAAGCTCAGCAGTTCAATGGGGGGGGCAAATGGACTGTTGGCCTTTATTTCAAAGGGAATGGAGTATGAAAATATGGAGTCCTGCTAAAACTATAGAAGATACTAATCAGACCAGACATTAAATACTGAACAGTTTTGATCCCCTTCTCCAAAGGAGGATTTACTGGCATTAAAGACAGTGTAGAGAAGATTCATTAGGGTGATTCTAGATATAGAGGGATTTTCTTGTGAGAAAAGGCTGAGTAGTTTGGGCTTGAACTAAATGCATTCAAAAGAATGAGAGGAGACCTTCTTGAAACATGTAAGACTCGTAGGGTCTTGATAGTATAGATGCAGTGATATTGTTTCTCTCTTGTGGGAAAATCTAGGACTGGACGATGTGTTTGGAGTAAAGGGGACACCCATTTCACACAGGTGAGGATTTTTATTTCTCTGAGGATACTGAATTTCTGGAATTCTGTACCCCAGAGGACTATGAAGACTTGGATATTTTAAATTGTTCAAGACTCAGACAGATCTTTAATCAGCAAGAGTTATGGAGATAAGGCAGTAAAGTGGAGTTGAGGATTATCAGAGCAGCCATGATGTCATTGAATGGCAGAGCAAACTTGATGGGCTGAATGGCCAATTTCTGCTCCTACATCATATCATGTCAAGAGTAGGTCAGAGACTATGTGAAGAGAATTCTTCATGAAGGTGTTTAGTAAATTGATTCAGTTGTTAACATTCTTACTGTTAAGTTAGAGGGTTGAGAATTGAAGTGTCACTCTAGCTATTTTAATCTAGTATAGAAGGAACACTACATTTTCATTGTGATTACAATTTGGATAAGATTTTAAACCTAGATAAGAGATGGCATGACTGTTCAGACCAGTAATTTTTCTGTTTTACTGGTTAACATTCCTTAGCCTACCAACATCACTAAATCTGGATAAACTGTATGTTTGCTGTTTGAGGAAGAATTTGCTATGTATGTGTTAGCTTGCAAATTTATTACCATATCAACTGTGACCATACTTAAATAATAATTATGATTTGGAGATGCCGGAGTTGGTCTGGGGTGTACAAAGTTAAAAATCACACAACAGCAGATTATAGTCCAACAGGTTTACTTGGAAGCACTCTAGCTTTCGGAGCAACGCTCCTTCATCAGGTGATAGTGGAGGGCACGATCGTAACACAGAATTTATAGCAAAAATTTGCAGTGTGATGTAACTGAAATTATACATTGAAAAATTGATTGTCTGTTAAGCCTTTCATCTGTTAGAATACAATGATAGTTTCACTTCTTTACACTGTATTCTAACAGATGAAAGGCTTAACAGACAATCAATTTTTAATGTGTAATTTCAGTTACATCACACTGCAAATTTTTGCTATAAATTCTGTGTTACGATCATGCCCTCCACTATCACCTGATGAAGGAGCGTCGCTCGGAAAGCTAGTGTGCTTCCAATTAAATTCGTTGGACTATAACCTGGTGTTGTGTGATTTTTAACCAAATAATAATTGAATGTGAAGCACTTCACACCTCTTAAGGATGAGATACTTCTTAATGCAAGCTTTTCCCAGAGTTCACGATGTCACCAATTTTAATTCATCTGTTGTGCAAAATATCTTTCTTCAAGTGTTGTCTTGAGAACTTTGCCTTTTTTTGTTGTTTTTACCTTTGGTCACTAGCCTATTATTTCCTGCTGTATTTTCATAAATGTTCTCTATTATTTTCTGCACTGATTTCCTTTGCACTGTTGATTCTCTCTTTGGAAAATGAACCCTCTTATGATTTGTCAATATTTGTGTGAAACCTTGGATTTGCATGAGATTACCTCCACATGAAAAGAATTGAAACTATTGTTTTAAACAAAATGTTATTTTTTAAAATTTAAAAACATTCTAATGACAGTCTTCCATCTCATTTTTTTTCTCCTGAGTGAGGGTTCCCCTGCTATCATGGTTGATACAGTCTTCAGATATGCCCATTCCATTTCTTCCTTCAGTTCTTCTTCCCAGAACTGTGATGGGGTTCCTCCTATCTTCTTCATCCACTCCACATGCCTCCATGTACAACAGACCATCTTCTGTCATTTCTGCCTCTTCTAGCCTGATTCCATGGCAAACACAGGTTTACCTCCCTTTTCAGCATTCTCAGTCGTACTGAGCATCCTGTTTCTCTTGGACAGCACTTTTCTGTGTACCAGCAGGAAATACAACATTTGATTTTTAACTTTCTCTTTATTCACTGTCCATGGTCCCAAATAAGTTTTCCAGCTGAAACTGTGATGTACATGTGGTGCTTTAAATCTAGTATACTGCTTACAATGTGGCCTCCTTTACGTTGGGAAGAACAAATCTGGATTGGGTCTCTGTAGAACACCACCATGCAGTATGCAAGCATGACTGTGCTTCCGGTCTCCTGTAGTTTTAATTCTCCATCGTTCTCGCAATCTTACCTCTGGTGTTTATGTATTACTCTATTCGATGACGCTCAACACAAAGATATCCTGACTTTCGATTGCACAATTTAAACCCAAAGAACAATACCTAACAGGAATAGAATCTTTGGCCCTCCAAGCCTGTGCAGCCACATCATGCCCTTCCATACAAAATCTGCCTTCACTTAAAGAATCCATATCCCTCTTTTCCCTTCCGATTTATGTATTCAACCAAGTCCTTCTTGAACACTGCAATTGTGTCTGTTTCCACCTTATCTGGCATTTCAGCCTTTGTGTGAAAAACTTGCCTCATACATCTGTGTCCCCTAGTAATTGACCCCACCACCCTGGGAAAAAGCCTCTATCCACGCCATTTGC
>NC_057723.1:29550632-29562635 GCF_004010195.1 Chiloscyllium plagiosum | reverse complement strand
TACCTTTCCTTTCACGTACTTAAATATATTACATCTCCTACTTTTCTCTGAAAGATCAAGAACCCGAACTGTCAACTTTTGCACCAGTAATATTAATTAGCTTTCTTAGCGTTTTTTGGAATTTTCTGCTTTTATTTACGTTTCCTGCATCTGCAGCATTTTTTGTGCATTAGTAGTTGGTATGGATTTTACAAGATCGTTATGGATGTAGTGGGTCAAAAGTTGTTCTTTAGTTTCTACTATCAGAATTTTAATTCAGCCCTGGCCAGTGGAGTAAAAACTTAGTTCTCGGAGTTGAAAGGGCTGTGTGAAATGGGTTACGGGCGTGCAAACAATGAACAAGAATAGGTCACTTTGTCCTTTGACCCTGCTCCACCCTTCAATAAGATCATAGCTGATCTGATTTTAATCTCAATTTGACAATCCTGTCTGTTCCTGATAACCTTTGATCGACTTAGTAATCAAAATTATGTAACTTTACCTTTTTAAAAATATTAAAAGATTTTGCATCTGCTGCCTTTTGAGGAAGAGATTCTTGAAGGCTCCTAACTCAAAGAAAAAAGGATTCTTCATCTCCATCTTAAATGGGTGACCCTTTTATTTTTTTAAAACTGACCCTACTTTTTGATTCTCCCACAAGAGGAGGCATCCTTTCGACATCCACCCGGTCAAGTCTGCTCAGGATGTGCATGTTTCTGTTAAGTCACCTCTGACTGTTCTAAACTAACGACCTAGTCTTTCTCTCTGTTCCTCACAAGACAGGCTGTTCATTTTAGATATTAGTCTTGAAGCCCTTCTGCAATTGCTTCCAAAGCATTACCATCTTTCTGTAAGTACGATAACCATAACTGTTCACAAGGCTGCAGGTGTGGTCTCATTCTGAAGACCGAAGCAAAACTTTCCCAGCCTTATATTCAATCCACCTCTCAACAAAATACAGCACACTATTGGCTTTTCTGACTTGCTGTAACCTAATGCTAATGTTATGTGATTCATACACTAGAACATCTAGATCTCTTTTTCTTAGAGCTCTGCAACCTCTTACCATTAGGATAATATGCTTTTTTAAATTCCTTCTGCTAGAATGGACAATTTCACACTTTTCTTCTTAGTGCTCCATTTGCCAAATCTTTGCCTACTCACTAAACCTATCTATATCCCTTGTAGGTATTTGCATCCTCTTCGCAACATACTTTCCTGTCTATCTTTGTGTCATTGGCAAATTTGTCAATCAGACCATCAGCCCTTCATCCCAATCCTTCATGTAAATTGTAAGGAATTGAGTCTACCATTCCCTCAAAACTGTGTGTGCTGCCGATGTAATGTTCCTTGCACGGCAATCAGTGTACTGACAGAGATTGCAGCATTGACTTCTCATTTTGAAAGCACACAGACCTCTGAAGTTCACACAGAAGCAAAGCCAAAAAGGGGGATTGCTGATTGAGGCCCCAAACCAACCTGTGTGGCACATCACCTGTGACACCCTGCTAGCATGAAAAAGGCTCCATTATTTCTACCCTCTGGCTGGCTAACAGGAAGCAATCTTCTATCCATGCCACTGTTTTATCCACTATTCCTACCCCTAGATTTTTTTTCCCTCAATAACCTTTTGATGTGGCCTTATCCAATGTGATTTGGAAATCTAAATCCAGTACAACTACTGTTTCCCCTTTATCTGCAGCATAAGTTACTTGGGTAGGGAAATATCGGCCAAGTTCTTACAATTCAAAACCTTGTGACAAAGTAGCAGTAAGTAGTAAAGTAAAATTCACATTCACATCTCAGGATATTCTTTTTTTGAGATTGAGGTTAAGCAGATTAAAGGGAGTTTACCTGTGATTTATGTGATTGAAACAATAAACAAAATGGAAAGTATTCAATTCCTGGAACTAATATTCCTAACAAAATTCATCGGAAAGTTACTTTTTTATCTTGCCAAAACCTATGAGCTAAAGTGCACTGTTCTATATGGCAGAGTGTAACTTTGGTATTGTAATCAAGCTATTATTCCTTTTTGTTCATCTATACTTTCACTCATTCATCTTTCACCTATCCATCTGTTGTGTCTAGGTGATTCAGTGGTGCACTCACCATAAGGATGATCCTCCTCCTCCTGAAGATGATGAGAACAAAGAAAAGAGAACAGATGATATTCCAGTATGGGATCAGGAGTTCCTCAAAGTAGATCAGGGAACACTATTTGAGCTAATTCTGGTGAGTATTTTTTTTAAAGTATATTAATGAATACTGTAAATTTTTTTCTCTTCCAGTCTGCTTGTGTGGCAGTTTGACTTGTATATTTAGCTGGTCCAGGATGAACCCCTCATTTACTGCAGTCAACTGCCTGTTTGATTTCTCTCGGCCTCTTATCTATGATAGAGAACATGATCAATAACTTGCTGTCGTGATCACCATTCATCATGATGCCAGAACCTTCCGGCCCATGATCGTTATAAAATGTAAAATTCTAAATTTCCTGTGCTAAAACTGAGCTTAAAATTTATTCCTGACTTTTTTTGAACCATTATTAAGCAATTCAGATTTCCAAAAGGGTTGTATGTTGGTGTACCATAAGTGGGATATATGTTTGAATGTGAATTTCTAATTTCACCTGGTTGTGGAGCAGAATATTTCCAGAGATTTTAAAGCAACTAAGCACCAATTTTTACAGTCTACTTTTATTTGGTCGCGAGTAACTCATTCTATAGCAGCGTTGAACTTTGTTCTGACCACACAGATTCCCTCACTGCTATTGGATTGAAATAGCCCATTCCAAGTAAAAACCGAGAAATGTGGAAGCTGGAGATCTGAAACAAAAAAAACGAAGTAGTGGAGAAACCCAACTGGTCTAGCAGTATCCGGAGAGAGAAAAACAGAGTTAGTGTTGAAAATGCTCATTCTGTGTCTCTGTCGCTGCTGCCAAACCTGCTGAGTTTCTCCAGCACTTTCGTTTTGTTTAAGAACAAACAGGCTTGTTTCCCTAATCATTTGTTATCTTTCCTTGTACTCTGACCTTGACAGATTTCAATACAATAAACCATTCCAAATACAGTATTTCTCTGTGGTCTCACTCTGTAAGGCTGCTCTTGTTTGGTATTTTTTAATCTGATAGTAGGTATGACAACCTAACAGTAGTTTCTCTTCTCACCTGTTTTACTACGTGCAGAGTTCCACACCTCCCAAATCGATCTATCTTTGGCTCCTTTCTCTACATGCTACCTTTCAACAATATTATCCGTTGACATGACATTAGCTTCACACATTAACTTTGATAAACACACTGCTATGCCTCTCCACCTCTTCTTTTGCCCCCATTGCCTTTGTGTATTATTATGACTGCTTGTTTCTCTCTTGAATGAGTTCTAGCTTTCTCCAGGTAAGCATCAGCACAATAAGCCATTGTCTTTGTGCAGTAATGACAACATCACTCCTTTTGCACTGATTTCATTCCTCCTCGTACTTGCTGAATTCTCAGTCTCCCAATTCCCCAATTTCTTCTTGTTCTTTACCTCCCTCTATTTTCCCACTCTTTCTCTGAAGCCTTCTTTCATTGCAGTTCTACATTAACCAAGATCCTTTCTTGTTGGGAATGGTTGAAATATCACCTCTGGTTGCGCAAAGTCCACACACGCAAAAAGAGAAACCTGACGTCATTGGAAGAGATGAAACATTTTAGTGACTGTAACAAGTCAAACTGTTTCAAATGAAGTGGAAAATTAAGTTTTTTTTTTTTGGCCTTTAGTATCTTTTTGCCAAGTTATTTGGGTAGCATGCAGAAAATTAATTCCTGAAAATATTAGGAAGATTAAGAGTTTAGCAAGAAAAATGGTAGAGCAGATGGTGTTTACTGAGACTCTGCAGTTGGCCTCAGAGTCATGGAGATCTACAGCCCAATTTTTTTAAAAGGACCAAATGTATAAAATTCTGTCCCATTATCAACTATGGACATTAAGTTCCTTTAAAGGAACACTATCCTCACTGTTAATGTACAGAAATCACTACCTGCTATTCTGTTTTAAAATACTTTACTTTTTTGCTACAACCCTTTTTGGAATCTTGATGGAGTGAAAATATGCAATTGAGATATCAGTTTTTTTTGTTATTTAGGCTGCAAATTATTTGGATATTAAAGGTCTGCTTGATGTGACGTGCAAAACAGTAGCAAATATGATCAAAGGTAAAACTCCAGAAGAAATTCGTAAGACTTTCAACATCAAAAATGACTTTACTGAGGAAGAAGAAGCCCAGGTAATAACAACAACTCTTACTTTTTATTTTAATTTCAATTGCAGAAAGCCAGGTTTAGATTTTCTGGTTTTGAAATGAACAAATTGTTTGTCCTAAAACAAAGAGCCAGACTAAAACAGGGAGTAGCTGTATTGCTTTTTATTCTGTCTGCATGTAAATTGCCTCATTTATTTAGCTGGTTTAAATATAAGCAGAAGTCATAGGACTATAGAGCAGGAGTAGCCCTGGAGTCTGCTGTTGCCATTCTAAATCAATTCTCGCTCAACACCATTTCTTGTGATTTCCTCATATTCCTTTGTCATGAGAAATTTGTTGATCTCTGCCTTGAACACAGCCAATGATTGAACTTCCACAGCCATTTGTGGTGCAGAACTCAGGATTTCATTTCTTTAGGTGCACTGTTTTTCACCATGTTACTCTTTTCTTTAAAAACAGGTTCGTAAAGAGAATCAGTGGTGTGAAGAAAAATAAAGGTCCCTGTCCTCGATAATTCTCTAACCCGCTGAAAGAATTTTCCAGTTGCTGTTGCACTGCACTGTTTTGTAAATGTTTAATATTTGGAAAATTCGACAAAAGGAAAAAAAAGCATTTAATTGCATGATGTTTCCTTACTTGTTCAGAGCAGTATGTTCTAAGCTCTATTGTTATTACACTAGGATTGGAAGTGACATCCAGCTTTACACCACATGATTCATTGTAGGAGTTTGACTTCAAGAGGATTAGAATGTCTCTGTGTCATTAAATCTAAATAGTGTGGTCTAGACAAAAATCCTTTAATACAGTTGGCATATCTGATTTTCATGTAATCTAGTCTAGAAGACAGCAGGATATGCATTAAGGGGGTTTTGTTCAGTGATTGACAGCAAATTCACCCCTGTTTTAAGCAATTGAACTATCATTTGCTTCTTTACCAATAATTGCACAATAATTTGAAGAGATTTGCAGCATGAAGGGTACGGCCAGATTATCCACGGTAATTTTAAAAATTGATTGAGACAATTCTCCTTTCTGTGTGGGTTCAAGTACAGAGCACATTCTTTACACTGTAACCAGAATTGTGACTTGCTTCTATATCCAAGAATTACTGTGGACCCGTTTTCCCATTTAGTATTTGTATTCTGATTTTTGAATATTTTAGAAGTACAGTTCTCTTCTGATTAAAGTAAGTTTCACTTTCTTGCACCGGCTGCCCTCCTCTGCTTCACTTTTTTGCTGAAAAGTACCTGATAATCAGAAAGTAGTGTAAGTTTCATTGAACAGCAGTGCTACTGAAAGACTCCCTAATAGAGTTATGGGAGCTCCAACCTTTACAGGCCATTTACTTGTTTAGATTTGTTATTTACTTACTTGTTCTGTACAGTGTACTTGACTGCAATTACAAATTAAAATACTCCAATTTCTCTGCTTGTGATTTGTTGTCTGTTGATCAATAAAATGTATCTATAAATTGCACTCAGTCCATGTTTTACGTTATTTTGTCATAATCTATTAGTATTTTCAAAACTTTTTTTATATTTCTTGGGATGAGAACCTTGCCAGCAAGGTCAGCAATTGTTGCTGATTGTAATTGCCCTGTAGGTGCTAGTGACCTGCTGTCTTGAGCTGCTGTAGTGCTCCCAGAGGGTTGTTTGGAAAGGAGTCAGAGTATTTTGACCCAGTGGTAATGAAGGATAAGCAATAGAGTTCCAACTCAATGAGTGTAATTTTGGAGGAGAACCTGTAAGTGCTGCTGTTTCATGCATCTGCTGCTGTTGTCTTGTGTGTTGTAGGTTTGCAAGATGCTATCAAAAGAGCATTTGTGGTTTGCTACAGTGAATGCTGCATTTTGTATAACAGGTGTCACTATGTTGGTGATGCAATGTTTAAGTTGGTGGATAAGATGTTGATTAAAGGGGCTGGTTTGACTGGATCATGTTGAGTACTGTTGGAGACCCATATATGCAGACAAGTGGAGGGTATTCCACCACACCCTTGACTTGTGCCTCAAGTTGATGGAGAGCTGGGAGATGAGCTACTTGCCACAAAACTCCCAGCCATTTACCTGTTCTTGTGTTCACAATATCTTTATATCCATGCTACGTGAATGAATTATCATAATTACAAAACTTTTCCTTTAGGTGTTTTTCCCTGCCTGGTTGATGTTTTGTAACCGCAAATTGGGAAAAAATAACTTTCTTTACTAAGACCTTTAGGAGGCTTCAGGCCCATTGATCAGCAGCAATCTGTTCTGAGAGCTCTGCTCACAGCTGATAGCTGTGACATATTCCACCACAGCAGCTGAGAACAATCCATAGCATTCTAAAACACGTAACATTCCCTATCTCCCAATGTTAACAGATCCCTTCATCTTTAGTCAAAAATGCATCAGTTCTTTCTTTGGTCATAGGCAATGTGTACCATGTTTTATGGAAATCTGCCTATTAGTTTTTAACACAGATTGTTTGTTGCCAACAGATTACAGCTGAAAATATCTCCAGTCACGTTCAGAGATGGAATCTGAAATGATAACCATGAAATTATTGCATTTTAATAAAAAATTATCTGGTTCATTAATTCCCTTTATTGGCAAGGAAATCTGTTGTCCTTACCTGATCAAGCTGACTTGTGACTCCAAATTCTGATGTTACTCTTAACTGCCTTCTGAAATGGCTTTGCAAGCCATTCAACTATGCTAAATTGATAGAGAAAAATCAAATTGATTAATGTAACTTGAAAAACTCTCAAACACAGGGATGTTCCTCCACTGGATGAATTGCAATGGTTCAAAAAGACAGCTCACACATAGTTTTCTCAATTTTTTCTCTCAACTGCCTTCACATCCAATGAGGGAATAAATTAAAAAAAAGAACAAATGCATTCAACCTATTTGTGATACCAGTGAAGAGTACAGACTAGGGATGAATTAAAGCCCTTCCTGATTTAACTGTTTTTCACATGACACCTGCTGTGTTTGGGTGATCAGAAGACTTGGACCTCAGTATTTCAGAATTGGCAGAGGTTTCTTATTCCATGATTCTTAATTTCAATCCATGGTAAGTTGACACTTAATAGTGCAATGAACGTGGTCAGAATTGATGTGTATTGTAATATTTGCCATTATATCTGAACTTGGGTTGCTGAAACTGGTATATCTGAGGTACATGTTAAAAGTGGTTTAAAATACTGTATTCCCAATAGGTCTGTAAAGATGGTGTACATCAAGTAGAGGCTAGAGGGAGCTGTGGCACTGCAAAATATCATTGTTGAGCATTTAATTTTGGTTGGATGCTGCCATCTGATGGTGAACACTAACAAATCCAAGCAATTTGCAGCAGTCAGGAATGCAAAACAAGGGCCTTTAAATATCATTAAAGGGCAATGAGTGTCATTTTGAAAGTGCATACAGCAACAGTGATGAAGATAACATAACATCACCTGAGACTGCTGCAAGGTTGTATTTGAAATATAGAACATCTGAGTTAACAAATTTCTGTGCTTGAAATTTTTTTTTCAATATAGAAAGAAAGAAATTACTTCTGGCATCAGTGCATAGAGAAAGCAGCTACAACATTTGATCACCCAAACAAAGCACTGAGTGTCATATGAAAAACATTAGATTAGGAAGAATTTTAGTTAATCCCTAGTCTGTATCTTTTTGTTTGGTTGTGAACATGGGCAAATTACAATTATCAGGATAAGAACCTCAACAATTGCTGCATTGGCTGTCTGCAAAGCATTGTGGAAATTTTCTGGCAGAACAAAAAATGAGTGTAGAAGTCTTGTTATAGTCAGTGTTCACTTTTGTTGGCATTCAAATAAAAGCTGCTTAATTGGCTTGGGCATTTTGGCATGATGGAAATCTGTTACAAAGCCAGTGACCATAATGATCATATTTATGGTGAGGTATTCTCTGGATAGATGAACAGTAGAACACCCAACACTGTGCTTCAAGGATGGTTATCCTAGACATTAAATACCAAACCTGGAATCGCTTACTGATGACAGAGGAAAATCATGACACCTCATCTGAGTTGGTGTGAACCACTGTGAGCTTACAGTAGTTTGGTAATAATAACAATGTAAAAGGATTGACAATTTCACACCATTAACAAAGTTGAGATACGAGCACACCCCTCTGAAATGGATTGCATGCCCATGATCTTCAGTAGATGGAAGGATGCTGGAAACTGTGACCCAGAACACACTGCCTGAAAAGCTAGAAGAGGCAGAAATTATCATTGCACTTAACCAAAAGCACATTTGGATGTGCACTTGAGGTGATGTAATTTGTGGACCAAGAACAGAAAGGTGTTTCGGACTGAATAATTCTTTTTCGACTCTCACAGACACTATGGGCCTATTGGTTTCCTGTGCTGTAAATGTGTTTCTATGCAGCACTATTTTGTATTCTTAGGATGTTGTAAAGAACTTTGTAACTTTATGGAAAATTTAGAAGGGTATTGAACTTTGCCATACAAAATGACATAATTTGTATGCAGTAAATTCCTTCAAACAGCTCAATAAACCAATTTGCAAATGTAGAACGGTGCAGGTTAAGGGCTTTCCAGCAGCCATAGAGATATCTGGCACTTGGATTAAATTTCACCCAGTAAATGAACAGTACCTGTAGTGACTCTTCAACGCAGTAATAGTTCCTGCATAATCTAAGTATATTCCCATGAGGAAAAAAAGAAATGTATCCAAAGGTGAAGGTCCCTAGATGAGGAAAAAAAAATAAAATAAATTTATTAAGAAAAGGTATATGTCAAGCATCAAGTATGGAATAAACAGACATAATCCTTGAGTATGGGGAAATGGTAAGGTAACAAGAGGTAAAACAAGATCATTTATAAACATTTAGAAGGTAAAAAGATAGTTAAAAAGAATTATAGGCCCAATTAGATACACAAAGAAAATCTTGTGGAAGTTCATGGCATGATTGAGGTAGTGAATATATTGCATTGCCTTCACAAAATTAGGGGATGATATTAACACTACAGTAAAGGAGGTAGGATTAGAGATATTGAAGAGAACAAAACTAATCGGAAAGGGGTTCTAATGGAATCACTCAAACTTTACAAGTCACCTGTTTCAGACTAGATACAATCGAGGCTGCTGAAAGGAACAAGGCTGGAAATAATGCTCTGACCACAATCTTTCAATCCATTTTGTACTTGGGAGTGATGCCAAAGACTGGAGGATTTGTAAATGTTACACTCTGTTCAAAATAGGAGAGAGGGACAAGCCTGGTAACTACAGATCAGTGAGCTTAATGTTGAAGATGGAAAAACTACTTGAGACTATTGTGGGAACAAAATTAATTCTTAATAAATGTATTAAAATGGTTCAGCCAACACAGAGCTCTTAAAGGGAAATCATCACCTGATTGATTTATTTGATGAAGTAACAGAGAGATTTGACAATGATGGTACAGTAAATGTTATATACATGGAGTTTTAAAAGGTTTTTGCCAAAGTAATTCATAGCAGAGCAGAAGTGATGATGGCATCAAAGGGTTGAATTAAGTTTGGATATGCAACTTCCTAAGCGATAGGAGTAGTGATGAATAAATGTATTTCTAAATGGAGAGACATACGCAGTGGAGTTCTCCAGGTATTAGTGTTGGGATTTTCTTTTAAACCATTCACTTTGGTAAAGGATGATCTGCTGTTACTCTGGTTTTGAAATGGCTGAAAAGTGTAATGTATAATCAGCCCACAGTTACAAACAATGGAGCAAACAATGTTTGAAGGATCGGGAAGATGTGTCGTCCTTTGATGTGTTTGGTACCTTCCCAGTTAAGCCTACTCCATTTTAGCTGATCATAAACCAAGGGCTCTCATGACTCCTTTTGATGCTTTTGGAGGTGCTTTGAAAACATCCCTAAAGTTTGTCTGCTTCCTTCCTGGGAGTTTCCTGTCACAACTGAGTTTATATTAAAGTAGTACTTCTGGAGTCTGCAGTCAGGTTTACATAGCCCACCATCAGAACTGGTTTTGGGCGATTAGCACTGCCATAACTGGGCAAGGCGGCTTTGGTGGGGATGCTCTGTTAGACTGCCTTTCTTGCAGTAGATTTGGAAGAACTTGTGAAGGCACTGCTGATGGCACCATTCCAGTGCTCTGACGTGTCTATTGTGGGTTATCTGAGTCCCCAGGCCTTTGGAGTTCAGCGATCACAGCCATGAACTGAGATCCTGGCTCTCAAATACATTTTCCTCAGGCAGCTGAAGGCTGAGCTAGCAAATTGGAGGCAATGATGAATTTATTGAAAGAAGGCTCCCAAGATATAGCAGATGCTCCACGTTTTCCAGGATTTCACAATTGATCGCAGTTGCCAGGAAATGTTGAGTTGCAGGAATCGATTGGATTTTTAAAAATACAGGTCGACGACTGATTCCTGTTAAAATCAAAGGTTTTGGGGGTAGATGGAAATATGGAATTAGAAACACCAAGTTATCAGCCATGATCTTATTGAATGGCAGAGAGGACTGCTGGGGCCATGTGGCTTACTTCTCCTACTTTACATATGCAAATGACCTTAGCTTTCTGGGTGAAAGGCTAATTTTCTCGTGTCTTTGGAGAAAGAGTTAATAATGACCTGGAACTCACAAGTGCCATTCTCAAACTGAAGCTCTGTCATTGAGGTTGGAGTCAAATTGGTTTTAGATAAAGATGGAGTAGCATGAACAGCTGTCCATTTAATGTATAGATTATCTCCCTACCCATGAGTAATTGACTGGAGGTGAGATGAAATATTGCAAGGTAAATGGAGAAGTTGGCATTAGGATCATTGCTTTCCTTGTTATGTATGAATGGCTGGGATTTATGACCAGGGAGTACAATTTTAAAGTTGTGGATGTAGCAAATTGTGAAGAGGGTTGTAGTGGCTCAAGGTTCAGAAGGACATTGACAGATTGACAAAACAAAAACGCAACACGATATCAGATACAAATGAATGCAGAGAACTGTTACTACGTTATTGCTACAGTTAACTGCCTTGGCCTTATTGTCAGAAATTCTAACATCATAGGCTTTAGCTTCTGCTCCCTCCCATCTCTTTAAATTCTTCCTTAAAGCCGAACTCTGACCTTTTGGACACTTCTAATTCTCCTTCAGCCCATCATGCATTATTTTCCAATCCTGACTATTCCAGTAATCTTTTGCTTGATCTCCCACCTTGCAACCACATCTTGAGTTTCTCCAAAACTCTTCTGCCTGTAACCTAATTCATTGCACTCATAACTCCTGAAATTCTCATCCTTGATTTAAAATTTGTCCTTGGCCTAAGTCCTCTCTACCTCTGTGACCTTCAGCAGCCCTACAACCATCTAAGATTTATCTTGCATTTCAGCAATTTCCAAGTTTCACCACTGGTGATTGTTGAAATACTTAGCTCCTGAGCTCCGGAATTGCTTCCATAAATCTCTCTGCTTCACTTTTTCCTCAAGGCATTAATTGAAAGCTATATCTTTATTTTTTATGTTTTATTCTTGTAAGGAGTGTGGGTATTACTGGTAAAGCTGGCATTTGTTGTCCATCCCATATTATCCTTGAACTGAGTGGCACACTAGGCCATTTCAGAATTCACGAGGTAAAAACAATGACTGCAGATGCTGGAAACCAGATTCTGGATCAATGGTGCTGGAAGAGCACAGCAGTTCAGGCAGCATCCAAGGAGCTTCAGCAAAATCGACGTTTTGGGCAAAAGCCCTTCATCAGGAATAAAGGCAGAGAGCCTGAAGCGTGGAGAGATAAGCTAGGGGAGGGTGGGGGT
>NC_057723.1:29543901-29550519 GCF_004010195.1 Chiloscyllium plagiosum | reverse complement strand
CACCCTCCCCTAGCTTATCTCTCCACGCTTCAGGCTCTCTGCCTTTATTCCTGATGAAGGGCTTTTGCCCGAAACATCAATTTTGCTGAAGCTCCTTGGATGCTGCCTGAACTGCTATGCTCTTCCATTTCAGAATTCAGTTGAGAGTCAACCACATTTCTTTGGACCTGGAGTCGCACAAAGACCAGATAAGGTGTGGGTAACAAATTTCGTCATTTAAAGGACATCAGTGAACCAGATGGGTTTTTACAATAATTGATAATGGTTACATAGTTGCCATTAGGTTAGTTTTTAATTCCATGGAGGGATTCACACCCATGTTCCTCAAAACATTAGCCTTGGGCACAGCGTTACTAGTCCAGTAACAATGCCACTGTGCCACTGCCTTCCTGTAACATTGCCTTGTGTGGCTTAGAGTAAAATTTTATTCAGTAATGCTCCTGTGACATGTTTTTACTACATGAAAGTTGTTATTGTGAAGTGCTTGTTGTTTTAGTGAAATGAAAACAGCTGACATAAGGACAATTTCTTTATAAAGTAAACAACTTTTGGAAACGTACTGGGGCTGTGAAAGCAAAGCGTCTTGGAGTAATTTAAAAAGCTGTTGGATGTAATGATTGTGGAGGACTATAGGATATTTTAGATATATTAGATAAAGAATGGTCTTCCTCATCTGTATCTATTTTGTGAGGGTCTGCTACAGTGTGGGAGGCAGTCTGATATGCAGTTCTTTAGTTAAACACAAAAACAGAGACACTGCTCTAGCTTAATGAGAGAGAATTGCTGTGATTCTCCACAACTCAATCTTATATAAGTGCCACTTAGTTTTAAATTACTATGTACACAAAATAAAAATGCTAGATTGGCCATTGACACTATTCATATTTGGAGAAAACAAATTATATTAAAAGTTTAATTGATTTTTTTAAACAGATGATGAATGATTTTTGTGGTCTTTGCTGAATAGAAATGTGAAAGCAGTGCTCTGAACATTTGCAATATTTAACTTTTACTGCTATTTCTACCCTTTATGGAAATATATGACCAGGGTTTGTTTTATCCACTTATAATATGAAATTTGGGATCCCTACACACTGTGTATTAGGACTAGAGAGGTCAAACAAACTCTGACTCAATGCTTCGCAAGCTATTTTCCAAAGTGATTCTATTTTAAGACTTGAAAATTACTGTAGCTCTCGATGCCAGCAAAAATAACACAGCAATAAAGCAGCACAGTGATATTTAATATACAATTATCAAAATTCACATAATTCAACATAAAATAATATAAAATCATGATAAAGATATATAAGGTATGTTATTATTGTTTAGTAATTTTAGATTTTTTGGTTTCAGTTTGGTAAAGGTAACTTGTTTTTTAAAGAGGACAGGAGGTTGTTAGGAATAATGAATGAAATACATCATTACCAAGAAAGCATATGGTTCAATTTATGTCTCGCAGAATATCTTTGCTGTTAATTGATGAAATGTTTATTATGCTGAGTTTACAACAGTGTAAATAGATAAGGCCTCACTAATGTGCTTGCAGTTCAGAAGAATCAAGTTTTCAGTTCAATAGAACAGTTTTCACCCAGCAGAAGGGTTTTAGTCTGTGAAGTCTTCAAATTGAGACAAGTTGGATAGAAGTTTATAAGTATCCAGAACTGAAAAACAAAGATTTAGGGAATCAGAACTGAAAGGAGTTTCAGATTGGCAGAACTGGAAATAATTCAAAAGTTCTCTCAGAAATCCAAGAAGGGAAATTGGAAAGAGTCAGTTAAGTAAAACATTAAAGATTGAGATAGGAATGATGGATCTCCAGAATTGTATTTCTCTAAAGGATATTGTGGGTAAACAGCGTGAAACCATGTTCTAAGAAAGGGTTCCTGGAAAAGTTAACTTTGTTTCTCTCTCCACAGATGCTGCCAGACAGGCTGAGCTTCTCCGGCAAATTCTGTTTTCATTGTTGAAACTTTGATTTGCTGTTTATGTTAAGATCTTTACAAGCTATCCTTTCTATAGCTTTTCATTTTTGTGTAATAAACTTTTGTAGTTATGTTAAAGTTCATTGGCAGTCTCATGTCTGTTCAGTGATTAGCCATCACGGTAACCAACTACAAAATTTTAACATACAACCTATCAAGTGGAGTTTCACTCTGGAATCTGATTTGACCAGTACTACCATCAGTTTAAATCATAATAAAGTATAGGAATTCATTTAAGTTAAGAGTGATGTGTCTCGGTTTAAAGAAATGAGGAAGTTCCAGACATAAAACAGGAGCAATGTGGTGAAGCATATTACATAATTTTAGGTTTTTAAGTGGCTTAATGCTGATAAGAACTTTCTGGGAGTAGAAGATATTACAGCGGATTATTTGACATCATTGACCAAGATGAAACTGTGAGGGTTAATGGATAATTTGGAGGTAGAAATCAAAAGTAGAATTTTTTTCAGGATCAGGTACTTAAAGTGATCACACAACATTTTAGAATTGAGGTAATTAGCTAGCATTAGCTGACATTCCATTGGAAATGAAAAACAAACCGAGTTAGAGCAAAAAGTGAATAAAAAGAAAAGAACAATTGAAAAAGAAGTCTAATTTAAAAAGTTTGATCTTCAAAGCAAGAGGGAACTCAACCAACCTGAGTTAGATAAAGAAAAGCTTAGAGTAGGGAAGAAAGAATGGATGATAACTCTGAAAACAATGCTGATTTTAATGAGAGATTCGATTTAAGTGAAATCTGTGCTTAGTGTCTAAATTTACAAAGGATGGAGTGGATAGATGTTTCATCGTATTTGAAACAGTAACTCAGAAGATGAAGTGGCCAAAAAGATATTTAATGTTACAATCTGTTTTGATAGTTACAGCTAACTATAAATGTGTATACCAGTTGTTCAGAAAGACAGTCTGAAGACAGGAATACTTGATGCTTATGAACTTGTCCCCAAAGCTTATTATTTTAAATTTAGGACTATAAGAACAAAACCAATCAGACATTTGTAGAATTAGCAAGAGCGCAAGAAATGGTTCGGGATCACTGATGTTAGAGAAAAAAATTGAGGACCTAAAGGAAGAATATGTAAAGAATTCCAAAGTAATTTTACTGTGAACCTTAAAATTTATTTAGATGAAGATCAAGTATAAATAAAACTATGAAACAGCAATCCTAGCAGATGCTTACAAAAACTCACCAATGCAATTAAAATATAGGGAGATAGTCATATGGGAATTCAAAGCAATTGGAGGAATAGAAAATCTAGGGATAGAAAACTAATTAGTTTCAGGGAACAAACAAAGTAATAGAACAGAGAGGCAAGAATTTAATAGTGACATAAAGAAAATAATATCCTTCCATTGTAATATAACTGGACATCATAAAGCTAACTACTGGGAGTTAAATAGGAGACCAATTACAATGGTAGGATCACCTAAAGTGTTGTAAAGTCCCTCATTAGGGCTTAGAGGGCAAATTAAAGCACATGAAATTGGGTTAATACCTTGACATAGATCGTGAATTGGTTGAGAGACAATAAACAGAGAGCGGGAATAAATGGATCTTTTCTTTCCCAAATGGTAGGCAGTGACTAATGGGAAACCACAAGGTGAGCTCCAATTATGCACATTATATATATGGCCTGGATGAGGGGTCCAAATGCAACATTTCTGAGTTTGCTGATGACACAAAACTGGGTGGGGTTGTGAGATTTAGATGAAAAGTGTCAGCAGGCAAACACATGGCAGATGCTGCATAACATGGATAAATATGAAGTCATACACTTCAGTGTGAAAAACTCAGAAAGGAAGAGTATTATTTAAATGGCGATACATTGGGAAGTGTGGATCCACATAGGGATCTGTGTTTTTTGTACACCAGCCAATGAAAGTAGACAGGCAGGTGCAATAAGCAAATGGTATATTGGCCTTTATTGCAAGAGGATTGGAGTTCAGAATTAGAAGTGTATTACTGCAGTTATTCAGGGATGAGACCACACCTGGGGTATGCAGTTTTGGGCTTCCTACCTTATAATGGATATACTTGGCATAGAGGGATGCAGTAGAGTTCATTAGATTGAAGCTGATGGTATGACTATGTTATGAGGAGAGATTAGCTTGACTGGGTCTGTACTCCCAAGTCTTCAGAAGGATGAGAGGGGAGGGGATCCGATTGAAACATATAAAATTCTAACTTTGCTGAACAGAATAGATGGAGAAGGGATGTTTTCCCTGGTTATGGAATCTAGATCTAGAGACACAATCTCAGGGTACAGGGTAGACCATTTGCAACAGAAATGAGGAAATTATCTTAACTCAAAGGCTGGTATACCAATGAATTCTCTACCACAGAAGGCTATGGAGGCCAAGAAGCTGAATATATTCAAGAGAGAGATTTGTTTACTTTAGATTTTAGAGGCACCAAGAGTAATGGGGAGAAAGTGGGAAAATGACATTGAGATAGAGAATCAGCCATGATCATATTGAATGATAGAGTAGGATTCAAGAATTGAATGGCCTACTCCTGTTTCCAGTTTGTATGTTTCTATTAAAGAATCATCAGAAAAGGTGCATCAGTAAAGAACTAGCCATTAGAGGTGTAGCAGTAGTACAAGAGGAACATGTTCTCTTGAAAATGAGTAAGGAGGAGATGGCTTAGCACAATGAAGAAAATTTTTCCTCAACTATATATAAGGAGAACCAGACTTGAAGTTCTGAATATTTTATTTCAAAGGGAAACTTTCAGAGTTATTCCTGGATGCTTCTAATCAAAGAGGGAAACCTATGAGGATATTAGGTGACATGTCTCTGAACTCCAAACATCAAAAACTGCACCATTAATTGTAATTGCAGCTTTTGAAGAACTGTTTAGTAGGGTCACAACAGATTTGTCGAGGACTGCTATCTAAAACCGAGAGTGGAATCAAGACTTTTTAGCAATTCTGGATGTTTCAACAAGATTTCCTAAGGCAATGCATTGGGGAAATTACATCTAAAATGGTAATGGAAAAGTTAGATCGGTTTCCTTTACAAGATTCAGAGTACTCAAAGAAATATACTCAGATCAAGGTTCAAATTTTATCTCATAAATATTCAAAAAAAAAGAATAGATTGGTAATAAAACAATTTACATCTTCAATTTATCATCGAAAACCACAATGAACTCTCAAAAGGTGGTATTGAACTTTAAAAAACATGGTTAGAACTTATGGTCAAAAATATTTGAATAATTGCAATAAAGGGTTCATTTAGTACACCATTAGTGATGCCCTCAATGAGTCCACTTAATTTTGTCTTTTTAAACTGATGAGCGTGAGGTAAAAGCACCCGCCAACTTAATTAAAGAGACTAATTTTAGAGACTATACTTCAAAACTATGTGTCAAAATTCAGAGATAAATCAACCAAAACTTGGCAAATAATCATTTGAAAATTGCTCAAAAAACAGTGAAAACTATAGCAAATAAAAGGTCAAATCTCCAAAATTTGTTGCTGCAGGCACGCCATTAGTACTATTATCTATCTTTGGGAGGCATTAAAAGTGGTTTACTGGATCTTATCGCATCAAAAAGAAATGCAAAGATGTGAATTATGCAGTGAATACTCCAGAAAAGAGGCAAACCAGGACATGCATCACTAAGTCATAGAGTCATACAGCATGGAAACAGACCATTTGGTCCAACCAGTCCATGCCGAATATATCTCAAACTAAACTAGTCCCATATGTCTGCTCCTGGCCCATGTCCCTTCAAATCTTTCCTATTTATGTACTTATCCAAATGTCTTTTAAATGTTATACTTGGCTTCCATCAATTCCTCAGGAAGTTCATTCCACATGCCTATCATTCTCTCTGTAATTATTATTTAAAAAGATAGTATGACATGTAAGTTCATTGGGAGAAAAGCACACTTGCAGTGGCGAAAGAAATAGGGAGTGAAATAAAAATATCAGATTGATTCAAGAATGAATTGGAAATTCAAAAGTTGAACCTTGCAATCAGATTGGATAATACAATGCTCAATGGTAAATTACGCAATGCTATCAACATGACTGACAAAGCATGTTATAAATTCAGGAATCATTTTGTGTCAGTAGAGTAGGAAAAACATACTTGGCTATACATAATGTTCTTGCAGAGGCTACACTATCCTTAAAACAGCACCCTTATAGTCTGAAGCCAGAGAAATTAACTCAAGTGAGGGACAAGACTATATGCATGATATTATTAATCAAATTATAGTAAGTGGAGCTCAGCTATCATGATGTTATAAAACTCAAATAAGTCACAAAGCATGGGGATCATGACAAAGTTTGTCCAATGTGTGCAGGAGGGTTTCCTGACACAATATGTAGATAGGCCAACAAGAGGTGAGGCCATACTGGATTTGGTTCTGGGTAATGAACCAGGCCAGGTGTTAGAATTAGAGGTAGGTGAGCACTTTGGGAACAGTGACCACAATTCGGTGACTTTTACTCGAGTGATGGAGAGGGATAAGTGTGCACGACAGGGCAAGAGTTATAGCTGGGGGCAGGGAAATTAGGATGCGTGGCTTGGAAAAGTAGGCTTCAAGGCAAAGGCGTAATTGATATGTGGAGCTTGTTCAAGAAGCAACTATTGAGTGTC
>NC_057723.1:29526355-29541318 GCF_004010195.1 Chiloscyllium plagiosum | reverse complement strand
AACATTTGAATGAGCTGTTCAATCTATCACACACAGTCAATGTGGTCATAAATCTGGCTAAAACTAAATTTGCTAATGTGAAGGTGACTTTATTTAGCCAGGTTAAGAAGCACCTAGAAAAGTAAGTATAAAGGCTATCTTAGATTTTCTTATACCTAAACCAAAATGTGAAATTTTGCAATACATTGTCATAAATAGATTTTATTGAAAGTTCATTCAAAATTTCAGTAACGTACTGGCTTCTTAAATAAGTTGGAAGAAAGGTAAGAAATTTAATGGACAAAAGAATGTCAGAGTTGTCAAACTGAAAGCTACGCAAACAACCTCATTATTTTTAGCAACAGTAAGTTATGAGAACCCATTCACATTGGCAGCTAATCCCAATACCATCAGTGTTAGTGCAGTGCTATTGCAGAAAGACAAGTTGTGGTTTGAATGGGCAGTCAGTTATTTTTCTAGCAAATTGATTTCTTGCCATGTGAAATATTTGACCATGGAGAAGCACTTATCCTGGTCCTAGCTATACAGAATTTCAATGCAACATGTCCAATAACTCTAAAGACATTGCTATTTATATGTCCTGTGACAAGAATATAATGTTCCTATGTAGTTTACTGCTATAACCGTACAATTTAAAAATCATTCACATTGCCAGTAAGGACAATTTAACACATGCTCTTTCAAAAGCAAACACGAATGAAAACAAATGCTGTGATCAAAATGGCTGAACACAGAATATGATTCATATGAAAATAATTTTATGTTTAATAGTGGTGGTTGATGGAAAATATTCAGCCTGGAGTCCGGTTACTAGTGGTATGCCACAAGGATTTGTTTTGGGACCACTGCTGTTTGTCATTTTTATAAATGACTTGGATGCAGGCATATGTGCATGGGTTAGTAAGTTTGCAGATGATACTAAAGTCAGTGGAGTGGTGGACAGTGTGGAAAAATGTTGCAGAAAATCCGGGTGATTTAGATAAACTGCAGAATTGGGCTGAGAGGTTGCAAATGGAGTTCAATGCAGATAAATGTGAGGTGATTCACTTTGGGAAGAATAACAGGAAGGCAGAATACTGGGTCAGTGGAAAGATTCTTGGTAACATGAATGTACAGAGGGATCTTGGTGTCCATGTACATAGATCCCCAAAAGTTGCCACCCAGGTTGATAGTGCTGTTAAGAAGGCATATGGTGTGTTAGGTTTTATTGGTAGAGGGATTGAGTTCCAGAGCCGTGATGTCATGCTGCAACATTACAAATCCCTAATGCGGCTGCACTTGGAATATTGTGTACAGTTCTGGTCCATTACAGGAAGGATGCTGAAAGATTGGAAAAGGTGCAGCGCAGATTTACCAGAATGTTGCCTGGTCTGGAGAGAAGGTCTTATGAGGAAATGCTAAGGGAGTTGGGTCTGTTCTCATTGGAGAGAAGAAAGCTAAGAGGGGATTTAACAGAGACATTGATTAAATAGAGTGGACAGTGAGAGTCTTTTTCCTAGGATGATGATGTTGGCTTCTACGAGGGGGCATAGCTGCAAATTGAGGGGT
The DNA here is from genome assembly GCF_004010195.1 of Chiloscyllium plagiosum. Taxonomy (NCBI): domain Eukaryota; kingdom Metazoa; phylum Chordata; class Chondrichthyes; order Orectolobiformes; family Hemiscylliidae; genus Chiloscyllium; species Chiloscyllium plagiosum. The sequence goes on along the minus strand of NC_057723.1, from coordinate 29,539,770 downwards.
GATAGATTTAAGACAGATGTCAGAGGCAAGTTCTTTACTCAGAGAGTGGTAAGGGTATGGAATGCCCTGCCTGCCAATGTACTTAACTTGGCCACATTAGGGGCGCTTAAACAGTCCTTGGATAAGCATATGGATGATGATGGAATATTGTAGGGGGATGGGATTAGATTAGTTCACAGGTTGGTGCAACATCTGAAGGGCCTGTTCTGCGCTGTGTTGTTCTATGTTCCATATTCAAATGGAAAAACATTTCAGAAATAGTGATAGGAAGGATCAATTAGTCACTCGGTGAATAATGACTAACATTAAAATTTCTCTGAATGTGAGAATACACATTGGGTAGTAATACAGAATGCCACGACGATAATGATTTGCAAATAGACCTAGCCCATGTTTGCTGGGTTCATGCACCTTTTGTTTCATGTGGAGTTTAGGAAAGTCCTTTCTCAAGAGGCTTTAACACTGATACCACGCCTTAAAGTGGTATGATTGCTCTCTAGTGTTAACAAAAGCATATCAATTTATGAAGGCAAATTAAATTCACATAAGTTCCTCAACCAAAATTTTGATCCAACATTGCACAAGGCCATGACTCTTCACATACTTTGTGCAGCAGAATTCTGGGATTGTTAACTTCAATAAAACTATTATATTTTCTGGCCAAAATGACAGAGTGAAACACTGTAGTAACTTATTATTGAATACCTACTTCAATGATACTTTTTGAATCTTAGAATTAGATGTAATATATCAGGGCCTGTACAAATAAACGTGTACTCATCGATGGACAATATGAACCTGCCACATGAAAATGTGGTAGGTGTGAATTTGTATCCTACCTCTTTATGCTGAGAATGTCTCTGTCTGAACAGTGTGACGTTGATATTCTAGATGGAAATTGACAGCTTCCTGGGTAATTGGGGAATCCAGGTTTAGGGAAGAAAGGGAAGTTGATGTAACAGTCACCCATCATTGAATAGCAGATCAGCTACATAATCAACTCCTGCTCTTATTTTTTACATTCTAGTGACATTTACAGTCATCTTAGACTGAGGTCAACACACGTTATTTTTGGTACCACCTTCTCGTTTGGTAATTGTCTTATTTCTGGAATCAGTGCAGTTTTGTCTACAATGGCTACTGACAAATGGCACTAAATGCAGCTCTTATATACAGGGGCCATCTTCTGCATCATGGCTGACCTTGGTAGAAAATGCAACAAGTGAATGTGCACAAACACCAGAGGACTTTGATAGAGTCTGAAGGCAAAAGTTACCTCCAGTGAATCGGAGAGGGGAATGAACTTAGAAAATGGAGATGCCCAGAAGACAATGAAATGTGAAATATCTTCAATCAAGGTCCAATATTTATGTTTAGGGATAATTTGTTTGCTTTGGAAGAGTTGTACATTATTATGTAATAAATTGGGCATTATGAATTCCTCTCAAATTTCTGTCATAAGGTGTTTGACAAAAATGAAAACATATGTGAAGGAATGAAGAAGCATGGAAATCAGACAAGAAATCTATCCATGCTGCAAATTTCAACCAAAATATTTTTTTTATTTTTTTCAGCAAATAGTACAGTTTTCAATGACTTAATAATCTTTTCTGCTTACTTACAATTTTTGGTTATTATCAACATGGATGTGACCATGTGTTACTGGCATTTTGATTGAACTGTAATTATGTTGTTGAAGGGGATACATCTATGTCCCTGAAAGCAGTTTTCTACAAAAATGCAAACAAATCTTGTGTGAATAAAAAGATGCTGACAAGGTTTTGTTGCTCTCTTGTCACTGAGGGTGAAACAATATTCAATCAGAAATATGAAATATTACACTGTTATAAAGCCCTGTCTATATTTCTACTTTTATATTTCCCCCTAAAAATATAACTCAAAAATATTACAACAGCCTGAAATACACACACAGAAAAGCAAAAGCGAGTTTCATATTTATATTTTTTTTTGTTTTTGAATTTTTTATACAAATAGGCAAGAAAATGAAATAATAACAATAAAACTATGCGATTGTTTGAACATTTCAGGGCTTCATAAAAGTAACATCCAGGTCAAATATTGACCTCATTTATCTGTTTGACAGTATAAATGCTAGTTTTTAACTGCCTGCAAAGCAGTCTTTTATTAACAATGGAAAGACCCATCAACCAATGTAATATACATAGAAAGCAATTATTATTTAAAATAAATGTTTTCATATGCTACACTTCAAACAAAAATATCTTTATCGACTCATTTTACTCTTCACTTAGTTTATATATAAACTTTAACATGTGGAAAGGGGGAGAAGTTGGACAAGTGTCAGGCTTGGGTCCAAATCCGGAGCTCATTCGCTTTCCCATAAGGACTGCTACATTAAATGAGATCTAGCAAATTCCACAGTGGTGCTATAATTTAACTTCATATACCTATTGTTTGGTGCAAGCTGTAGGGTAAAGCTCTCCTTTCCAACATAATGCCGTAATCTGAACTTAAGGAAAGCAACCCCTGTGAATTAGTATGACACTGTTATTTCTCGATGCTTCTCTTTACCAATAGAACCTCATCTAAGAACAACATAACATTTTTACCATATAATTTGATGTACCCTTCTCTTGTGCAGCTGATTAGCTGAAGGAGTTATTGAAGGAAAAGCAAAAGATTCCTCTGAGCTGAGTAGGTACAGATGGGGGAGAACTGACTCCCCTAAAATGATGTAAGATTCTTCACGGAGAGAGGAAAGCATCAATTATGTAACCCTATGAGATCTCCCATTTTCTAACTGAGCCAGTTCATCCCTGGTGATAAGGCTGGAGGGTTCTGATGTCATGCTTCTCTTCAACAGTACCAGCCTTGGCACACAGCATGTTGGGGAAAGGAGGAATAAACTCTTGGATATTCACTGTTGCTGATGATCATGCAAATTAATATATCTGAATTTCACTTGGGTGGATTTTAGCAGGTTGGGACAATTCCACAGCCCCTGTTCCAAATTTAATTAACAATCATAGGCATTGAGTTACTGAGATGGGTCACCTCCCTTCTATTAACCCTCCTATTTTAAACCTTGAGGCTTCATTCACTGTAGATTTTTTATTTGATGACCACACAGCAAAGATTTACAAATTTAATGGGACAGTATGTAGCTGTGGAAGTAATCCATCCAAAATTTATAATTAACAAAAAAATCCTAATTTACTGAACTTCAATAAAAATTAGAAACCAGAAGCTCAAACAAAAACAACATTTGTAGGTCCATCAAGTTGCATCACATTTCAATAGTAAACTTCTAAATGTTAAGAAATATAAAAAGTAATCAAGTTAGATGCTGTCAATCTCTAGTCTAGGCATTACAAAAATGGTCAGCAGAAATTAGGTACAGTCTTGTCCACTATAATATCAAAGCTTGTTATCTCCCTGTTGTCTTGTTCAATATCATATTTAGTGAAGGGAATATATACCCTGTTGCTGAGTGTAAATGGGAGCTGGGATCATACCCTAGACTAACAAAACCATTTGGAGAAAGTAGCATCTATATTCACCTTTCCTTAAAGGGTAATTATTAATAAGTCCTGTCTATAAAGAAATAATGCTCCCTAGACAAATTGCAGCTACATAAGATTTTATGGTTCATAGGACTGATATAAACTAATGCTTATTAAACTGATCTAGTTAGTGCTGAAAACACCAAATTAGACAGCTCTTGATTTCAGGGTGAGATTCTGAAGTTTTTCTTTCAGTGCTAACTACTGAAAGATTTCCATGGTTGGATGAATTTATAAGCTCCAAATATGTAAACTGCTTCCATTGCTAAAGGAGGAGAAAAGAAACAGCATACTCCGCCACAGAAAAGTGTGAAGGAGTAATGTGTTTATATATATTGGTATATACAAAGATAAACAGGGGCCCCAGATAAAAGTGCTATGAAATAGCCTGTTTTTTTTTTGTTTAAATGACTATAAATAAACTGTTGGATTATTACAATAGTTTTTGAACTCAATCACAGATGGAACAATCATGATAAAGACTGACAGGAACGCTTAAATGACAACTTGTTTCTATTGTCCAATGTTCCTCGTTGGATAATTTTGAAAGAGCAGAATCAGATTTTGTTGTGTGTCTTGATAGGATGTCAAAATTCAGAATGCTTGTTCTTTGAATGTACACTACACTGGTTGGGCCTGGTTAGAGGCATCATGGAATCTCCACACTCAAGTGCTGGGATGCTACTATTCAATTAGTCAGCATGGTTGAAGTTGCCCATTATCTTGTCATTGCATGCTGATTTGGGATGTTCAGTAAAGCACTATTATATAGATGAGAGTCCAGTGTAGAGGGTATAGAAAGTCCAGTTAGATTTGTGTTAGGCTGGGAATGAGCAGAGAAAGAGACTGTATTTGGCTGTGCTGGTTGCGCTATGTCTGTAGAGTTAGCAAGCGTGGCTGAAGTTTCTGCTGAAGGTTGGAGTGCATTAGAAGGAGGGGAAGGACAGTCCATCACACTTCCATCTGAAGAAACTGGGCTGGAGCACCTGGCTTCTCCTTGTAAGTATCGAATGCACTTCTTTTTCTTCCTAAGGACAGTGAAAGAGTTGCATGTAAATAACTTATAAATATTTTTATCTTTAAATAGCAAATTAATATTGACTTTTCATGACTTAGATTTACCTGTCCATTGAAGAAGCAATGACATAAGACAGCATAAAAGTTTATTAATAAATCATTGGTGCCACAACAATTTGTGTTACAAATATTTTTCTACAATTTTCTCAAATCGTGACTTCCGAATACCAGCCACTCCATTCAGATAAGACGCTATTTTATGGGGGAGGAAAAATGAATAAAGAGTCATTCAATTTTGTTCTCAAGAACTTCCTGTTGTTTGGTTTGAGGCTGAATTAGTATCAAGAGAATTTAGGTTACCTTCTAAAAGTCTGGTATTGGTGTAGTACGTAGCTGAGACCCAAAATGGAAAAAGTGGCTATTGACAAAAGATTATATGATTGTGTTACATTAGATTTCAAAATAATGACAAAAAGTATGGAACTTGGGATTAATAAAATAGCATTTTGAAATGTGAACTCAAGAATGGTATTAATGACAAAAGGACAGAGTTTTAACTGATCAAGGCAATGATTTTTAAATCAGATATCTCTTCTAACACTACAGATATGCATGTAGGACACGTGATTGTCGGCTTTCAACAACGCTATTTTGAAACCAGCCAATGGAAGGTTTCACAAGGCAGTTTTTGCAAACTGATTTACCACACCATTTTTCCTATCTTGATTCCTCTTGAAAATGACAGTCTCTGAGATTCAAAAGGAATCCAATGGTTGGGAATTTTGTGAGAAATCTATCTATCTCACCAAGTTACTGTTACATGTTAAAGTTCTGATGTTTGGTAAGAACATATAATGGTCACTCCTCAGCATTTTTATTGATTTTTCTTTACCTGTGCTCTATCATAGTGCACAGTAATAGAAGATCACATTTTCTCCCAACAGATTTTCTGGTTAAAACTTCTCAAAAAGTAATAGTTAATAAGTGGTTGACAGTGATTTTAAAAATCCATCATAAAATCTTTTAAAAATTTGAAAATGTTTGCTATGATTTCAATTTCATTTTTTGGAGACTTGCATTTTGTAAGATATGTCAATGCTCAGAATAGAACAGATTTTTCACTCTATCAATGGTACCAGCAGGAAACCCTAAGGTTGTTTTGTGATTGTTTAGACACCAAAACTAAGAGGCTAAACTGCCAGCATAGGATTTACTTATGATAAAATGTATCAGTACACCAAAACTGTAGCATTTCAGACTCTGCAGCCATTAAAATTAATCTTGGGTTTGTATTTCATAATTTCAAGGCATATGTGTCAACAATATGTCATAATCACGATGCTGAAAGCTTACCTCTCACAGTAACAGCGTGATGTTTTATTTGTCATACCAGCCATACTTCAAAACATAAGAAAGGACTGAACCAGAAAGTAAGTATCAGTTTACCCTTTATGCCCTGTCCTTCCAGAAACCAAGTACAGCTTAACTGATTAAATCTGACAATGTCATGCCCGTTTCTCCACAGTTAAGAGCAGATTTTGTGGTGTAGCCTCATGCTAGTAGAAATTGGACTGCAACAACCTCAAAATCAGCACAGGCCGTTTGTAGCCAGCTGAGAATGAGAACATTCATTCCCAAGTACAAAGGCTGGCTTTCAGCCCAGCTATAAGAGGCAAAAAGAAACACTATACCTCAACATAGTTTGATTTCAAACAAAGAGACATACATTTGAAAGTGGGAAATAAATTCCTAGGCAGTTACACAAGTAACTACTGTACTTACCATCATGCTCATTCTGAAATAACATTTGAAATGATTTTCTAAGATACAACACTTTCACAATTAATATATCTAAAGTAGATGCAACATTACACTTCACTATATTTTAGCCACCACAGTGGTTAGCAATTAGGGACTTTATATATGATTTTACAGAAATGAGTTAATACAAAAGCACAGAGTTCTGCTGAAGGCTGAGTTCCTGGCCATGACACCTAACATGTCTACTGAGCTCCAGAATCCTTATGACTCTACCAAAACCTTACTATGGCTGTAAGTTATTATAGTTGTTATGATTTATTACTGCTAGGAACCATCAAACATTATACAATGTCTGGCAATTAAAAAGAAGTTGCTAAGCATGAAAGGTAACACACAATTAGCTCAATGTAAAATATATGTGTATGAATTATGATGGCTAAGTGGGTAAATGTACCACAGAACTTTGGTACCATGCCGTACCAACAAGACAGATGAGGTTCAAGCCCTGATTAATGTTGGGTTTGTGGAGTTTGGCTGGTTTATTGGTAGAGCTGAAGTAGGACGACTGGCCTCAGTATGTCTGGATGAAAGAAGGAAATGATAGGAGTGACATTTCTGATCACTAATGTATGGTCTTAACTGGAAAGTGTCAATTATGGAGGAAGGGCTCGAACTAGTCTGAGATTCTCTCTTATGATTGAATGATCCATCAACATTCATCATCTGGGTTCACTTTTCAAGAAGAACAATTTCTTCAAGATTATCAGAAACTGCATTAATTTATAAGATCAACATCATGACTTAGGCAAAAAAATTGAGAAATTGGGAAAATGAATGAATAAAAGCCATCAAGGGTGGGGGTGGGTTATGGAGGGGAATGGTAAACCATAAAACTAATCTAATAAAATAGCATGCAAACAAAAGCCTGTCTGTGTAAAATTTAGTGTCACATTTGACCTTGTGTTGAGCTTCTGACTTCATTTCCAGACATCAGCAAAGCACCCTTCCATTTTTGTAACTTTGACGTAGTCCCTGTCCTAACTCTTCTGCTACAGTAGCCATCATTCATGCTTTTCTTACTGTAGTCATGACCATTCCTGTGTGCTCCTGACTGGTCTCCCAAATTCCCTCTCCATAACTTGAGGTTATCCGATGTACTGCTGCCCTTGTCTTAACTTGTCCTTTTTCCCCAATCAACTCTATGTCGGCTCCTAGTCAAGCAACTTGTTTACTTTAAAATTGTCATTCTGATTTGCAAGTTCTTCCATGACTTAGCCCTTTCCTATCTCTCTAATCTCCTCCAAGTCCACAACCCTGCAAAATATCTGTATTCCTCTAATTCTGGTCATTTTAATAATTCCAATACCGGTGGCATGCCCAAGCCCAAGCTTTAGCGTATCTTCCTTATTTATTCTCTTTCACTCTACTTCACTTTCTACTTTAAAACTCTCCTTAAAACACATTTCTTAGGCCAGAATTTTGGTCATCTAATCTAATATCGCCTCAGGATAGCTCGGTGGCAGACTTTGTTTTATAATGTTCATATGATGCATCTTGGGAAATTTTATTATCTTAAAGGGGCTACATAAATGAAAGTTATTATTGTTGTTACAATCAAATGAAATAATTCAAATGGATTGCACAGCAAATGGGAGTGATACACTTCAAATGTTGGTTTTCAGTTGAAATGAATTGTACCAAATTACCCAGAAGCGGTGCTGTGTTGTTCTATTTATGTATTAGGTGGCTCAGTGATTAGCACTGCTGTCAAGGACCCTGGTTTGATTCCAGGCTCAGACCACTGTCTGTGTGGAATTTGTACATTCGCCCCGTGTCTGCGTGGGTTTCCTCCAGGTGCTCCCACAGTCCAAAGATGTGCAGGTTAGGTGAATTGGCCATGCTAAATTGCTCATAGTGTTCAGAGATGTATAGGTTGGATGCATTAGTCAGGGGAAATGTAGAGTAATAGGGTAGGTGAATGGGTCTGCGTGTGATACTCTTCGCAAGGTCAGTGTGGATTTGTTGGGCCAAATGGCCTGTTTCCACACTGTTGGGATTCTATGATTCTATGATGAACACTTATTAAACAATTATTCTTAAAGAAGCGGGATTAAATATATTCTACGTAAAATGTATAAAGCTGAATTTTACCAGAAATCGGCTCAGTGTTAATTTTGGACAAGTTTCACCAAGGTTTCTTTCTGTGAGCCTTAGCAAGATTTCTCACGTTATTCTCTGAAACTTGCCTCATTACGTACGAACCACTCCTCTATATCCCCCTGCTCATCCTAAGTTCCCTCTTGGTGCATGTGGAAGTACTTGCCACTGCTGCGATCTCCCAGAATTCTTGCACTGAAGCCATTTTTAAAGCACGGCTCTATACCTGGCCAAGGCTTCAAGCCAGCAGTTGTCCTTCACTGTGCACATAGTGGGAGGGGAGCCAAAAAGGAATACTTCTCAGGACACATTAGTGGCACAGCTGACACTTCATTGCAAATACAAGTTTACTTTTGTAAATATATTGATATTTAAGAACCAAGCTACTCAGGTAGCCTGGCTTTAGCCTCATCCTGTTTCAGAACCCTCTCTAAGGGAGTGTTGCTTTCTCCCCCCAGAGCTTAGTCATGCCAACCATTATGCCACACTGTGCACCCATCAAAACTGGGTTGCTTGTGACCATCGGTGAAAATCCTTCCCACAGTAGCCCATGTCCACTTTAATCTCCCTGCCTTATACATTGAGTTTCCTCCCTGCACAGCTATTCCCCTCTGTATCCCATCATGATGCTTTCAATCCAGAGACTTAATTTCCCAATATCCCTACCACAGTAGTGGCTCCTTCTAAACCCAGGACTGACTGTGGCACAATGACATGAAACGACAGCCTGACTTGACTGACCAGACCCATGACTGATCTCTGCAGATGCTTGACTAATTTACCATGATTGGTTGCACTGCGTCTGCAGGATTTATGTGGCCTCCTCTCCAGAATGGAATGGTATGAACCCCCTGACCTTGACCACCTCAAGTGGCTGACTGACTGTGCCCAAGTCCCTTTTGAAATTGACTAACTATGCTGGGATCCCTGGACTGAATGCAAGAACTTTTGCATATAACCAAGTGGAAGGGTATATTTTTAGTCTAAAGCTGGTTACTCCCAGTGACTACATTTTCAATTGTGACTTTTGACTCAGTAAATATGCTTAAGTCAATAAAATCTGCAATACTTGTTGTGTACACAAATAAGTAATCTAATAAGATGATCAGAATAATACATCCTTTTTGAAATAAGTGTCTTTGAATGTTGTCTAAACTGTGCATTTCTGGTTGTCTTGAACATAGCGATTGTTCATTGTAAAACAAAAAGGCTTGTTTGGGCATTTGATCCAATTAAGATCCAATATTTAACATGATCACGGGGTAAAAACAGTTCGTATTTGCCAATTACTCCCCATGAAACTGACAGAAACGTTTGGAGCCTGCGAAAATGGAATGACGCAGATATAGAAAGGTTGCTATCAATGATTCTATGTTCTTCCAAAGGATGTGTTGTTAATTGCTATCAATGGGAAATCTTTGAACTGGTGAAAACTCTCATTATCAATGAACTAGGTCTTGGAAAAAAAATTACCCATTGTTGATTGAAGGGTAACTCAATGCTGAAAGTGCACAAAGTTCATAATTACTGACAAACTCACTGGCTCGGAAAAGCTAATATTATATGTCGGAAGTTGACCATTTTTTTCAAATGATTTAATAATCATTTTTATAAAGTTTGTTTAACTTTAGTTTAACTTTTATGTTAATCCAATCATCCTTTATCTCACAGTCTGAAACTTGAAAAGCAATTTGGTGCTTTTAACTTCCTGCTTAGTTGTTAGTGAGAAGATTTTGACTTGACTGGCTGCTTACTCTTGCTAAGCGACATCATTGCAGCTGAATACTTGGAGATCCCTTGACTTGATGCCAGATTTAAACTGCCACTGGGAAAGGGGAATGCACACTACAGAAATTGTTAGATATTTATGTGCAGTTTTAAAAAAAATTTTAAGCCAGCAGGAAGCGTAGTTTCTGAAGCAATGAATGTTAATAGGCTGCACACTTTTCATTTATTTCATTCCAAGAGAACCATTATTTCGTGATCAGGAATCGGAATCTTATATATGATTTTGATTCCCCTAATACAAAGACAATAATGCTGATTACATAGCCTATCCTTGCTTCCTGAGCTTTGACAACTTCACAATTATCAGATCATAAATGTTGCTTCTTCCTGGTCTTTTGTCTACTGTCATTATTTCCCTCTCAAATCACTTTACAATGTCACGGTAACCCTGCTGTAGTTAGGCTTGCAGCTGTTTTCTTCTGAAATGATACTAAATCATATCACATTTCTAAAGAGGTGGAATTTAATACCCTCCCCCGTGTCAAGTTTGGTAGTTGGAGAATCTTTAATCTGGTGATTGCCAACTTCCCACCTCCACCCTGATTAACTCTGTGGCATGAAGATCCATGGACAACCTTCCCACTCCATTTCCAATTGAGGGCCGTACATGGGCAATTCATTGTAATGACCACTTGGGGGCCTCATCATGCTGCTGCTGGAATTGGTAGGCAGGGGGTTCGCCATGCAGGAAGCATGACAAGGATCCTGGGAGTGAGGGGAAGTCCTTGAGGTGGGGTTGGGGTGATGTTGTGGGGTGCAGATTTGGTTCCTTTTAAATGAGCTACAGGTTTTCACTTTTACTGCCAAACTGGGCACTGAATTCCAGACACCAACCACCTTCTGGGTGAAAAAGCTTTTCCTTCACACCTCCTCTAATTCTTCAACTAATAATTTTAAATCAGTGCCCCCTGGTAATGTACCTTGCTACTAGGAAAAACTAGTCTTCCCCATCTATCTTACGCAAGCCCCTCATTTGTACATCTCAATTAGGTCACTCTTCCGCCTCCACTGTTCTAAGGAAAGCTACCCCAGCCTCTCCAATCGTTCCTCAACACTGCAAGTTTTAAACGTTGGTAACTTTCCTGTAAATGTCCTCCGTTGTGTCTCTAGAGCAATTATGTCCTTCCTGTATTGTGATGACCAGAATTGTACACAAATTTTCAGCCATGGCTTAACCAGTATCTTATATAGTTCCAGCATTACATCTTTTGTATTCAATACTTTATCTAATGAAGGAAAGAATCCCATATGCTCATTTAATGACCTTTATTTACCTATCTGCTACCTTCAGAGACCTGTGGATGTGCACTTCAAGATTTCTCACCCCCCTCTAACCCTCTTAATATCCTCCTGTTTATTGTGTATTCTTTTGCTTTGTTTGCTTTTCCCCACATGCATAAACCTTGTACTTCTCCAGATTGAAATCCATTTACCACTGTTCCACTCATTCAATCAACACGATCTCATCATGTAACTAGCAGTCATCCTCTTCACCATCAACTAACTGACTAATTTTGTGTCATAGAACATAGAACGTTACAGTGCAGTACAGGCCGTTCGGCCCTTGATGTCGCACCAGCTGTGATATTAATCTGATGCCCATCTAACCTACACCGTTCCATTATTATCCACATCTATGTCTAATGCCCATTTAAATGCCTTTAACATCGGCGAGTCTACTACTGTTGCAGGCAGGCCGTTCCATGCCCCTATTATTCTCTGTATAAAGAAGCTACCCCTGATATCTGTCCTAAATCTATCACCCCACAATTTAAAGCTATATCCCCTTGTGTTAGCCTTCACCATCTGAGGAAAAAGGCTCTCACCGTCCATCCTATCTAACCCTCTGATTATCTTATACGTCTCGATTAAGTCACCTTTCAACCTTCTTCTCTCCAGTGAAAACAGCTTCAGTTCCCTCAGCCTTTCCTCGTAAGACCTTCCTTCCATACCAGGCAATTTCCTAATAAATCACCTCTGAACCCTTTCCAAAGCTTCCACATGCTTCCTGTAATGTGGTGACAAGAACTGTACACAATACTCCAGGTGCGGCCTTACCAGTGTCTTGTACAGCTGAAGCATGATCTCGTGCTCCAAAACTCAATCCTCCTACCAATAAATGGCAACACACCTAATGCCTTCTTAACAACCCAGCAATGTGGGTGGCAACTAGATACCGAGATCTCTCTATTCAACTACACTGCCAAGAATTTTACCATTAGCCCAGTACTCTGCATTCCTGTTACTTCTACCAAAGTGAACTACCTCACACTTTTCCGCATTAAACTATATCTACCACTTCTCAGCCCAGCTCTGCATCTTATCTATGGCCCTCTATAACCCACAACATCCTTTGGCACTATCCACAATTCTGCCTACCTTAATATCATCCGCAAATTTACTAACCCATCCTTCTACGCCCACATCCAGATCATTTATAAAAATGACAAACAGCAATGGCCCCAAAACAGATCCTTGCAGCACACCACTGGTAACGGAGCTCTAGGATGAACATTTCCCATCAACTACCAACTTCTGTCTTATTTCAGCTAGCCAATTTCTGATCCAAACCACTAAATCACCTTCAATCCCAAAACTCCGTTTTTTGTGGAATAGCCTACTGTGTGGACCTTATGAAATGCCTTATTAAAGTTCATATAGACCACATCAACCGCTTTACAGGTAACATCTGTTTTGTTACCTTCTTGAAGAACTCAATAAGGTTAGTTAGGCACAACCTACCCCTCATAAAACTGTGTTGACTATCCCTAATCAAATGATTCCTTTCCAGATGATTACAAATTCTATCTCTTATAACCCTTTCCAATACCTTACCCACAACCGAAGTGAGGCTCACTGGCCTATAATTACCAGGGTTGTCCCGACTCCCCTTTTTGAACAAGGAACAACATTTGCTACCCTTCAGTCTTCTGGCACTACTCCTGTCAGCAATGATGACATAAAAATCAAAACCAAAGGCTCTGCAATCTCCTCCCTGGTTTCCCAGAGAATCCCAGGATAAATCCCATCTGGCCCAGGGGTCTTATCTATTTTCAGATCTTCCAAAATCGCTAAAACCCCCTCTTTGTCCACCACAATCCCATCTAATTTAGTAGCCTGTATCTCAGTATTCTCACTAACATTGCT
>NC_057723.1:29488277-29525855 GCF_004010195.1 Chiloscyllium plagiosum | reverse complement strand
CCTGGGAGTGAGGGGAAGTCCTTGAGGTGGGGTTGGGGTGATGTTGTGGGGTGCAGATTTGGTTCCTTTTAAATGAGCTACAGGTTTTCACTTTTACTGCCAAACTGGGCACTGAATTCCAGACACCAACCACCTTCTGGGTGAAAAAGCTTTTCCTTCACACCTCCTCTAATTCTTCAACTAATAATTTTAAATCAGTGCCCCCTGGTAATGTACCTTGCTACTAGGAAAAACTAGTCTTCCCCATCTATCTTACGCAAGCCCCTCATTTGTACATCTCAATTAGGTCACTCTTCCGCCTCCACTGTTCTAAGGAAAGCTACCCCAGCCTCTCCAATCGTTCCTCAACACTGCAAGTTTTAAACGTTGGTAACTTTCCTGTAAATGTCCTCCGTTGTGTCTCTAGAGCAATTATGTCCTTCCTGTATTGTGATGACCAGAATTGTACACAAATTTTCAGCCATGGCTTAACCAGTATCTTATATAGTTCCAGCATTACATCTTTTGTATTCAATACTTTATCTAATGAAGGAAAGAATCCCATATGCTCATTTAATGACCTTTATTTACCTATCTGCTACCTTCAGAGACCTGTGGATGTGCACTTCAAGATTTCTCACCCCCCTCTAACCCTCTTAATATCCTCCTGTTTATTGTGTATTCTTTTGCTTTGTTTGCTTTTCCCCACATGCATAAACCTTGTACTTCTCCAGATTGAAATCCATTTACCACTGTTCCACTCATTCAATCAACACGATCTCATCATGTAACTAGCAGTCATCCTCTTCACCATCAACTAACTGACTAATTTTGTGTCATAGAACATAGAACGTTACAGTGCAGTACAGGCTGTCCGGCCCTTGATGTCGCACCAACCTGTGATATTAATCTGATGCCCATCTAACCTACACCGTTCCATTATTATCCACATCTATGTCTAATGCCCATTTAAATGCCTTTAACATCGGCGAGTCTACTACTGTTGCAGGCAGGCCGTTCCATGCCCCTACTATTCTCTGTATAAAGAAGCTACCCCTGATATCTGTCCTAAATCTATCACCCCACAATTTAAAGCTATATCCCCTTGTGTTAGCCTTCACCGTCTGAGGAAAAAGGCTCTCACCGTCCATCCTATCTAACCCTCTGATTATCTTATACGTCTCGATTAAGTCACCTTTCAACCTTCTTCTCTCCAGTGAAAACAGCTTCAGTTCCCTCAGCCTTTCCTCGTAAGACCTTCCTTCCATACCAGGCAATTTCCTAATAAATCACCTCTGAACCTTTCGAAAGCTTCCACATGCTTCCTGTAATGTGGTGACGAGAACTGTACACAATACTCCAGGTGCGGCCTTACCAGTGTCTTGTACAGCTGAAGCATGATCTCGTGCTCCAAAACTCAATCCTCCTACCAATAAATGGCAACACACCTAATGCCTTCTTAACAACCCAGCAATGTGGGTGGCAACTAGATACCGAGATCTCTCTATTCAACTACACTGCCAAGAATTTTACCATTAGCCCAGTACTCTGCATTCCTGTTACTTCTACCAAAGTGAACTACCTCACACTTTTCCGCATTAAACTATATCTACCACTTCTCAGCCCAGCTCTGCATCTTATCTATGGCCCTCTATAACCCACAACATCCTTTGGCACTATCCACAATTCTGCCTACCTTAATATCATCCGCAAATTTACTAACCCATCCTTCTACGCCCACATCCAGATCATTTATAAAAATGACAAACAGCAATGGCCCCAAAACAGATCCTTGCAGCACACCACTGGTAACGGAGCTCTAGGATGAACATTTCCCATCAACTACCAACTTCTGTCTTATTTCAGCTAGCCAATTTCTGATCCAAACCACTAAATCACCTTCAATCCCAAAACTCCGTTTTTTGTGGAATAGCCTACTGTGTGGACCTTATGAAATGCCTTATTAAAGTTCATATAGACCACATCAACCGCTTTACAGGTAACATCTGTTTTGTTACCTTCTTGAAGAACTCAATAAGGTTAGTTAGGCACAACCTACCCCTCATAAAACTGTGTTGACTATCCCTAATCAAATGATTCCTTTCCAGATGATTACAAATTCTATCTCTTATAACCCTTTCCAATACCTTACCCACAACCGAAGTGAGGCTCACTGGCCTATAATTACCAGGGTTGTCCCGACTCCCCTTTTTGAACAAGGAACAACATTTGCTACCCTTCAGTCTTCTGGCACTACTCCTGTCAGCAATGATGACATAAAAATCAAAACCAAAGGCTCTGCAATCTCCTCCCTGGTTTCCCAGAGAATCCCAGGATAAATCCTATCTGGCCCAGGGGTCTTATCTATTTTCAGATCTTCCAAAATCGCTAAAACCTCCTCTTTGTCCACCACAATCCCATCTAATTTAGTAGCCTGTATCTCAGTATTCTCACTAACATTGCTCTTTTCCAATGTGAAGACTGGGGATTTCCCAATCTTGCCTCCCACATTTGGATCTGTGTAATTAATATACACCAGTAACAGTAGGGACAAAATGCCAAGTGCTGTGGAACACCTATGGGAACCATTTTCATTTCACAAAAGTGTAGGTTGACCATTACCCTTTTATTTCCTGTCACGTAGCTAATTTTAAACCCAACCACCCATATGCTCCTGTATCCAATGGGCTTTATTTTTTCTGACCAGTATGCTATGCGGCACCCTATCAAATATCTTATTAAAATTCATGCAAAGTCCACTGCAATACCTTTATCAATCCTTCTTGTTCCTGCCTCAAACACTGCAAATTAGTATGATGCAAACCTCATTTAACAAAACCATGCTGACAAACCCTGATTAATCCATGCCTTTTCAAGAAAGAGTTGATCCTATTAATATTGATTCTCTTACCTTACCATAGGTAAGGTAGACAGACCTATATCATATAGCCTATAATCATATGACCTATCATTTGCATCCTCTCTGCATGGGGTACAATGTTTGCAGACCTCCAATCTTCTGGTGCCTTACCTGCATTGAGTGAGGATTGGAAAATGATCCTCAGAGCATCCGTGTTTTCCTACCTGGCTTTCTTTAACAGGATACAATTCATTCAGCATTAGAGATTTATGATCAGCCATGATCATATTGAATGACAGAACAAGCTCGAAGGGCTGAATAGCCTACCCCTTTTCTATTTTTCTATGTTTCTGTGCTACCAGAGGAATACCACAGGCATTAATGATGGAGCCTCAACTACTTACAATCTACATCAATATCTTGGTTGAAGGGACTGAATGTAAATTTGTTGATGACAATAAAGATAGATAGGAAAATAACATGTCAACAGTACATAAAAAGGTCTACTAAGGGATTTAGATAGGCTAATTGAGTGGGCAAAGGTTTGGCAGAAACAGTATAAGAGAAAATGTGCAATTATCCACTTTGACAGCTGGAAAAGTTACATACGTACATTTGAATAGAGAGATGCTTTCGAACTCAATGTACAGAGTTATCTGGGTGTCCTGGTATATGAATCATAAAGTTACTATGCAGATATTGCTACTGATTAGGAAGGCAAATGGAATTTTGCTATTTACTGTAAGGGGAATACAGTATTAAAATAGGGAGACTTTGCTGCAGCTGTGTAGTGCTTTGGTGAGATTGCATTAAATATTGTGTAAAGTTTTGGTCTCCCCGCCTAAGAAAGAATGTAATTGCAATAGAAGCAGTTCTGAGTAGATTGCTGGAATGAAGAGGTTATCTTATGAAGGAAGTTATGAAGAAATATATAAGATCCTGAGGAAACTTGGCAAGTTGGATGCTGAGATGGCTTTTTTCCCCTTTTCAGGGAGTCTAGACAGGTGGGGGAGAAATTCAAGGGTTTCCCATTTAAGACTGAGATAAGGAGATAAGGTGTTTTGTTTCTCTCAGAGGGTCAACTGATAGTAGAATTCTCTTCCCTGGCCAGCAGAGGAGACTTGATCATTGAAATCAGGGAATAATTTTTCACCAAAGTTAGAGAAAATATGGAATTTTCTTCTCCCAAACTATGTTAGCCTAAGATTAAAAGATAAATATAATTAATGCACAGAGAAGTCAGGTTTCAATTCAATAGTAGAACAGGCTTTAAAAGGCTGGACATGTATGTGGCCACACATTGTACCACAGTCATCGCAAATGATCATTGATGTTGTGGAAATTTAGGGCTAAATTTTCATCTGAGCTTGAGAAAATCCAACCGGTGCATCTTCATAGTTCAACGCTCAATTAATCCATGTCTCTTTCACCCAGGGGTTGGATGTGAAGTGCATATTGTGAGCAAAAGTACAATGCTTTACAATGTGAATGCAAAGGAGTGCTGTAGCAGCACATCAACCTAGCAGCACTGCTCCCAGCATTATACAGAGACCCCTAAATCTCACTCAATTCACCCATGTCAATCCATACCATCTCAAAATTTCTTGCACCACCTCACATTCTCCTAATCTGCTCACAAACTTCATACCACCTTGTGCCTCCTCGGATTCCCCTGTGCCATCAATGGAAGAGAGCAGTTTTAAACCTTTTGTTTCCTACCTTCATAAACAGGCATATTTTTTAAAACAGCCAGAACAGTCCAATCAAATCAGATCATAAAAGCTTGATAGCAAAGGATATTTTTTAAAAAGTTTTATATTATGGCACTATCTCAATTGGAAACTCACTATAATCCATGTAAACAATTGCACAATAGTGTTCAAGGTAAGGGTAAATTTACCTTTGTACGACACACTCTGACAATGTATCTCTGCATTACAACTCATTTACAATACAGCACCTTATAGTGACATTTGAAAGTGTCTAAAACTTTTACACTTACCTTTTAGAATGTCCAGACTCTTCCCCAGTCTTACCATTTTCATCACAAACTGTCAAATCTGTTGTGCTATTAATAGACTTTCAAGACCTAACGCTTGCTGAAGATCATTCTGTGCATGAGGAAATCCAATTTTTGTTCTCCATTTATAAGGGGAAACCTGACCTAGGTGGAGACTGCTTGGGAGGAACACGTGTGTGTTTTGCACACTAAGCATTTCTGATTTGCAGAAAATGCCAAGGAAAATGGTGTGGAGTCTTGAATCTGAAGGAAAATTGGATTTCATCCCAAAAAACACAAGGTTTTTTATTTGCGCACCAAAACATGCCTCTGGAGTCAGCAAAGGTTTGCAGCACATAATGTGTGATGTTCCCTACTCACTTAAACTTAACCAGAAAAAACCTGACAATAATCATTCATAGACACCTAGACAGTTACACAGCTGTTGAATATATTTTTAACTGTCATATCATAAGGAGAGCAGTAACAATGCCTGACTACTTAACATAAAATGTTTCTCCTGGAATGGAAATGAAAGAGCAGAAAGGTGCCATTGCTACCTGAGATGAAAAGAATGAATACGATGAATAGCATGCTATCCTTCCACAAAAAAACGCAATTGCTTTTCCTATTTTACTGAAGCTCCAGTAGATTTCCGTGAAGAGAGAATTGTATTTATATGAACAGGTTTTTTTTAAATGGGTGTTAAATACATTCCTCACGTGTTAAGCTCCTACCTTCTAGATCTAGTCCTATAAATTTGTTAATTTATTTAAAATGGTCCATTTTCCCTTCCATCTTCACACCACTCCTAAACAGTGCCATCTGAGTCCATGGTGAGACTGTGAACAATTACATTGAAGGAAGGTCATCATCATGAGAACTTCTTTGGCAAACCCTTTTCTTTCCTACTTGTTTGCAAGAATAGGTCCTGTGACCTAATTTGTTATCAATATCGAGTTAGCATTTGAGCACAATGTCACCATGATGGAATTGACATGGATGGATCTCTTCTAACTTACATCACTTCTCCCACTTAAACAAGAAAATTGTGTGCCAAATGCTGTCTCCATAAAGGTGACCTTCTTCGATGAAGCCTCTACAGAACAGGTAAGAGAAGTTTTGTCAAAAAATTGTTATTATAAAAAAATGTCAAGCCCGTTAAAGATAGAGTAATTATGGGTACCTGCAGAGGAGGCACCGCATCTATTGCAGATCAAGTTCGAACAATGGGCGACACATCATTGCGGTGTTTGAATCTGTTAGTGTGAAGTAAACAAAAACAACAATAGAGGAACACAATTTTTAAAAGAAATGGAGTTAGTATGCAATCCAGGTCAGCCAGAGAAGCAACCGCAGCTCCACACAGAATATTCAACCAGGAGAGAGAATATGGGCTTCAAAGAGATTGCATTGCTTTTTCATATGTTGCAGGCCCTTTTAGACTGTTTCTCAAAACTATTAATTTGTTTGAACAAGAGACTCTGCCCTAAAGAAGGTACCTGGCACAACATTTTTTGAAAGGTGAATTGAAATAATATACAATAGTATGGCCACAAAATCAAGATGGTGGCAGAGTTCTGTGGTATTGTGGTTCTTAGCTCGTCTGTCTTGAATGTAATTTGCTTAAAATGCCTTGAAGTGGTACAGCAAAGTTAAAAGACAGGTGAGCTTATCATTGTGCCCAACACAATGTAATACTGCCTCTGAAATATTTGCATTCGATTTGATATCGGCTGTGCTTTATCTGCAGGTCTTGCAAATCTGAAAGAAGAGGCACCTGGCAAGAAGAATGGCTAAAGCAGAGTGTTAGGCAACAAAATACACACCTGCAAGGGCCGCACCAGTCTGTCCGTTGGTCAAGGCCAAAGCGTGCCCGGCATTTCTTAGGAGAGCTTGGATCTGAACAAATAAAACAAAAAGAAACAAAAAAAAAGCAGAACATGTGGCAAGGATGGGCAAGGAAGGCATGAAAAATGATAGAAAAAAAAGCAAAGAAAAGCAATAGATGTTATAGCAACTGTTACAATAATTGAACAAAGTTATTTGACACAACAGAGTCAATTTGAAGGTTGTTTTAGTAAGGCAAACATTTTACTTATTAAGCAGAGTGCATGTGCTTTTTACTACATATAAAGATGCTGAATTAAACAAACACAAAAGGTGTTATGAAATTAATATTAAAAAAAAGAGGAAAGCAAAAAACCTCCATGTTTGCAGAGAGGATGCTACAGTATTCAGATAAAGCAGAGTTTTGCTAGAATGAAGGAAATCACTCAAAGCTGAAACTAACCCTTCAAAGCTGGCCACCTCCCGACTGTCATGAGAAATTGTTCTATCGATATGTGTCTTGGTGCTTCAGTGTGTAAATGTCTGGCAGGCACTGACTCATACAATGTAGGAATATCTCAGGTTTGATAGCTAGCTTGCCAATCTTGGGCAGGAAGAGTGGTACAACTTGTTGGGCAATGAATGAAAGGAATAAACTTGGCTGCACTGTCTAGATTAATTGCTTCTTGGAAAATAAATAGATTTGAACATCAGACAGGGAGTGGTCAGACTGAGATACACATGTTCGTATGATCTGAAACAAAGCAGGTTAACATAAAGAACTGCCACTTGAGTGAGATGTAATGTAATGTCATTTTTTGACAAAAGGGCAAAATTGGAATGAAGAAGTAATGCTAACAAAATTGAGTTCTATTTCTTGTAAACGGATTCTTCCAGAAAAAAAGTAATGTCTTTCATTATTCAAAATGTGAATGTAGCCCGCTGACAATATTAACGCTTTACCAATCCTTCTAACACCCGTGACATTCTGATTTCTCATTAATTCTATTAGTGGTTGATAAAATCATAAGTAAGCAGAAGAATAGGCCATTCGACTCCGTTAACCTGCTTCACCATTCAACAAGGTCAAGTCTGATCTGACTGTGTCCTTAAATCCACTTTCCTGCCTGCTCTTTATAACAACACTCCCTCGTCATTAAAAGAATTGTCTGACTCAGCCTTGAATATACTCGATGACTAGCCTCCACTGTGGAAAAGAATTTCCAAAGACTAATGATTGTCTGAGAGAAAAAGAATCCTCTTCACCTTAAATGGGAGAGCCTTATTTTTAAGGTATTCCCTGAAACCCATTCAAAATGACAGCTGCAGAATTGTCTGTGGTATACTTGGAAGAACAGTGACAGTGTTTTTAAAATCTTCCTGTACACCTTTTCTTTTCCTATTTTATCGTAATTATATGTACTTCAGACTACATGGCCACCTTGTTAGGATTTTTCATGTTTTAAACCATCTCTGAAGGAAAGAACAGCTTGCGCATGCAGTTCATTCTAACTGGAAAAATTGCACATGCAGCCTAATTCTATAAATGGAAATGTTTAGTAAGACTAAAAACAAAATAAAATAGCAATATGAGCCAAACCACAAATACCAAAGAAGCCGAGCAACAACCTTGCTTCTTTTTGAAGTGTCATTTTCTATATTCATCAAATCCTGGCCATCAAAGTTCGATCAATGATTTCGGAGAACTGGGTAATATTATCTTAAAAGTCCGAATTAAATATGTGAGTGATGCTTGCTTTTTATTGATGAGAGTATTTTCATCATGAAGACCTTCCTTCATTTTTGGAGAGAGGCTTAACAGCAGGATTGATTTTTCTTTCTAACAGTGTGTATTTGCTATTATTTGTCCCTGTTCCTTCCATTTTCTGTGGACTTGCCTGTATGTGTATACTTGTGCTTTAGCGACCCTTTGGCTGTAAATATTCTTGTTCATGAATCCATGGGGATATATTCATTTCAAAAAGTAGGCGTCCTTGGGTTGCTGAAGCTATGTGCCTCATTTTTATGTTTCATATTGAAACTAACTCTGCTCTGCTGGGTTCCTGACCCTTGGGAAATCCAGCTGCCACAGGGAGAGAAAGTTCGCTGGATCAAGGAGGTAGCACCTTTTTCCTTACCACTTGATATAGCATACCTGCATCATAAAACATTTGCGATCTGAACCTACACCCCACCTAACCTTCTGAACCTGCTCCTGGAACCTTACTGAGGAGTCTGTCTCACAATCTCCATTAGGTCTCTCACCTTCCCTCTTCCATCCCATGTGGACAGAAACCTCCCACTATCCCCCATCAATCCGAGCTCTGATTTATCTGGTCCTGTATTTCTCATCTGACTGGGAGCTATGGCTGAAATCCAACTCACAAACCCATCAGTGATATCACATGCAAGGGTGAAGGGGAGCTGCAATGTCCGAGTTTCTTACACCCTACCGGGGGTCTCCCTTTCATCAGCTAACACCCACCCTAACTGACTGTGTTGGATCAAAAGGTTAAAGTCCTCCTTCCACACACAGAACACAGAACTTAAAACATTACAGCGCAGTACAGGCCCTTCGGCCCTCGATGTTGCACTGACTTGTGAAGCCAATCTGAAGCCCATCCAACCTACACTATTCCATTCTCATCCATATGTTTATCCAATTACCATTTAAATGCCCTTAACGTTGGCGTGTCTACTACTGCTTCTTTGTGCGTATTGCATGGTTGACTGTTTGCAGTTTGTGTTATGCCTGTTTGTTTGTGTGTGCCTGTCTCTAACTGTGGGACTGTTCATCCTGTGTTCGCCTGTGCAAGGTTTAACATTGTGAGAAGTGTCAGCACCATAGGTGCTTTTTAAAGCTTTCTTCTTTCATTTTAGAGGCAGAGTCTCTTTTTCAATTTTGGTTTTCTGTCTGAAAAGTTTGTTTCAAGGTACATTGTAATACTTTTACTGTTCATGAAAGAACCCACAGGATTTCTGAACAAGCTCTGCTTATAATTTTCAGAAGATTACTCCCACCACGCCCCTCACTGACCAACAAATAAAACTGTTTGTAAATGGCATCCTCTCAAGTTACATATACCAAATAAATCTAAAATATTCTAAAACAGGGAATTATAGAAGACACTCAAATTTAGTCCTTAGGGTATATAGTAATCAAATACAAAGACACTGAATATTTCTGTGTTAAAGGACAAGTTAAGTGAACATTCATGATGAGCCCTTTTGTCAAAGATGCACCACCGAAAAACTTAAATCATCTTGAAATGTTTTATCATGATGGAGATGATACACAGCCCTTCTGGCTTATTTGCATTTTCAAACAGGAAGAAAAGTTATCCAGATATTTATGGGGCTGGGCGAGTCGGATTTTCACTTTTCCTTGGGTAGAACATAGAGTGAAAATTAAGTGGTAAAGACTGTACGGATGCAATTAAGCTCAGCTGAATCCCCTTCCATTTTTGAAAGGTGAGCTTCAATAAGATGTGAAATCCTCTTCATTCAGGTTTCTCTCTGTGCTCCCCTCTGCCTCCTTCAAAAGCACAGAGTGCCCTAGCAAAAGTTCTGTAATAAATCAATGCAGGGGTTGATGCTACAACATAGTGATAACCAATTCTCTTTCTCACTCTCAGATCCGAGCAGCCACTGTCCTTTGACACAGTGACATATGCATCTTTCAATTCTTGCTAGAATGATCACAAGAAGTTAAAACCTTAAAATAAAGCTTCCTATGTAAACCATGTAATGATTATCTTACAAAGAACCCAAACACTTTGGAGTTTATTTCAAGTCTGTCACATTTTTATGGGTTCAAAATATAGGCAAATAGTTCAAATGAACTTCAGTGATTTATAATTTCAGAATATACTTGCCCTTCTTTAGCACTGGATGGACCCGTAGAAAACTCCTATTTGCTGCATGTTACTGCAAATGCATTTTATGTCTACTGTAGTGTAGTTATGGTATGCATTAGCAAATTGGTCTGAAATTCTACAGGCTGCTATTTTAATGAAGGCTTTAAACATTAGTGAAATGGTTGACTTGTTTGATAAAATGAAAGTTTAAGAAATATCCTTAATACAATAGCTTGGTAATACTGCATACTGCGGTTCATCCCATGATTTCATGTTGCGGTTGAATGAGATGCACAGTCATAGGTGAACAACAAACACATGTTATGACATGAAAAATCTCCATACCTGGATCAGAGTCTTGCTGTTTTTCTCTTTTCCTTCTTTTCTTTTTACCCTACAATAAATAATTTCCAACATAATCAAGTCTATTTATCGAAGACACAAGATACTAAACATTTCTAGTCTTTTGGGCATTCTTAAAAACTGCTTATTGTTTTTATTAATGGCAAGGCTCTCATTTTGTAGGAGTACTCCAGAGCATCAAGGAAAGCTTAGACTTTCCTGACCTGGATTCGAATCCTCCTGAACTGTCCACTCTGCAGCCTTGAGATTCTCCCTAGGAAAGCTTATGATAGATTCAGTAATGTGCCTGTTACTCTATCTAGTTTAGATTAGATTACTTACAGTGTGGAAACAGACCCTTCTGCCCAACAAGTCCACACCGACCTGCCAAAGCGCAACAAATTCCCCTACATTTACCCCTTCACCTAACACTACGGGCAATTTAGCATGGCCAATTCACCTAACCTGCACATTTTTGGACTGTGGGAGGAAACTGGAGCACCCAGAGGAAATCCACGCAGACACGGGGAGAATGTGCAAACTCCACATAGTCAGTTGCCTGAGGCAGAGCTTATACGTTATAAAGCAAAATGAGGGACCATATACTAAAGAATAATAACATTAATTTTAAAACATTGATGTGAGTATTCAAAGAGAACAAAGAAAATAAAAATTATCCTTTATTTTATGTGAAGCATATTTATTCATCAAAACATTAAGGAAAATTAAGCATTGAAATATGGTTAGTCCGTAGATGTACATATGGAAGTTCTGGGCAGCAAAAGGCTTTCTCTAAAAAAGGAAGGGAAGATGAAAGGTCATATCACCCATGGCACTCTTGTACACCTCTTAACTTCCAACTGAAATGGTACAATCTTATGAACTGCCTGCCCCTCTCTCAGACAGAAATGGTGCAGTTGACGGGGAGAGGAACTTTAATATAACGTTGAAAGAAGCAAAATATGTTTTTTTAAAGAAAAGCTGACTGTGCAAGTGAGGAATATGGTCTTTGGTCTTTTGGCATTTCTAGCTAACCTTTGAAATTTTAACATGAGCTCTTTGTGGTTTCTCCGAAGGCGGAACATTTCGTCACTATAGTGTGCTTTGTTAGTGTGGGACCCACTGTACTTCCTTTCTGATGTAAGGACCAGGAAATATAACCTAGATTCCAGTTTCGCACTCAGGTCTCACCAGATGCCAGGAGCATCAGCACAAAGAAAAGTCTAGGAACGAAACATCAGAAGCCTGAAAAAATTTGCAAAGGCAATACAATAATTCCCATTAGCTAGTAGCATGGAAGGGGAAGGAGGCAGGCTACTTGCCAGTTTCCATTTAAAAAGAACAAACAGATGCAAGTGTTTGATCTTTATTCTATCAGACCATTCCTTCTAAATAAAATGTGGTGCTTTACAGTACAAGAAATGTCTATGAATTCAAACTAAAAGCTGATAACTTACAAGTTCCCATTTTCCGATATTATATTTTTAAAAAAGATCAACATTGAAGATGGCTTTTTTGATGACTGAACAGAAAATTTTGTTAGTTTCCTGTATCAGATTTCCTATCAGTGGATTGTGATTACAGAATTAAGCTTTCTGCTTTTTGGAATGTATTTACTCCCATGGATGTGTGTGTGTTGGAATTTAGCACTAGCCATGTCTATTTGGAGACACATAAAGAATTGGGTTAGTGGGTGTTAATTTTGAGACTGGGAAACTAAAAGTTTAATTCCAGATTGGACATTCATGTGTGGTATAGAAGCTTTCCCACTGTGGTTTACGACATTGTCTAGACTTCCCAAGAATATTCTATTGCAACTGATTTTAGGCATTGCTTATTCCAAATTTTTAAATTTGATTTTGTTTGCTAAAATTTCCCCTTCTGTGCCTTTATGTCCTGAACTCATTAAATCTTTCATTGTATATATCTCTATCGGATCTTAATCAAGTATCAGTTAGTCATGTGTCTACCGTGATGTCAGGCTAGTAAAGTAGAATGGACCATGGGCTCAATCTTGTCAATATCAACTGTCTGCACATGTGTACATACATACATCTATGCTCACATGCATACACAAATACCTACACATGCATACACCTTCAACAGGGATCCGTGGATGCAATCCAGAGTGGGTGAACAGACTGATTTTCTCCTCCTATCTTGGAAGTGTGACTGACTACTGCAGCATTCTGACTGCTATCAGTTAGTTCAACAGAGATATAGGGATCAAGCATTCTATCTTACATACTGTTTTTGTGATATCCCTTTTCGTAAGAGCTGTGATGTGTAGTACTATCAGCACACTCAATGTTCCTGGTACAGATTGCCTTTAAAAAGATTGTTCTTGCTTTGTTTTAAGACCATAAGACATAGGAGCGGAAGTAAGGCCATTCGGCCCATCGAGTCCACTCCGCCATTCAATCATGGCTGAAGGGCATTTCAACTCCACTGACCCGCATTCTCCCCGTAGCCCTAAATTTGAACAAATTTAGTAAGATTTGTGATTGCCTGATAGTTATTGAAGGCTATTTATGGTGCCACTTAAAGGGCTATTGTGCAAATGGAAATTCATATTATAGGAGGTGACATATTGGCCTGGATAGAAGCTGGTTGGCAGAAAAGAAACAGCATGCATAAATGGGTCTTTTTCAGATTGGCAGGATGTAACAAGTGGAGTCCGACAGTCTCTGAGCCAGATTCTCAACTTTTTTTATGAATTATTTCAATGACTTAGATGAGGGGAACAAAGACATGGTAGCTAAATTTGCAGATGACACAAAGATAGGTAGGAAAGTACATTGTGTAGATAATATAACAAGGGTGTCGACCCACGTAGATAGTTGCAGTGCAGAAATCTGCCAGATGGAGTATAAAGTGGGAAAACGTGAATTTGTTGACTTTGTCAGAAGAATTAAAATTATTACTTAAATATTATTATGTATTATTTAAATAGAGACTAATTGCAGAATTCTGAGGTGCAGATGGATCTACATGTTCTAGTGTATGTATCATAATAAGTTAGTATGCAAGTACAGCATGTGATTAAGAAGGTTCAACAATGTTAGGACTTGGGGCACCTTCTCCCATGCCCTTACCTCAACCCCCACACACCAGGCTTTGTTATCATATGGTCTGCTCTTACACATGACTAATTGTTAGCCACGAATAGTCATTAGCAGCCATTCATTCTCTTAGGCTGACCATTATCCACTTCTTTGTCTGTCCAACTGCTCTTCTCTCTGTTTGGCTCTATCTCCACTCATTATCCCCTCCCCCACCCCTAAAAGCAACTTTTTTCTAGCAACCATCATTTCTGAAGAAGGGTCACTGGGCCTAAAATGTTAGGTCTGATTCCTTTACATAGATGCTGCCAGGCCTGCTGAGATTTTCCAGCAATTTCGGTTTTGTTTCTGATTTCCAGCATCCACAGTTCTGATAGAGACATACAGCATGGAAACAGACCCTTTCACCCAACTAGTCCATGCCAACCATGTTCCCAAACTAAACTAGTCCCATTTCCCTAGGTTTAGCCTGTATCGCTCCAAAGCTTTCCGATTCATGTACTTATCTTTTAAATATTGTAACTAGATCTGCATCCACCACTTCCTCAGGCAGTTCATTCTACACAAGAACAGTGTGGCAGGGATGGCACAGTGGCTCAGTGATTAGCATTGCTGCCTCACAGCATGAGGGAGTCCCTGGGTTTGATTCCCGCCTCAGGTGATTATCTGCGTGGTGTTTGCACATTCTCCCTGTGTCTGTGCAGGTTTTGTCCGGGTGCTCTGGTTGCCTCCCATAATCCAAAGATGTGCAGGTCAGGTGAATTGGCCATGCTAAATTGCCCATTGTATTAGGTGCATTAGTCAGGGGTAAATATAGGGTAGGGGAATGGGTCTGGGTGGGTTACTCTTCAGAGAGTTGTTGTGGACTTATTGTGCCAAATGGCCTGTTTCCATACTGTAGGGAATTGAATCAAATAAAGTTGTCCTTTTTAAAGCTTCTCTTCCCATCTTAAAAATATGTCCCCTAGTTTTGAATTTCCCCCACTCTGAGGGTAAACACCCTTACTATTCACCTAATCTATGCCCCTCATGATTTTATAAAGTTCTTTAAGGTCTCCAGTGAAAAATAATGTCCCAGCCCATCCAGCCTATTTTTATAACTCAAACCCTCCAATCCCAGAACTGTACACAGTACCCTAGTAGAGGCCTCACCTTTGCACTGACGTCCCAATATCTAAACTCAAAGGTCTGAGCAATGACGGCAAGTGCGCTAAATGCTTTCTTAACCACCCTGTCAACCTGTTACACAATTTTAAAGAATTATGTACGTGAACCCCTAGGTCTCACAGTTCTACAACACTGCCTTGGCTCTACAATTAATTATATAAGCCCTGCCCCTGTTTGTTTTACAAAAATGCAATTCCTTGCATTTATCCAAATTAACTCCATCCTATGACTCCTCAGCACATTGAGCCAAATGATCAAGACCTTCGGTTTTTTGATTAAGAAGGTTGTTGGGATGCTATCCTTACTATAAGAGGAATTGAACATAAAAGAAAGATATTATGCTTCAGCTATACAAAGCATTGGTTAGATCACATCTCAAATATAGTATTGTGTGCAGTTTTGGTCTCTGTCCTTAAGGGAAGGTATAAATACACTGAAGGTGGTTCATAGTAGGTTTCCTTTGATACTTGGAATGATTGAGATTTGATTGAAGTTATAAGATTCTCAATGGTTTTGAAAAGATGGAGAAAGGATGTTTCCTTTTGTGGGTAAGTCCAGAACTATTGTTTAAAAGTTAGAATGTGCATTTTTAAGGCAGAGATCTTTTTTTGTTCTCCGAGAGAACTGTGTGACTTTGGAAGGCTGAAGAAGCAGAAACCATGAATATTTTTAAGACAGTGGTAGACAGGTCCTTGCTAGTCACTGGGGAATCAAAGATGATTAAAGGTAAATGGGAATGTGGCATTCAGAACACAAACTGGTGATCATCCATAATCTTACTGAACAGTGCGGCAGACTTGATGGGCCAATTGGCCTATTTCAGCAAACAATTTGCAAATTGGTGTGAAATGAAACGGAATTGAGAGGTTTAGATGGTATCATATACTATGAGAAATGCTTAAAATTTACTCTAACGTTTACTGCAATCTCTGTGCTTATTTAACGCTGTGGGGTGGCACAATGGCTCAGTGGTTAGCACTGCTACTTCACGGTGCTAGGGACCTGGATTTGATTCCAGCCTATGGCAACTGTTTGCGTGGAGTTTGCACATTCCCCCGAGTCTGCTTGGGTTTCCTCTGGATGCTCCAGTTTCCTCTCACAGTTCAAAGATGTGCAGGTTAGGTGAATTGGCCATGCTAAATTGCCCATAGTGCTCTGGGATGTGAAGGTTAGGTGAATTAGTCGGGGGTAAAGGTAGGGGAATGGATTTGAGTGGGATACGTTTTGGTGGGTTGGTGTGGACTTGTTCAGCTGAAGGACCTGTTTCCACACTGTAGGCATTCTATACATTTAGGTCAGATGTGAATGGAGAAAACATCATTGGAATTACAAGTAATCCTGCCTACTTCCAGTCAGTGATATGCTAAAGTAATGACCTTCTTACACTATAGTTTGTCTGAAAGCTGTTGGATATCTTCATGCAATATAATGACTCATTATCTATTCCTGTAATTCTTTCCAATAACCCTTTTCAGGTTTTCATACTGCATTCCTTTTACCCTGCCATTCCCAATCATATTTTGGCTTCACTTTGCAAGACATAAGATCAATACAGGTGACTTGTTACTTGATCTTTGAAATACTAACAAACCTCCCTGAGAAAACCTCTGGGTTTGACTGCATTCCATAATAATCAAAGATATGGATCAGAATGCCCCAGACTGGATCTCTGGTCATTGCTGACTTCAATTGAGCCATTAAAGGGTGTTTTTACTGAGCTAAGTATACCTTGCTAAAGAAGGGGAATATTAGCCGGAGTTTCTGCTGCTGAACACTGTTTAATGACTTGGATGGAAAATTCACATGTGTGTGCACTGGGTGAAAAATGAATTTGACTTAGATGCCCTTTTCAATCAAATACTTTGCCAAAACTCCCTATCTAATTCCACTCATGAAGACTGGCTTTATGACCGAGGTATACTGGCATCTCTGGGGACTATGTTGTAGGTTATAGGCAAGAAAAGGGCAGAAAAGTATACTGATTACAGAAAATCCTATAAATAATAATTTTGTGAGGAAGGAACAATGCAGTACACAGAAGTTGTCAAACAAAATGTGCCCTGAATTTCTCGAATGCAGAACCAGCTAACAATCTACAGCCAATCACCAATATGAATACTGTGCCTGCTGATAAGGTTGGTACAAGTAGCGTCAGTGCCTTAAAAGATAGGAGATAAAATACCAGCCAATTTCACGCTTTTAGTTGTTAGATAGTTGACTTTGGTTAGAAAGTGTGTATGGGTGAAGAGAGGATCAAGCTTAGAAATGATGTCCTCTCCATGGTTAAATAACCTGCTGAACTTGCTGACTTGCCTCACGTGAAGAATAGCCACTTGGTAAGGCACTGAGGGCTCCCGACACCCGTGGGGTCACCACCTTCAGAGGAGGAGAAAAGGGGGAGAAAATTGGGGAAAATGTAGATGGTGCTATTCCAGAAAATTCCACTGTCCAGTCTGATTAGAATCAGCTGCTTTCTACTATTAAATATTAATAATAATTGGTTTATAAAAGTCAACTTACATAATTATCCCTGGCAGACCAGCCTGGATAAAGTTGCATGTGTAGTTGTCGTTCTTTCCTTGCCAATTCATAGTACTTTGCCTGTTCTTCACGGGAGAGAGCATGCCACTGTACAAATAAAAATACAACCATGTAAGATTTAGCAAACTGTCTTATTTTCACTGAAGGGCCATTATCCCATTTATAAATTATTTCCCCTGGTGCTAAGATGGAAGTTGCATTGTGGAAGGCCATCTTGCCCCCTCTTTATCCCCTTGACTTATCACAGTAGCATTCAGATCCCAGAATTTTTAGCTATTCAAGGAAAATGAGCTGTCTTCAAAGGCCATCAGAAATAACATGCCCATTCTCTACAATCATCCCACGGATAATGTAATGATGCCTGAGATGAATCGCACTAATACTGAATCAGATAAAGCCAGGCTCCTATAAATCTCATGTAGGAAAGTGAAAACTGCTGTCGTCCCAGAGGAAGAGAGGCTGCTCTTTCTCATCAAAGAGAAACAACTGGTGGTTAGTTTAATTTGAGGGTCACCATGCCTCAATGTGAAAGGTGAGGCTGAAAAGGCGGAATCTTCATGGTGACCACAGTCAGTGCAGGAATTGAACCCATGCGGTGGGTGTCACTCTGCATTATAAGCCAGCCATCCAGCTCTCAAGTAGGCAAGTGGAACAGAATTCGCAATTTATTTCTTCACTTAGTACTTTCTGAATCCTGAAACCACAGGCACTTATGAATTCTCTGTTCTGAAATCTGTTCGAATGAGGTTTGCAGGATGAATCTAAAATCGTAACCCGATTGAAACATTTGTGACTCCAGCAAGAATACTCCTAATGGTTTAGTATATAATGGTTCCATGTGAGATTGAGCCATGGAGACCAGGAAGGTCCTACTTTCATCACTGGTTTGAGCTGATCTCAATGGAGGGTGCTACACGAGCTTCTCTCTATTTGCATTTTTTGCTCCTCATAATGAAACATTGATTCTTGTTGAACTCAAAAGCTGATCTCTTAGCTAAAGATGATGTCACCAAGTGGCAGCTGAGAAGATTGGTTACAACCAGAGAGGTAAAAATGAAATGTATGAGGGCAGCCTCACTGAACCAGACAATGAAAAAGACACCGTGGTCAACATCAAAGGTTACACAAAGATGGAGGAAGGATGCTTCATCACAACCTAAGAAACACCAAAGGTCACCTGTGAATTTGGTTTGGGTCATTGCAGTGTTATGGTGTGATAGAAGCTAAATGTTAATAGTACTTCTAATATAAAAGGAATGCACAGAGGAGTGATCAGACAAAAATAATGGCACAACAAGGAAGGAGACAATAGAAAAAGCAACAGAAAAAGCAAGGGGAGGTGCACAGCAATTTTGAGCTCTAAGAACAAAAGATCATGGTGAGTTTGTAGATAAGAAGGGAGTTACCGTAGTAATAGAGATGATGTTGCTGCCTCAAGCATGTTCGCAGGAAGGAAGATGGTCGCAGATCCAAAGATTTTCTTTATGGTGAGGTAGCTAGAGCCAGGAAACCAGTAGGACAGTCTAAAGTTCTCCTTAAAGGATGCTCGCAAGCATATGACAAGGAGCCCCTAAATGACAATTGTCACACTTGGACACTAGCTGATGACAGAGGGAAATGATGACATCACTTGTGGACCAAAGTACACCTTCATTATAATCAGTGGCTACTGTGGTTTGCCAACAGATACCAACACTGGAAACATTAACCAACAGAAAACCTAACCTGATCACCATCTCATCTGCGACACTTGTTACAGAATTTGTTTCTAATGATTGGTCTCATCATAAAGGGTCATTCTAAAGCTGCCCCATCTTCAAAGGGTTTGATTTGCTTCAGGTCTTACATAGATGGAAGGATGCCATTGGCAGAGACAGGTGAGCCAATGCCATGAATGGAATTAAATAAAAAAAAGCAGAAACCTGGTTAGAAAGATACAAACAAAAACAGAAATTGTTGGAGAAACTCTGCAGGTATGGCACCACCTGTGGGAAGAAAGCAGTTAATGTTTAGAACCCTGTGACTCTTCATCAGAATGGTTCATCAAAACAGGAAGGGTCCAATGATAGAGGATACAGTTTCTGAGAAGAGGACAAGATATAATGACACCTTACACAGAGGTTAAGAAGGGGAGTTCAACGGTTAATAGTTTAGTGGGATTGAAGTCAAAGGATCAAGTGGCCTGTCTCATTGGTAAAATGAGCTTAGAGAGAGAAGAAAAAAGTGAAAGACTCTGATTCCGGGCCGTGTCAGGTTGGAGTCCCACAAGGGATTAGCTGGCCAAGTTGGACGAGCAGAAAGGAGTAAATAGGCTCAGAGGTAGTTGAGTATCCTTAGCCCTTGGCCTCAATTGTAACTGTCCCATCTGGTAGAAACTGGATTATTGAATTGTGAGGCAGGGATATTTGAAGTAACACAAGTCTCCTCTCCAACTGAGATCCTGTGGCTTTCTTATCTACCCCTGAGACTAAACTGGGCCTTTGAACAGGTCAAAAGGAATGAAGGTCATCAGGATCTAATCTGAACTTTTGCCCACCTCTGACATGTTTACAGTCTTCCTCCTCCTCATCTGATCTTTCCATATAATTCCCTGATGAACCCTCCTATAACCAGATGTCCACTGTCACCCAATGATCACTAGTTGGTCTGGCTGGATATTGGCCTTCACTAGCTCGCTTTACTGAGTTCACTGCCTTCTATTGGATTCCTCCCATTATCACTGACCCCCACTCCTGTGAAATCAGTGTCAAGCGCATGACGGAAATTTTCACTATTGTTGGAAATGAAGGTAGAGTAGGGGAGGGGGTTTTAAGGAGCTAATTGGTAGTAGTGAATCAAGATAGGGATTACCTTTGAATTATCTTTAACTAATGCGATCTATTGACAAATGCCTAAAAGGTTGTGTATCAGAACCATAAATCCTTTGCATAGAGGAAGCAAAAATAGGAAGATGTGCAATTGGCATTTTCTGAGCCCTGAATATACCAAAACCACAAAACTCAATTGTCCATGTTCAATCTAGATGAAGAGTGGCATCTGATCGCAAGACTTATGGACTGTTGGCATCCTGGAGGTGTACTTGCATGAGCTATTCTCTTCAAGTGAGAAATGACAAGGATCAAATATTCATTTATTTAAAGCTGACAGCGATACATATTCTTACTTACTCTTCTACCCAAGATTTGGTTGATGGCTGCACTCTCCTTCAGAGTGCACTCAGCTACAACTTTCGCCCTCATTTCTTTCATGTATAGCATAAATGCATTGAGGGGTTTTTTGATAGTAGGCTTTTTACTTTCTTTTTCCCTTTTTGGTTCAGGATTAGGTTTCCTAAAGTACAAAAAAAAACATTGCTTAAGAATAAATTGTAACAACTAAATATCAACATTATTTGATTGTAGGCACAGGGTAATGAGATGGAACAAAAGATTGTTCTTTCATTTCTGAGAAATTGAGATTGAATCAATCCTAGATGGACAGTATTAAAATTTCCCTTTCTAACTCTCACTTCTTGTTTGAGTATCTGAAGTGAAATGAGTTTGGTGTATAGGCTCAACTTGAAGGTTTTGGACAATTCATCAGAGCCACAAAAGTGCTTCACATTCATTATGACTGACCTTGTAAACTCATTCTGAGAAGCCTCAAGGATAAGAACATAAGAATTAATAGACCTATTTGGATAATTGTGAACCTACTAAATCAACAAGTGCCACAGGAGATGCTTGACTATCAGGGATGCTTGCACTGAAATGTTGATATTAAATTCTTCCAAAACTAGATCTATGGAAAATGTGTGTCTGAAAAATCCTTTCAAGACTGCAGAGCTGTCATTCTGGATGAAATTAGGCAATCTTTTGTAATTTTTACAGGCTAGGTTAGACATATGCAAAAAGCCAGGAGAAACCATTGAATTTCCCATTGGGACTCTATGAAAGGTCAGGCATGTATTCAAACCTGGGCCATATTAGCATTCCAACACCAACTTTCTACTTGACTTATTGCTGTCAAGCAAAGATCAGGTGTACCAGATAACCTGGATATGCTATGACATTTTGGCAGGTTGGGGGAGCATGGCGTGGCAGAGATTGAGATATGTCCTATGATATCCAGAAGAGAGACTGATGGAGCTCTCCTGGCCAATAAGCTGTTAAAATTGCTGAGTGATAGGATCCTGTAACCTACCCAAAACCATCCAGGAGAAAGTGGCCCACTTGGTCACCATTAATGAATAATGGTAGCAGTGTGTACCATATACAAGATGTAGCAACTTGTTAAATCTCTCTTGACAGCATTTTCAATACCCTGGGCCTAGAATGACAAAGAGAGCAGATGCATGGGAACTCCATCACCTGTAAGTTTCCCTTCAAGACACACACTATTCTGAATTGAAATTCAATCACTAATTCTTTATTGACATTGGGTCAAAATCCTGGAATTCCTTCCTAACAGCATTAAGGGTGAACCAATAATTGTGGACCACTTGCAGTTCAACATGATGGCACATCATCATCTTCTGCAGAGAAATTACGAGTGGGTAACAAATGCTGGTCTTACTAAGAAAATCTATAAGTGCATAAAAGAAGCTGGTCAGGAGAAATCTTTACTGTCTGGCATCAGAATTGTTGTGATCAAGTACTGGAGTGGGAAAAGGGACTGATCAAGTTTTAATCCCACTGGTTTCCACAAGGCAGGACAAGTTAACCATGCCCCATCCCACCTCCATTTTGAAGTAAAATGGAAACTATTCTTCAGCTAGAAACATCTGAGGCAGGTTTTTGGGAGAAGATCTTTAACTGAGACAAAATACCAAGGCTTTGTTCTAGGTTTCAACCAAATTCAAAGATAATAATGGAAAACAAGATGAGCTCAAAACATTGACTTGGATTGTCATTTTCTATATAGTAAATTATTTTGTCTTTCTGGATTTGATTTATATTGTGGATTATATGCTGGAGACATCATTCAGCATCATTACAGATCTGACATATAATGCTGATCACTATCTGATTTAAGTTAAAAAGGATGATCTGACAATCTGATATTTATTACTCTTCAGAGAAAACAAGAGAACATGGCAAACATCTCATGAAATCATCACCACATCATGTAGTAATTGAGGGTAATACTTATAATCAGCCCTCAGCAAGTAAAAGGAAACATGTTCTAGTTCATAAACTTGGTCAAATTATCAGAATCCCCCATTCTAAGGGAAGCATTCATTGAAAGTTCTGGGTGAACATTGAATGGTAACAATGGCATTATTGCATGATGATTGTTTCTATTCATTTTAAAATAAATTGTTAAGCAGCACAACAAAAGTTTATGCCGGTGATGCCACATGATACTGCCATGGCCACATGGAGAAAGGTTTTGTCCCACGAATGGCTCTCTCCCTAAACTATATCCCACCCAACAAACTCTCCAAGGTGGCAAATAAACAGTTCCCATAAATAGTGGAGAAGGTGGACTTTATACACAAGATGACAATTACCATTAAATGCAAATTAATACCCACATATTTAAAGATAGAGAATGTTAGCTTTTGTAGTTTAATTTCAGTTATAAAGCAATATTGTCTATTTAATATGTTGCATCTGTTAGTAACCTCTATCCCAAATAGGAGACTGATTCATACTGTGCCAAATATAAAATAGCTCTTTAATTATGTAATTTATAAGTAACAGTTGCTTCAGCATTCCATATAGCCAAAAGGATAATTATTTCCAGGTTCACACTTTCCTGTGACTCGAAATTAAATCAAAATCATCCTTATCTTCTGTCTGTCCTCATGAAACATACTAATACTGTGAATCAGATTTTTCTTGTACATACATAACTTAAATATATAATTTCCTTAAGTATATAATTTAAAGCCTGAGACTCCCTCACACTGAAAATGTACAATGTTGGCCATAGACGTTCAGTCTGCTGAGCTCCCTTGATGCTCTGCTGAATAAAATTACCACCTATCACAAAGCCATACAAACCAGAAGGTCTCCCATTTAATTTATGGTTTGTGCTGACTTAGCTACTTTCAGCTCAACTGGCAGTGAGGGATGCTACAGCTATCCTCAATGGAGGGGGGAGAATCAGATGAGTCTCTCTTCCTTACTGCACTACAGTAACAAATACACATCAAAACTACATTATTGGTTGTAAAATGCTTTGAGATGCCCAACAACCAAGATAAGTGGATATAAATGCAAGCCTTTCATTCTCTTCCAGGAGCCTTGCTGGAAGTGTCTATCTGTGATCATTAAGTGACTAAAGGATGATAATATTGATTAGGCTTCTATGCTAGTGATGGTTTCTTGGCCAAGGTGCTGGACAGTTGCCATTACCTGTAGAACCAGGTCTCAGCATGAGGTCACCACTTATAAGAGAGGAGCAACAAAACAAAGAAAATACATTCAGTTTGAGTCATCTAATTTACTTCAATGTGTGTTCTTAAATCTTAAAGAGGCAATGCTGTCATGGCAATCCCTTTCTTGTTAATATAGGAAGAAAAACTAAAAGAAGGTTATGTAATTTATGTCACATTAATCTTCTTTGTAAGTGAAATGAATTATCTGGTTGTCATTATATACAAACATAAAAGGCCTTGTATGAAGGCGAATTTTATTTTTAAGATTTCAGAATGCTTACGTATAAAATACAAAAGAGTGTGAGATAATACTGTGGTCTCCTTATAGTTGTTACAAGACAGCTTAACCAAACTAACAGTCAAAAAATACTTATTTGATGAACATTATATTTCTTGCCATCTTGAAAAAAATTAGCTAGTAGATTTAGTATTCGGAAACAGAGTCAAAGTAGCCAAAATAGTCTTCTCCACCATTTATTGGGCTGATTTTTTGGGTGGGAGACAGATTCAGTCCCAAGAATAGTTTTCCCCATAAAGTGAGATGACAGCAGCATAAAGATTTTTGTTACACTGTTGAGCAATTTATAAAAACCATAACATCAATGTACTCATCCATGCAATAAAGTCATTTATTGAAATCTTACAGGAGTCTGAGCAATGTGGCCTATGGTTGAATCACATGGGAAGTCCAGTGAGCTCTATCTCAATGTTGGGAGAATCTTGCACCATCTTTTGACAAGCAGTATGGTGACATTCTTGCTAGGCAGTGTTGTTTCCAGTTTGGGGCACTATTGCTTGTTAATGCCTTGATAATGGCCCAACTTGCCTCATTAATATTCACCTTCCTATCTTACCAAACACACTAAGCTAGATGTCACCTTGATAGAGAAAGCAGAGTGGGTAGCTGGCAACGTCAGCTCGATGCTTGCTCCACAGGATCTCCATCAGGCACCAACATCTCAGGGCATGCTCCATGGGCACTGGTCCACATCCAGTATGTGCCAGGCTCTAAGAACCCTCATGACAGATTTCTGAGTCATTACAAGAAGCTTCTGCACTTCAATGTTGTACCCTCATGCTGCATTGGCAGTTATCATTGTAACGCACACCCAGTTCACGGAGTGGACCAAGCTGCATCACTGGCATCTTCACTCACTGTCACAGTATTCACTCACTCCTCGCCTACCTGGATATTCACAGCATCTCTGTCTTGCCTTGCTTTCATGTGCTTTGCTCCCTCCGCCAGAGTTACCAGGCTCATATTAATTTTGTCTTGGCTGTGCCATTTAGTGCAGACACAAAGGCAGGAAGCTTGTCATAATTGCCCGCAGGTCTCAGTCAAGACAAGAGAGATGGCCTCTGGTCAGGTGCACTTGCACAGCAAATAAAGGGCAGCCTCCAATAGCAATCATGGACAATCAGTCACTCAGGTTGTGTGTCAGAAGCAAGATATTCTCCATGTATGGAGTAAAGAGCTACATGCTAGGCACCTCTCCACGTGTTTTGAATCTTTCTGCCTTATTGGGGACAGTTTTCCTCCTAGAATGAGACAGGCAGCTATTATGGGAGATGAAATTGGGTGGCCAAGCTTTCACTGTCTGTCCGGACAGGGAACTGTCCCGAGTGAATGAATAGGCAGTGCAGATGGCATGCAGAGTGCATGGTATTGGGGTTTGGGGTGGATGAGGTCAAGTGAGGAGACATATTGCAGTTAATAGTGTGAGTGGTAGGGTATGAGCCTTGGTGAAAGTAGGGTACAGTAGAAGAGACTGTGAAGTATCGGAGACAAGATGGTGGCACTTGTGCTGGCAGAGAGAAGGTAATTGACCTTATTCCTATTTACTATGCATTCCTCCAGCTGGGTGAGAATACACTAATCTGGGTACCAACCTCAAACCAGGTTGGCGTGGTCTGCTGCTGTGGCCATCATTGCTGGTGAGAGGAAGTCCTGCCTCTGTACCACTCCCAGAGGGAGCTCCAGGACCTTCTCCCAAAGTGGGGTGCCAATTTGCTCCTGTCTGCCATGCCTGTGGCAAATCTCACAAACCATGTTGGGCAGCTCCAGACTATTAGTGCTTGTCTGGGTGTACAACAGGCCTTTAAAGATAGCATAGGCACAAGGAATGCTGGTTCCTTCCAGGGTATCCCGAGAGTGGCAAGCTTTTCTGGGAATGGTGTGTGTTATGATGGGGCTGGAATCAGACGTGGGTTATACCATAAGGGTAGTTTGTTAATAATGTGAGTTTGGTAAGGTAGGCCGAGAAAACCCACTAGGACTCATTCAAAGTCACTCATATTTAGTCAAAAGAATATAACATTCAGCCTACACAAAAATGATGGAAAACAAAACCAAAAACAGAAGTTATTGAAAAACCTCAATAGGTCTGGCAGCATCTGTGGAGAGAAAGCAGAGTCAACATTTTGGGTCTACTGACCCTTTTTTCAGAACTGATTGTGGCTAGGGTAAGGTTGGTCTATATGATGAAGAAGGGGGAGGGGAGAGGGGAGAATTAGTAGCTGACGATGGGTTGTTTGGGTTAGCAGCCCATGTGATGACAAGCTTGGTGTGAGGGGATATGGGAGAAGGTGCTCAGGTCTAACATTATTGAACTCGATATTTAGCACTGAAGGCTGCAAAGTCCTCAAGTGCAAAATGAGGTGCAGTTCTTCCAGCTTGTGCTGAGCCTCTCTGGTGCACTGCAGCAAGCCTAAGACAGGGATGTTGGCCAGAGAATAGAGTGGTGTGTCGAAGTGACAGAAAACGAAATCTTAGGGTCATTTTTGCAGACAAAACATAGCTGTTGTGCAAAGCATAGATTATAAAGCAGGCCATATTGTGGGGAGCCAATACAGTCGGCTAGATTGAGTGAAGTGCAGGTGAAGCACTGCTTCACCTGGAAGGTGTATTTAGGGCCATGTATAGTGAGGAGGGAGGAAGTATTGCATCTTCTACAATTGCATGGGAAGATGCCTGGGGCTGCAGGGATGTGCTGGGAGTGAAAGAGGAGTGGACCAGGGTCTACCAGAGGGAACAGACGCTGCGGAAGGTTGACAAAGGAGGGGAGGGGAATGTGTGTCTGGCGGAGGCATCTCACTTGAGATGTCAAAACTCACTTCATTAACTAACCAGCTCACCCTTATGGCATCCCTCATGTCTGATTCCAGCCCCACCTTACCGCACACCATTCCCAGAAGAGCTCGCTGCTCCCTGGATATCCTGGAATGAACAAGTATTCCTTGTGCCTATGCTATCTTTAAAAGCCTGCTCTACAC
Organism: Chiloscyllium plagiosum; assembly: GCF_004010195.1. NCBI lineage: Eukaryota > Metazoa > Chordata > Chondrichthyes > Orectolobiformes > Hemiscylliidae > Chiloscyllium > Chiloscyllium plagiosum. The sequence continues at coordinate 29,498,581 of NC_057723.1, read as the reverse complement.
CCAAACAAGCACTAACAGTCTGGAATCGTCTGACAGGGTTCACAAGTGCCCCGGACATGGTAGGCAGGGGCAAATAAGCACCCCACTTTTTGGGCAGGATCCTGGAGCGTCTCTGGTTAGGGTGGTGCAGAGATGGGACTTCCTGTTCCACCAGGGCCAGCAGTGATGCCCACAGCACCAGACCATGCCAACCTAGTCTGAGGTTGCAATCCAAGTCAGTGCCGTCTCAGCCATCAGGAGGAATGCAGGGCAATACAGGAAATAGTGGCTTATGATCCTTTGGATGTAGATGCTACTGGATGGTTAGTGAGACAAGGGGACCTTATCGCTATTGTGGGAGGGAAGAAGGGGGTGAGGGCTGAGGTGCAAGAGATGGATCGGACACGGCTGAGGGCCTTGTCAACCATGTTGGTGGGGAATCCTCAATTGAGGAAGAAGGTGGATATTTTAGAAGCCTCCTTGTGGAAGTTGGCATCATTGGAACAGATGCGATCGAGACAGAGAACTGGGAGAATAAAGTCTTTACAGGAAGTAGGGTATGAGGATGTATAGTCAAGGTGACTATGGGAGTCAGTTGCTTTGTGGTGGGTGTTGGTGACCAGCCTATCCCTAGAAATGGAATCAGAGATGTCAAGGGAAGGGAGGATTCAGTAATGGACCAGGTAAAGGTGAGAGTAAGGTGGAAATTGGAAGCGAAATTGATAAACATTTCCAATTCTGGGTGAGAGAGGGAAGCAGCCCAATGATGCCATTAACATAGTGGAGAAAGGGTTGCAGACCGGAGCCCAAGTAGGACTGGAACAAGAAATGTTCCCTGTACCCCACAAAGAGACATGCATAATTGGACCCCATACAGCTACACAAAGAAACAAAAGCTATCACTGCTTTTCCACCTATGCATGCGTAAGCAATGCAGTGTACTTTCAGTCTCATTACTTACATGGATCGCAGCCCACTGTCATATTGATTCATGTCTGGTTTGCCTGAAGCACTCACAATAGCAGGATGGGGGATCCCTGTAGAGTGCATGCCTGGAGGGCCCAACACCAGAGGATGGGGAAACCTGCAAACAAGCAAAGTCATTTTGGTGCTATATTTTCCTCAGTGACAACATCATTGCGTGGCTCACACAGAAACTGTTTTAATATTAAAAATCACACAACACCAGGTTATTAGCCCAACAGGTTTATTTGGAAGCACTAGCTTTCAGAGCAGCACTCTGAAAGCTAGTACTTCCAAACAAATCGGTTGAACTATAACCTGGTGTTGTGCGATTTTTAACTTTGTCCAGCCATGTCCGACACCAGCACCTCCACATCATGGCTGTTTTAATTTGTTAGTGGGTGTGTATAGATGGAACTGGCACATATAGGCAAATGGAATATAGCTCCCAGGCATTGCCGATTAGATTAGTAGATTAATGTCTAAAAAATATAAACACTGAATTAGAACAGGTGCCTGAGTGAGGTGCTGAGCCACAAAGATTGGAAGGAGTAAAAATAACAGCCAAGTGTCTTGTTCCGACTTGTAGCAGGTTGAAGGTGAACTATTTTGGTAATTAGACAAGAACAGATCAATATGGGTCATAATGCCCCTACAGTTGCATAGGCATCCAATGTTCATGTCTGACCTCTAATGTGAAGAATAGCCAACTGGGTGAGGTTGGTGTGGTCTACATGATTCATGGACTTTAGGTAAGAAAAGGTGAATCTGTGAAAGAAATTCAGGAAAACAAGTTTGGACTGGAGTTAGGAAACTTGTTACTGATATCGATCCTTGAGACAAAGAGAGGAACACAGCGTGTTCCAATTCTGCCGCCTACATTCATGTTGAACGAGGCTTTGGGGAAGAAGATGGTCAAACATGTTTATGCAAATTAGTGGCATTACATGGCTCACCCATTATACCTTCACCAACCCCCCTGACTTCAATAGAAGTGTATGTGGATATCAAGTGTAGTGTCTTTCTTTATTCATTTTGTGGGATTCGAGCATCAGTGACTGGCCAGCATTTATCCCTAGTTGCCCTTGAGAAGGTTTAGATTACTTACAGTGTGGAAACAGGCCCTTCGGCCCAACAAGTCCACATTGCCCCGCCGAAGCGCAACCCACCCCTACATTTACCCCTTACCTAACACTACGGGCAATTTAGCATGGACAATTCACCTGACCTGCACATCTTTGGACTGTGGGAGGAAACCGGAGCACCCGGAGGAAACCCACGCCGACACAGGGAGAACGTGCAAACTCCACACAGTCAGTCGCCTGAGTCGGGAATTGAACCCAGGTCTCTGGCACTGTGAGGCAGCAGGTGGTGGTGAGCTGCCTTGTTGAACTGCTACAGTCCACCTGCTGTGGGTTGACCCACAATTCCATTAGGGAGGAAAATTCCAGGATTGTGACCTAGTGACAATGAAGGATGGCAATATATTTCCAAGTCAGGAAGGTGAGTGGCTTGGAGGCAAACTTGAAGGTGGTGGTGTTCCCTGTATCGGCTGCCCTTGTCTTTCTTGATGGAAGTGATTGTGGGTTTGGAAGATGCTGCCTGAGGATCTTTTGTGAATTCCTGCAGTGCATCTTGTAGATAGTACACACTACTGTTACTGAACATCGGTGGTGGAGAGAGTAGATACTTATGGATGCTGTGCCAATCAAGTAGGCTGCTCTGTCTTGGATTGTGTACAGCTTCTTGAGTGTTGTTGGGGCTGCACTCATTCAGGCAGGTGGCGAGTATTCCATCAGACTCCTGACTTGCGTGTAACACAAGGCTGATGTGACACTATTCACCTTGCTCTACACCTTTCAAATGCCTTTGTCTTAAATTAGCTTCTACATGCACAGATATCCAACAATTCATAAATTTTGATTCAGATCTGTTTCATCAAAAAGAATAATCAAACCAGGGTCATTTTATGTAGTAATAGAGTGGTAATCACAGCTTATCAGAAGCTGACATGTTGACATTGTTCCAATTGTAATAGAATTAAGATATGAAAATCAGTGGTAGACATATATTACAGCTGCACATATACATTCAACAGTGGTTAAGTGATACCCTCATCTTGTCGAAAAAACACTTAATTATTGATAGATGTCCCCTAAATCATAATCTTAAGGATCACAGACAAAAGCACAAAGGATACATCTTAGAAAAATAAAAGTAATAAGGAAAATTACAGTGAATCCTGGTGAATAATTGGATGATAATTAAATAATCAGAGAGGAGTCCCATTTCATGATAAATATGTGAATAATGAAAAAAAAGGTCAAGCTATATTTAAGCTTTGATAGCCTTGATAATGCCTTCTCCTTCATCAGTTGATCTCTTTGGTCTTCCAGCCTGTCATAAACCTTTTGTTCTTTATTCCTACTCCCCTTTTTCCTTGTCATTGTGCCTGCTTAAAATCTATTACACCTCTAACTTTCTTCATTTATGATGCAAAATGAGAGTCAGTTGTGGATACCTGTCATAGCCATTTGAAATAGTAACTCTGTTTTTCTCCCCACAGATGCTTTTCTTTTAGTTTGGAATCCAGCCACTGAAATGTTCTGCTTTTGTATTGGTCCAATTATACTTGAAACTCAAAGGCAACTCTTGGAAAAGTGACTATTCTTTGATGTTATGGTATTTTGTCAAAATAAGCTAAAGGACACGGTTTACTTTAAAGAAAAATTACTTGTAATAGAAGAAGATATAAAGCTAATCTGTCTTTCCAATTTTCTGTTCTCCCCTGAGGGAGCGAGCTCATTTTGCGCTATGTTCCTCAAGAAGTAGCATATCTTTTTTAGCATAGTAACTTTTTCATGTGTTGTAAGCCCTGATGTAAGCACTCGTAAGCAAAGCTATTATGATGGTTGCAAATGTAATCCAAATATTGACATACATAATTTCCACATGGATATGTTTTTTCAGCAGTACTCCCTGTGTAGTAATCAACTACGTGTCTTTTAGCTAATTCTTCCCATTCCGAGTCAGAATACGTTCATACTAAATATAATTTACTATCGCCAACACAACTTATACCAGTCTCCTTTTGGTTCCAGACAACTCAGTTCTACACTATGAATAGTTTTTTTTTAGCAAGGGAATCCTGTTAAATCTTTTTAAGGGGTCCTGACACTGACAACAGATGTGATTTCTTTTTCTTGATGAGATTTGCATCATCTCAGAGATTTGACAATTAACAAGAAAATCTTTTCCCTTTGATTAGTTCATTTTTAAACTGAGTTATCTTCATGTGTGAGAACACAGCAATATATTCGGGGTGAATTCACAAATCCCACATTCCCAATCAGCAGCCATACTTAGACAGAGTGCTGGTTGGTGATTATGGTTAGCATATTGCGGTGCCATTTCCCAGACCTATATTCTCTTCAAATTGGAAGGAATTAATTTAACCTGTGTTTGTTATGGAGCAGTGTTGAAGTCAACTTTTTTTAAAATCAAAGGCATTATTAATGTGCTTCCTAGTCACTGCTCAGGCACTGCACTAATGATTACCTCAAAAATGGTCAGGATTTTTTTTTATCCCATCTCTTGTCACCTCCACCCACACTTGGTTGATGAACAAGCATGGATGGGAGATAAGTGGAGCTGGGGTCCGAAACTATTCAACCAGGCTTCACTGTGCAGTGCATCTCATTTTGTAAACACATGATTACAGTATCACATTCGTAGGGTCGTTCTCCAGCAATGTGTCATCAATGTTGTGTAGTTATGAACACACACACACACACACACGCTTAACATCATCAGGTCCACATTATTCAGGTACTGAAAAGAACCACATGCAACATTGCTTCTGGTACTTATCTATGTATGACAAATTGACATTAGCATTTAGTTCATAAATTAGTAGCATTTTTCAAGGTTTTGAAGCTTGTGGAATAACACAAGGCTCTGATGTCACAGTACTGGAGAGCGATCCTGTTATTAGACAGTGAGGGCACATGGAAAGCAATACCTGGGGCTCAGTACTCACCAGAGCTCAGCCACCTTAAACTGGTTGAGATACAGTAAATTACAAGCAGATGAGTGCTGATTGGAACTGAGACCCAGGTTCAGCATATCGCTAGTTCTATTCCAAGAATCAAATCACCAACCATTGTCACAGTGCCTACTGGACAAAGTCTTGGCAGAAGCTGCAAGCTATGAGACTGGCTTTGCTGCTAGCTAGTCTCACACAGCCCATACCTACCTGGATATGGAAGTGCTGGGTGGAAGCGGTGAAGAGTAAGGTTGTCTAAATCCACATGATGTAATTGGATAGACAGACTGACCTTGCCTGGGATCAGGGGAGAAAAGGATCTATCAGCTTCTCGGCTTTACAGCCTTTACCCATGAGCTTAACAACGATAGACTGCACTTCATCAATGTATGCATCTATACTGTTAAAAGTACCATTGTTTTCCTTCCTGATAGATTTGAAGAAACTGGGATGTAAAAACATGAACTTAGGGAATTTGTTTGTTTAATGGACTGCTCCTCTTTCACCTCTGGACACTGGATTTCAGTTCAGCCTAGAATGTGTGATGAAAATCTCTCTCTGTTTGAAGGAGTTTTATTTCCATCTTCCTTTTAATTTCTTCCTCTGTTGAAGACAGTGACTTATGATGGAGTGAATCCATTGATGCCACTGCTATTTGGCATCTGACCCAATTAGTTATTCCTCAGTTGTGAGGCTAAATAGTACATGACATCAGATGATTCAATCTTGAAATATCAGACACAATTATTGTCCTTATCCACCATCCATATGAGCACACTTTAAAGTAAGGAATGACTTATTTGGTAATTTCCTCTCCCTGTCACAGTGGCACTCAGAAAACAATCAACTCAGTAGGAATTGGAGAACAAATGATCAATTTTCCTGATTTAGTATGTCAGACAGTTTATTTACCTGTTGAACATCAGGAAAAAGTGAGAACAATGCATCTTGGACTTATTCAAATTATGAGAGCATAAATGGATGGAATAATATAAAAATAGGTTAGTAAATAGCCAGTTGGTGAGAAACAACCAGTAACACCTGGGGTATTTTAATTAATAGTCATTTAATGGTGGAATGCCTGGAGTTTCTTCAGTCACTATTTATTTTTTATAATCATGGGATTAAGTCCAAATTATCAAAATTTGCAGACAACATTAATTTGGCAGCTCTGGCAAATGATGAGTATCAAAATGCACAAATTTGAAAGCATCTCGAGAACGGTAATCTCAGAATTTACGGGACTGTTGTAATAGGAGAATGGATGCAACAGAAGTATTTAAAATTCATAAAAGATTTGAAAATCCAAGTAAACGTTTTTAATGTATGAATAAGTTTACAAGGTTATTATGTAAGCAAATGTTATTTTGCAAATCCTTTTTGATCAAGATATAACTCTTTTACATATTATATCTGAGCAACGAATTAGGCTAATTTTCTTACAATTCAGTATTTTTCAGGATAAATCCTGCTTTCCCACTTCTGAATTTGCCAAAAATACAAATTATATCTCAAATTTGCAGAAAATTTCTCAAAGCAAGACAGTCCCACACAGAATAGATAAAAGGAATTGATTGCACAAGATTGCCTTACTGTACCAACAGTTAGCACGCTTCAAGGTAATTTAGTGTGTGTGTAGTATTTTCAAATTTGTAATTTTTTTGCGGGGGGGGGGGTGTAGTCCAGTTAGGATTTATATTTCCAAAGAGTATTTCTCCATGTTTGGATATAAAATAATACCTGCGGTTTCTCTCATATGGGGCAAATTATTGAAACTAGCTACTGTGAACAGAGGTGGGAGCAGATGAGACAAGTTGTCTTTCTACAGGATATGATCTTGCCATCCAACATATCATTATTGTACAACCTCTTAGGAGCCCTTCATATTGCAGCATAAGCAGAACCTAGGGAACATCTTGCTCACCTCCATTTGGTTAGGCATTGTATGTGGTCCAAGAGGAACAGAGAGCATTAGGGAAGGGAGGGAAAAAAGGGTTTTTTAAAAAATAGTTTTTTCATCCCATTCTCTCAGCAGTATTACTGACTTCACTGAAAGGAGCTAATACATAAAATAATGACAACGACTCAGATAACCAAAGTGTTGGAATTTATAAAAAACACAGATATGAGAAATCTTCGAGATGCTTATTATGCATGTGATATATTACTATAAATTAATGAATTAGTAACTGAGTTGTGTCAGTACAGTATTGAATATAATGAAAGAAAATAACCGCAATAAAACAACAATCACTATATAAACTGAAATGTTAAATTTGAATTCAGGAATACACAAGAATGTTATTGATAACTAGTTATGATGAATTATGCAAAGGCTATTTAGAACCAAGACATTGCTGCCATAATTTTAGATGATGGTCCAAATGTACCCTATTGCTTGGAGATAGTTAGGACAAATCCAGGGTTTTTCAGGTACGAAACCAGGTGCTTTCTGGCACCATCATGGTAGAATCCGTGTACTAAATTTACTCAGAAACAAAGATCTTGCGAGATGCACAATGATCTTTCAAGATAACGTGTGTGCCATCACCTTAAACTGAATTTTAAGGAAGGAAAGCAGACAAAACATATACACTTCTAAACTTCATTATTTAATTCATCTTTTGGATTTTACTGCCATCATCATAGATAACTTACACCATCAGCTGGACCATAGTTAACTGAAAATATAATCACTAATTTACCTGCTGTCAAAGACAGATTAACAGAGACAGTTTCACCCAATGATCATCAGCAAATATAACAGCAAGCTTGAATATTAATGCTTTTTAATAAGGACACCAGTTTTGATCCATATCATTGTTCCTATAATGGTTTTCTCTCCTTAATGAAATCAATTCCTTTTGGAGCATAGCCACCTATAAATGTGAGGAGAGCCTAGTTCCACTGCATTATTCCTCAGGTGATCATCTTCTGAATCCACAAGCAATAATCCTTTTCAAAGGACTGGATTAGTTTGTGGTTCAGCAATGATCATGGTCAGAAGGCACATGACTTTTTGTTAATTTTTTTTCGGAGCAGGCAATCCAAACAGAAGAAGTGCATCCATGAGCATCCTTGGCTGTCTTACAACTTTGATGTTTAGATCACATTTTGCGATGCATCACTTACCAGCCTATTGTCGGGGTGATCTGTCCTGCAGTACCAGGAGACAGAGAATATAAAGCAGCTAGATCAGGACCCTGTGGTGACCGATGCAAACCTGCACAACATAAAATTGACAAGAAGCTTTACACACCATATACACTTCAAATTATACAACCTTTGATACAAAAATCAGAATCACGTTCTACATACAGTACTCGCTTCTCTCTTGTATTATCCAATTACATGCAACATGTTCTTTTCTATGTGACTTGATAGAAATTAATCTTGGCCATAAAATTAGTCCTTAGGTGTCAACTGAAATTTCAAGCATTGGATGTACACCCATAGGAAGCTCATTGCACTACATAAGTCAAATTTGGACAATTTATGTCACCAGTGGCATCCTTTAAGTAAGTTCCAGGAGTGCGTAATGCACCATGAAAGGGTGCAACAGGTTGAATTGGTCAATCAATAAGGCCAATCAATAGGGCCAAACAATTACAAGGCAAATTCCTGGTTCTCTGAGCTACACAGTGAGTCTTTTAAATATTTTGTCCTTTTCATACCTAGAAAATGGATATAACACATACCAATTTCAAAAGCAATGTGCTCTCACACATTTATGAAGAGTTATTTGTAAGGAATATGGAGAAATTTACAGCCTTTCTCCGACCAATGCTTTTTTCTCTATTGGTAATATTGATCATGGAGTTAAATCAGGACATCTGGCCATTTTTTCAGTGGAAAAATGTGAATGTTATTCTTATAAAAAGTTGTGATAGGTCCGGTAGATTTTAGTTTTTCCTCTTATTCAACATAAAACTATGTACTAAAATTGATTTTAAGAAATTCTATGTTTACAGTTAAATAAGAAAAATGTCAAATCATTCTAATTATCTAAATTTTAAAAATCTACTAATTTGTGCATCCAGCAGATTGAGCTCAGACTGTGTCCCTAATCTTCTTTACATCTCTTCAGCATGATTCTGGTGCACAGGTCCACAACCGCTAACAGCTCTCTAATTCTTCATGCAGGGGAAGAATTGATATTTGCAGGGTTTATGCCAAACTCTGGGTTGTGTTTCCAGTGGGGTTTCAGGATGGGATTTAAGAATCACAAGCTGTGAGGCTGCAATGGCGGTTGTGAAATGTAGAGTGTGTTTTGATAGTTGCGAGGCCCCTTTAAATGTTTATTTGTTTCCTGTCATTGTTCTCTGACGCCCAATTGCTGTTACAATCACAACCTGTAAAAATACAAGACTTTGCTTTTTTCCAGTCAATACCAGCAGTTTTAATTCTCAAAGAAACAACCCCCCCAAACTTCACCATCTCCGAGGTTAAGGAGGTGGTGGGCGGGCGCCTCCTCGTCGCCGACATCATGTACAGGAATGCTCCCCTGAGACTGATTAATGTGTACGCCCCAGTGGGTAAGAGTGATCGGTTGGCTGTCCACTGTTGCTGGCTACGTCCAGGCCGGTCATTCTGGCCGGAGACTTCAACTGTATCATTGATGCAGATGGACGATCCGGCGGGGGGGACAGTAAACTGGACACCACGTCCAGAGCCCTGATGGACACGGTAAAAGATGCCAAGCTGCACGACGTCTTCAGCGCCCCTGCAGACGGAGCGCAGCGTAGATACACCTGGTCACGGGCAGACGGGTCTATCCGCTCAAGGATAGATTACCTGTTTGTGTCCCGAACGCTCTCGGTCAGATCCACCGATGTCAAGCCGATGTTCCTCTCCGACCACTGCCTCCTGCTGGCCGACTGTCACCTACAGGACGAGCAGTGGGCTGGTAAGGGAACGTGGAAGCTGAACACCAAGCTGTTGACCCCGGTAAACATTGAGGAGCTCAAGAGGGACTACGCAGGTTGGAGAACCGTGAAGCCCCTCTTTTGAGTCCCCAGCGGACTGGTGGGAAACAGTAAAAGGGAACATTAAGAGGTTCTTCATCCTCAAAGGTGTTCAGGAGGCGAGAGAGAGGCGGGGAAAACTGTCCCAGCTCCAGGAAAGTATGCAGAACCTGCTCCTGCTGCAGACGATGGGGGTGAATGTCACGGAGGACCTCAAGGAGGTGAAGGGCCAGCAAGCCTCGCTCTTTGCTTCTGAGGTCTCCAAATAATCTTCCGGTCCAGGGTCCGCTCGGTGGAGCAGGACGAGACGTGCTCACGTTTCTTCTTCCAGAAGGTGCACAAAGAGAGCTCTG
>NC_057723.1:29447855-29485777 GCF_004010195.1 Chiloscyllium plagiosum | reverse complement strand
CTGTTCCCTGGGACGCACACCGAGACGAACATCAACTGTGCCTGGTGGATCATCAACTCGGTGAAGGACGCTCTCTGGGTGGTCCGAAACCTGTTGATCTTCCAGCTGAAGGAGTTGACCCCGACTGAGTGTTGCAGACTGGCACATTCCATGGTCCAGGTCTATGTGTTGAGGGACGCGCTGAAGCTTGGGGCAGTTGCCGCCAAGGCGCGGTGGGGAAAGACCACTGTGTAAAGTCTGCCTGCCTAACGAAGAACAGGGGGCCCATGCAGTCATTTGGGCTCTGCTGACGCCTCAGCTAATTATATGGGCATATGATCAAAAAATGTACAGACCTGTATAAAAATGATAAGTTTTGATCTCTGTATGTAAATGTTTACATACGTATGGCATGACCCAATTGTACAGACCATCAAATTATTTATGAATAAAGTATATTTTTGGAAAAAATAAGTCTCCAAACCTCCCTTTCTTCCTCAATTTATGCTATGGTGTGCATGTCCACTGGTCCCTTAAGGTAGCAGGGCAGACAGATAAAGTGGTCAAGAAGACTTATGGAATACTTGCTTCATTAGAGGCATAGAGTTTAAATGCAGGGAGGTGATGCAGGAACTGTATAAGACATGCTTTGGCCACAGCTAGAGTATTGTGTGCAGTTCTGGAGTCCATGTTAAAGGAAGGAAGAATGACTGGAGAGTGTACAGAGGAGATTGGATACATAACTGGCTAAAGGCAGGAGACAGAGAGTAATTGTGGAGGGTTGCTTTTTGGACTGGAGGTCTGTCACCAGTGGTGTTCCACGAGGGTCTCTTCTGGATGCTCTTTTGTTTGTTACTTATATAAATGACTTGGATGAGAATGTAGAAGGCATGGTTAGTAAGTTTGCAGATGATACCAAAATTGATGGCATAGTAGATAGTGAAGAAGGTTTTCTAAGATTACAGAGGGATCTTGATCAAATGGGTCAATAGGTTGAACAATGGCAGATGGAGTTCAATTTGGATAAATGCGAGGTATTGCATTTTGGTACAACAATCAAGGGTAGGGCTTATACAATTAATGGTAGGGCCCTGGGTATTGTTGTAGAACAGAGGGACCTAGGAATGCAGGTTCATAATTCTTTGAAGTTTGCGTCACATATACTCAGGGTAGGTAAAAAGGTGTTTGGCACGATTGCCTTCATTGCTCAATCCTTTGAGTATAGGAGTGGGAAGTCATGTTGAGGTTGTACAGGAAATTGGTGTACATCTGGAATACTGGGTCCAGTTCTCGTCGCCTAGTTATAGGAAAGATATTATCAAGCTGGAGAGGGGTTCAGAAAAGATTTACTAGGATGTTGCCAGGTATGGATGGTTTAAATTATAAAGAAAGACTCGGAATATTTTCACTTGGGCATAGGAGGTTGACAGATGACCTGATAGAAGTTTATAAAATAAACGTGTATAGATAGAGTTAGTGATAGTTGGGGGACTTCAGGACTAGGGAGCACATTTTTAAGGTGAAAGGAGAGAGATTTTAAAAAATAAACGAGAGGCAAATTCTTTACACAGAGGGTGGTTCACGTGTGGAATGAACTTCCTGAGGAAGTGGTGGATGCGAGTACAATTACAACATTTAAAAGACATTTTGATAGATAAATGAATAAGAAACATTTGGAGGGATGTGGGCCAGGAGCAAGTAGGTAGGGCTAGCATAGTTTAGGATTATGTTTGGCCTGGACGTCTTGGACCAAAGGGCCTGTTTCTATGCTCCATGATGCTATAAATCTATGAGATATACCAGGATGTTGCCTGGGCTGGAGAGATTATATGACAGATTGGTTAGACTGGGGTTAATTTCCTTCGTGCAGAGGAGACTAAGGGGAGACGTGATGGAGATGTATAAAATTATGAGGAGCATAGACAGGTCAGATGGAAAGGAAACTTTCCCCTGCTGCAGGGATCAATGATTCAGGACATTGATTGAAGGTAAGGCAGAGGAGGTTTAGAACGAGACGTGAGGAGACATATTTTCAGAGGGTACTTGAATCTGGAACTCACTGCCTGTAAGGGTGTTAGAGGCAGAGACCCCCACAACATTAAGAGGTATTTAGATGGACACTTGCAATGTCAAGGCATCCAAGGCTATGGGTCAAGTGCTGTAAAATGGGATTAGAATAGATGGCTGATTGTTTTTGACTGGCACAGACTTAATGGGCATAAGAGCCTTTTTCTGGGTTGTACACATCGATGACAAAGCCTGAACTGTTATAATGAATGTCATATTGAGAATAAGTATGGAATAAAAACTGATTTAGCTAATGAATGGCACTGGTTAGTTGAGTGGAAAAAATTATTAGAATTGATATGACTGCTTTATATCTGCATAGAGGCACTTTCCAGCAGGGGTCACTGTATAGTGGAAAGTATTGAAACTGTGATTTCCTCCCCATCTTCATATCCTTAAATCAGGGGCATGCAAATCAAGTATAAATTCCTTTCATTGTCCTAGCCATATCAGCAAACTCAGTACAGACAAGAGATTAAAACTGGGGACTTTCCAGCACTGTATAGTTCTATACACCACTGGATACAGTTGGATGAGAAATTCCAGTACTACATGGAAAGGATATATATATATCTCAAATAAACTATCTTATATGCACTTCAAAATGCTTTGGACTGTGGCCTCCTGCAGATGCTTTTAAATGGAAACACTCTTAAATGTTTATAAAGCACTCTAAATCCTTCATATTTTCAAAGATTAGTGTGCGGAACATATTGTGGTTTTATTTTCAGTTGTTTGCAGATCTTTGCTGCGGTTTACTTGGAAGCCAATAGAGTCTTCTGGCATTGCACTTTTCATTTCTGTGCTGTACAAGCAGGAACCACACAAGGACATTAACTCGTTTGCTTCAGTTGTTCTTAGCCCCGCTTCCCCAAAATAAGTATCCCCATCTAACTATATAATTCTCCACCACCAGTAGGAGATGAAGGCTGGGAAAATCAAGTTCACAGATACTGTTATGACTGCTCAGTGTTTAGTCAATGACAATTTGTGACATAGGAGAAGACTACTAATTCTGTTGAAACGTTCTGCAAATTTTCTGTTTTTCATATGTTGATCAATGTGTTGTATATTTTCAGCATGTTTTCCTCTCACTGACAGACAGTGGGCAGTACAGTGGCTTGGTGGTTAGCTCTGCTGCCTCACAGAGTCAGGGACCTGGGTTTGATTCCAGCTTTGGGATATTGTCTGTGTGGAGTTTGCATATACCTGTGTGGATTTCATCTGGGTGCTTTAGTTCAAGGATGTGTAGGTTAGGTGGATTATCTGTTCTAAATTTACCATAGTGCCCAGGGATGTGTGGGTTAGTCAGGGGAAATGCAGGGTTACAGGTATGGGGTAGATGTGGGTGGGATGCTGTTCAGAGGGTAGTGTGGACTCAAAACCCCAGATCCTGTTATGACACGAGTTGCTTTCAATGCAGCCAATGTATTTTCACCTGCTTATGGCCCCCATGATTAGCTTTTCTTTTTCCCTGGCTTACCATTATATAAGCTTAACTATATTTTTCTCTCTCTGGGCTCCATCTCCACCAATGTGTTTACTCCTCTCACCACCCATCCACTGTTTTCAGCATGTATACCACCTTTTCCTAGCTGCTAATGGTTCTGAACAAGAGTCACTGGACCCAAAACTTTAAATCTGTCTTCTTTCCATACATGCAGCCTGACCTGTTAAGTTTCTCCAGCAATTACTGTTCTTGCTTTAGGTCGTTAGTTTTACTGGTACAGACCAAAATTCATATCAAACTGACCATTTGTTCCCTCAAAATAATCGGATAGTGATACGTATTACGCATGTTTTGTTAAATCATTGGAGATCCCATCCGGTATCTGGACAGCAAGCAAAGACCTCACTGCTGTTTTCAGGGAAGTCCTTCTGAATCAATACCAATCAGTGGAAAGACCATTGGCAGGTCTTGCCGTGGAATCAAGACCCCAAGTTCTATGGTTGGGGTTGTGGGGAATGGGGGAACCAGAGGGCTGGAAAGCAAAGGAAGGGGTGTGATTCCCAATGGGTAATTGCTGCCTGATGCCCAATCCCTTGATCAGTCACTGAGTGCTTTTGACCAAGTGGATCCATTCTTCCCACCATCCCCATGCTAAGGTAACAAGTAACACAGAGGATAGAAGCTATCAGGAATGACATAGGATGACAGTTAATCCCAGTGGCAGTGAACAGAATCCTTAAGTGGCCCATAATGGTCAATAAAGTCCCACCTTCAGATAATGTCAGTGGCACACAGGAATCTTGTGGCATCAAGTTCAAAACTATTTGAAGGTGGCATGCACATGACAGGTCTGTGCAGTTGTGTGTAAGGTCAGTGATTATTTTTAAACTCCACAGCACAAAGGAGAAGAGCAGAAGAATGAACTCTTGAATAGAGGACTGGCTGGGGTGACTGAGTGTGGAGAGGAGTTTGAAGTGGGTTTGGGGACATAGAAAACTGAAAAGGGAAAGGCCTGGTGTACTTTGTGCAAAATGCTGGTGGAGACAAGGGCGAGTGCTGCGTGTCGGCAGGGATAGTCAGTCAGGATAAGAAAATGCGGGGCCTTAAAGGACTGTGTCTGTTTGTCAAAATGGGTGTCCAACTTGGGGCAGAGTCCTTATAGGGCACTTGAGCCCACCTACAACATTTAAATTATCCTTGCTGAGATTGTTCTCAGATAATATCCTTTACAATGAAAGGCGTTAGGGGTTACAACACTGGATACCAGCATGAGTAAACACAAACAGAAAATTACTTCCTCTGCAATCAAGGAAATGTTCCTAATTTCCCACAACCTTCAATACACACCAACCACGAGACGGTCAGACTAAGTAAATTTCAATGAATAATACTGATGCATGCCTGAATAAAATAAAACTAATGTAATGTGAAATAATTTCAACTGAGATTTAATTTTGAAAAACACCCATACTACCTTTGTGCTCTTATGTCTTACATTAAGACGTGGCAATTAGGCTAGCAAACAGCCTCCCTGTTTGAACAGAAAACTCTTTAATAAGCTGCCCATGGATGAACATCATCAGCTGTTGGGGGTATCAGCAATGAAAAGTTTCTCCTCCTGTAATCAAACGAGTTTTGGATGCGTGCCATTGGCACTTGGAATTTTAATGATACTCATGTGAGAAAAGACAAAATGACGGAAAGTGGAAGCTGTGCATGTTTCAGGTCACCATGTTGGGAATGGCCGAATGCTGACTATATCCTGACCTTGTTTAAAGTTTTTTTTTCACTGTACAGACATAAGTCATATCAAAGTGCATCTTAACGGTGCAAAGCATTACAATGGAAGTGATTTGTCAGCAACGCCCATCTCAACAATGATAGAATTCCTGGTAGAACTCCAGGAACAGAGTTCATGTTCACTTAGAAGAGGATATATAGATAGGCTCTGTTAATTGGAAAAGTTCTTCCTTTTACAAAGGAACCTCAATTATCCGAAGGACACAGGCGCGGAGTGCTTTGTTCGGTTAATCGAATTCTGGATAATCGAATGCCGGATAGCATAGTTTCGCTGAGCATCGGCACCTTGAGATCTTGCTGGATATTCCGATATTCGGATAATCGAATGCTGGATAATCGAGGTTCACCTGTATTCACATTGGATTTAAATTCAGACCATAAGGTCACTTCAAGACTCCAGTGAGGAGCTATGTATGATGGGTTTTGTTATCAGAAATACAAACATATAATAGTCTCTGTCTCATACAACCATTGAAAACAATATGGCTTGATCCCTACTTTAATAACCCACTGGACAACCTTACTATTTTCCTCTTTAGCTGAATGCATCCTAGTCCTGAATGATTACCATATATATGTACTGACTTGTTAACCATGCATATAACTCATTCATGGTACATTAGTCCCTGTACTTGTTGGAGGAGCTAATCACTGCATTTCTCCATGATGAGCTGCTGAATTAAACTGAGCTTCATGGTTTATCTTTTATTCTCTTGAGATTTGAAGTTTGAGGGGTGGTCTAACAGAGGTAAAAGAATTTAATACTGAGAAGGCTTTTAATTAGCTGGGAAACCTAGATCAAGGGAAGAACATTGTTACAATGATCGTGCCATGTATTTTTGCTTGAAAGCTGGTTTTTGGCTCATTATCTGCTGATATTTCATTCTGAGCTGTTTGGTTGGCATATTTTGTTATCTTTCACTTTCAATGGAAAGATGTGGAGTCAGGTCCCAAGCTGGAATGGGAATGGAATCTATGCTGTTATTCTGAACAACACATTAACCATCTAGCCAACTGAGATAACTGGTCCCCATAATCTTTGAATCAGAAGTATGCTATTTAGGAATGAAGTCAAAAAACCCTTCTTCTTACAAAAGGTAATGGAAATTTGCAATTCTCTCCGCCACCTCCCCCACCCCCTGCCACCCTGCCCAAACTCTGGATGTTGGACCAATTAAAAATTTCAAAACAGAGATGGAAAGCTTTTTATTCGGTTATAAGTAGCAAGGGGTATGCATCAAATGTGGCAAATTAAACTGATGTACACATGAATCGTAATCTAATTGAATGGCAGAACAGACTAATGGAGTTGAGTGGTCTAATCCAGTTCCTCTGTTGCTTCCTATGTAAAAAGCTTCCTATTCAGTGTATTATGAAGGTTGGGAGTAAAGAGCCCAGTTAGTGTACCAGGTTATCTGCCCTCATGAATAGACCATTATAATGCCATATCTCCTATGAAATAGATGATAAAAAGCCAATGTTTTTAGTATTGCTATGCCAGTTTATGGTAATATTCATTGTGATAGGCAAACCCCATGTATGATATGATATTATTTAAGTTCTGCTTTCAAATTCAAATGACAGAAAATCATTTAAGCATCTAATCTCTCTGAACATGAAACAGTTTAATGCATTCAAATCTGACAAAATATGGCTTCACTGCCCCACATCAGGATATAATTACAACACAAGGCTATCAGTCAGCTTCACTGGCCTTTGAACAACACTTCATGCCTTTTAATGTGTGACTAATTAATTACTACTTCTGAATATGTTTAAAAAGAATACTTGCAGGAATTTTTGACTCACAACAAATTTCCTGTACGTGAACAATCAGTATCAAAGATGTGGCAAAACATGCAACCCTCTAACACAAAACATTGTTTTTCAATATTCATACGATGTTACATTCTTTTAAAATAATCCAAAAACATTTGTTACAAAAATGTAATGGCAGATGTTTTCAGGCATATTCCAGTTAAGAACTATACCACGCAACCTTCCAATCTGTTCCATAAATAGATGATCTGTATCCTAACTCTACATAACTTAAAATGCCATTCTCGTGCTCGACATGCAGGAACAGAGTGATGAGACCAGATTTATGATTAATTTCCACCACATCACTAACTGAGTCTGACAATCTCTTCCCCAGGTTCAACTCAGGACTGGGATCAGATAGGTGCATACAGAAGTAAGTGGCAACCTGCCCTGACTTTGGCATTGTAAGGTACAAACCATTTTAATTCCCAGGGAGGGGGAGGTCTAAATCTTTCTAGTGGAGCCTGTAAAAGCATGTCTATTTATTCTGACCTCATAAAGCAGGCAGAAAGACGTCATTTAGAAAGAAGAATTGGTTTGACCTCTTCAGGTGCCAACATTTTGACAGTGGGCTCCCATGGCAGAAGTTCTCTGGGCACTGTTTGAAATAGCAGTCAGGTCCTGATGATTGCACTGGAGTTCAATCTGAATATTTAGAGAGAGAGAAAAACCTAACTTCTCCACATGCCAAGTCTCTTCCTCCCTTCACACTCCACTGATAGTTTCTAACATGTGACTTTCTAAAGTTGAAGAAATGTGGATGGGAAAGGGATGTCAGATGTCTACTTAGATTTCTACCAAGTAAATAGATAATAACATGACTCCATACTAGTTTGATGTTAAAAATGAACATTGCAAATAATACAGAAAGAATGGTTCAAAAGCAGTGAATGTAAGACTGGATGACAAATGAACTTTCCTTCTGATACAAATTGTGGCAGCAATGTTCCAACTAAGTATTCTGAGCAAACTCCAAGTTTTACAACACACTAAATCTGACCACAAAGCTCCTAAACGTGATGACACATCTTTTTTAAAGTAGCACAGACTCCAAAGCTCAGTCTCACATTGACCTAACTTGACATTTAGATATTACTCACAATGTAAAGATCACTTTGCCTTTTCACTGCTATTTCCGGTCAAATCCCTGACACAAGGTTACCACATTCACACATTTCGTTAATTAATTTACATGCTTTTAGTTTGCTTGGGAAGGAAAAGGTTAAACCACTGTCTGACACCCAAAGATAGTCCAATGCTTAAAGATGCTGGCATTTATTTTTGTCAAGATTAATTTGGAAAAAGTATAATTTACAAGCAATTATTTCATGACTTTCATTAAGTCTTTATTTTGAGTTTTGGTTGGTATTTCTATCTATAATGTTAGTGTGCATTATAGGCTGTTATCATAAGTCAGATGTTCTCCACAACTATCTACTTTCCAACAGGAAGTACTAAATGACACAGTGGAATATTTTTCTTCTTCCTAGCCTGAAAACATTAGGATTAATCATTGCCATTCTGCTAAGACCTGTAGGCTCAGCAATGACCGGGAATGAAACCTTCAGATTTGTCTGCCTCAGCAGGACACTATGCAATGAATGCACTTATTAAGAATTCAAGGAAGCTTTCTTTCTGATTGACTGGTAAAGGCTTTAAGGATTTTTTTAACCAGCGTTGCTTGAAAGGGACTCACTTAATGTTGGAACTAGGATTAACACTCCAATTTGAGCACTCCAGTAGATAATTATCTTCGGTTCAACTTTTTCAAATACAGCTTTAATTTCTACCTTCACTTTTGATTTGATTTCTTGTTAAAAGCAGATCAATGACAATGTGGTTTAGAAAAGCACTTACAGGAATGTGAAACTGTTTTAAAGCAGGAAGAACTTTGGAGCAAGGTAACAGGAGTGACAGCAGGAAGCACTTTGAAAACCTAGCGTACACAGTTTTATGTCTAGATACCTGAATCAGAATAATTTGAAAGCTGGTCCACTGCTCTCTCTAAATGAACATGTTTCTCTTCACTAACACTGAAGCAGACCATTGCAGAAGATAATTCCTTTCTTGTAATTTATAGTTTGTCACAATTTCTGTCTCATGCATGAGGGTGCAGGGCACTTTACAGAGAGCTACCATTGTCATTAGTAACCAGCTGCAACATAATGCTAGGGACTGCCCACTCATAGTATTCACTTTCACTTTAGATCACTTAAGATCTGTTGTTGGGTGGGGGGGTGTTGTTAGTGAATGCGTGTGTCCAAAATCCTGTATATTCTTCAGTAGGATTACAAACTGCCTCCACTCAGGTTCACCAGTTGGATGTGAACTTGTCTCTCTTATTCCTTGTGTGAAATATCTTGCTATTTCAACGGCCATTTCCTCATTAACACCAACGTGTTGGAAATGATTTTTCACACAGTTAATCAGAAGTGCTTACCTGATTTTTGGTTGATCTCTGCTGGAAGGTGTGGTGAGTGCGAACTGGGCGCAAAGTGCTCATTGCTGTAGGAGATGAGAGGTGTGAGGGGATGGACTGCATGGGATGGTTGCACCACAGGAACCTTGTTTGACTGAAAGACAAAACATTTAAAATATTGAGAAATAAACTACAAAGGCAAATATAATTTTGACATAATGCACCCAATACCTCAGTGAATTGAAATCACAGAGATACCGATTGCTATTACATTAATATTTACTATTTGCCTGGAACTGGATCTTGTATTTGAACTGTTTTTTCCACTATGCCTTGTCAAATATGGATTAGATGTTGTGTCAAGTTCCTCCTACAGTGAATTGCTGTTTGATGAAGATAAATGGGAAGAGATTGCAGGGAGCATAAATATCAATATAGACTTGTTAGACTGAACGGTCTGTTTCTAAAGTCTAAAGTCTATGCATCACTCAGTTTCATAAATTCCGACTGCATCCCAACATAACGCCTTAACTCTAACTTCAGGTGTTTAGGATAAAACAATGGTTTGTGCTTGCAGAATGACTGTCCCAAACTCACACAGAACTCATACATCACTGAATGGGTCGATTCAAACTGAGAAGTTAAAAGGAATTTCATAAATCCAATCATTGAATACAGAACATTACAGCACAGTACAGGGCCTTTGGCCCTTGGTGTTGTGCTGACCTGTAAAACCAATTTGAAACCTATCTAACCTACACTAGTCCATCTGTCTATTCAATGACCATTTAAATGCCCTTAAAGTTGGCGAGTCCTTGACTGTTGCGGGCAGTGCATCCCAAACTACTGAGGTAAGAAACTACCTCTGACATCTGTCCTATATCTATGACCCCTCAATTTAAAGCTATGCCCCCTCATGCTAGCCATCACCATCCATGGAAAAAGGGTCTCTACACCATATCGAACCCTCTGATGATCTTATACATCTCAATTAAGTCACCCCTCAACCTTCTTCTCTCCAACAAAACAACCTCAGGTCCCTCAGCCTTTCCTCATAACACCTCTCCTCCATACCAGGCAACATCCTAGTAAATCTCCTCTGAACTCCTTCCAAAGCTTCCACATCCTTCCTATAATGCGGTGACCAGAACTGTATGCAATACTCCAAATGTGGCTGCACCAGATTTTTGTAAAGCTGCAGCATGACATCATGGTTCTGAAACTCAATCCCTCTACAAATAAATGTTAACACACTGGATGCCTTCTTAACAAACGTATCAACCTGGGTGGCAACCTTCAGGGATCTATGTACATGGATACCGAGATCCCTCTACTCATCTACATTCCCAAGAATCTTACCATTAGCCCAGTACTCTGCATTCCTGTTGTTTTTTCCAAAGTGAATCATCTCACACATTTCTGCATTAAACTCCATTTGCCACCTCTCAGTCCAGCTCTGCAGCTTATCTATGTCCCTCTGTAACCTTCAACATCCTTCTGCACTATCCACAACTCTACCGACCTTAGCGTCATCTGCAAATTTACAAACCTATCCTTCTACGCCCTCTTCCAGGTCATTTATAAAAATGACAAACCTTACCAAATGCCTTACTGAAGTCCATATACACTACATCAACTGCTTTACCCTCATCCACTTGTTTGGTCACCTTCTCAAAGAACTCAATAAGGTTTGGGAGGCATGACCTACCCTTCACAAAACTGTGTTGACTATCCCTAATCAACTTATTCCTTTCCAGATGATTATAAATCCTATCTCTTATAATCTCATGCAACACTTTTTCCTGAACTGAAGTAAGGATCACTGGTCTATAATTACCAGGGTTGTCGCTACTCTCCTTCTTGAACAAGGCAACAACATTTACTATCCTCCAATGTTCTGGCTCTATTCTTGTAGACAAAGATGACATAAAGGTCAATGCCAGAGAATCCTAGGAAAAATTCCATCCGGCCCAGGGGACTTATCTATTTTTACACTTTCCACTCTCCCAAATGAACTCAAAATTTTAATGTTGTCTTAGTCCAATTCAGGTGTGAGGAAAGCAAGCTTTCTTCATTTGTGGGACAGAGAGGACCTTATCTATCCTTTGAATTGATGCGAAAATAAGGATTTGTTTAAATTGTTTAAACCACATCTAAGGAGTCAACCAGAGTTTCTACTGATACATTGAGGTTACACCAATGATGCAGATCAACTTATTTTAGCAATATGTCTTGTTAACTTATTTGTTTTTGGTAGTTCCTTAATATATGTTTATTACTTCGTGTTTAACAGTTACTTAAGTTTGCACTTAATGGTCTATATTTATTCTTTCCAAAGGTGTCTCGCTGGTTAAATCTGAGGTTTTCTCGATATAAACATGTTGGTTCCAAAAATTATGTTTGCTTCAGGTGATATCTCTTAGTTTTTGCACTAAAATTTAGCAACAAATAGAACCTGAAACCAGATGAGATCCAGTTTCCATTGCTCTCAGTATTTAAGAAATTAGGTTCTGCTGTTCTGCTACCTTCCAATGAAGCCAAGTTTGTATGTGACTCTGGCACAGATTTTTGCCTCTCCATTGTGATGAAGGAAAAAAAAATTGTTGAAGATGTCAGAAAACCCAAGTCCTGTCCCACACCAGGAATTTTCCATTTTCACAGGAGAATTGAGGGCTACCTGTAGCTTGCACATGAACATTTTGTGGTGAAAGTGGGCTATTTAAATAGTCAGCTGCTTCCACTCAAATCTTATTTTGAAATCCCTGGTGGCCTGGAACACAGAGTGGAAATTGGAGCAGGTAAGAGAACATCGATTCTTAGTGTGTTTCTTCTGGCCAGCCAGTGTAGTCCTTTGGAGAGTGAGGTATCCCTGTTGATATGGTCCCAGGACTGGGACTCAGCATTTCTTGGGGGATGGAATCTGTATCCTTAAGATGTAGGAATCATGAATCAAGGCAGGAGTGGAGAGGTGGCAAGTAAACATGCTTTGGGCTGTTAATTGTGGAGAGGCTGTGTGGTAAGAAGTGCACAAACCTCTGGGAACTGTCTACCATTTCAACAAGTGCCAATAACTATTTGCTGAAAAGAAGTGCTGATCTGTCAAGAAGTATCAAGCACTGTCAAGAAGTGCTGACTGGCTAAGAAGTATTGTGAAGTTTAAAAAAAATGTCAACCTGTCAAGAATTGTCAAGAAATGTTGATCCATCATGAACTAGAGTATCAAGAAGTGTCAACACTTGCTAAAATATGTTTTTATGAAAGGCAGTGCTTTTCTTAATAGAAGGTAGTCAGCAGTAAAGAACTCTCACAACCAGAGCCTTATTTTTTTCTCCTGTATGCATGGCCCATTGTGGTGTAGATACAAAGTTAATGTTAGCATTAAGGGAATGCTAACAAACAGTATTTGCAAAGGAACGACCTGCCCACTGACACTCAGTTTGGGTTCTGCCTTGGCTAGTAACTCATTGCAGTCTCAATCCAAACATGGACAAAAGAACTGAACTTCAGAATTGTGGTGAGAGTGACCAGTCTTTATATCAGGGCAACATTTGACATAATGTGGCATTAAGGAGGAGAAAATGAGAACTGCAGATACTGGAGTGTGGCACCAGAAAAGCACAGCTGGTCAGGCAGCATTCGAGGAGCAGGGGAGTCGACATTTCGAGCATAAGCTCTTCATCGGGAAATTGAGGGGGTGTGGGGGTGGCGCAAGGTGGCTGAGAGATAAACGGAAGGGGGGTGGGGCCAGCCCCTTGGGCCACCCCCACATTCCTGATGAAGAGCTTATTCTTCTGCTCCTTGGATGCTGCCTGACTGGCTGTGCTTTTCCAGTGCCACACTTCCTGATTTAGTGTGGCATCAAGCAGTCCTAGTAAAACTCAATTCATTGAGAAATAGGACTTTAGAGTGTCCCTTGGGATTTTTTGATTGGTTAATTGTCAAATAGTGGAATGTTTAATTGAATCAAAAGCGCTATGTAAATGTAAATTGTTGTTAATGAGCATGAGGGTCAAGGCTGGAGAAAGACAGGACAGCTTTCAACCATTGCCCACCAAAGTTAGATAGTTAGTGACATTGCTCGGGCTCACACGTGATAAAATGTCATTTGGGTGGGTACCAGAGGGCAAGCAATGCTTGTGTCATTGAACTACCATATGCAGTCAAGTAGAAAAGGATAACACAAGTGGAATAAGTTGGGAAGAAAAAGGAAAATGTGTTCTTTTGAGCTATTGTAATACTGTATGTGATTAACTTAGTGGACAACAGCTTTACATTAACTGGAAATTTCAGTGGATAATAATCAATAATCACATCTAAATCCTTCTCCTGTCCCATCTTTACTAATGGATCTACCTTCATCGTATATGCATATCAAGTTTCCACTTCCTATCATTAAAATATATCTTCGGCTATCTTTAAATACTATCAATTCCTCCATCTGCATTACCTTAATGCCATCAGCAAATTTTAAAACGTTCATTGTGATTATGCAAGAAAAACATTTCTTGATACAGACATAACAGTACATCTTTTGGAGTAGTCCTCTGCAAAGATTTGTTAGTCACTGTCCCTTCTTCCAACCAGGCCTTTCCCCAACTCTTCCCCACCACCTCCTCATCATTATCTTATTGTCATCTTTTACTTAACTTAGTCAGTTTTCCATCCAGTTCGCCAAATTCTCTCTAAGATTCTCAGCCTTATAATTAACTGGGCTCATTATTTTTGCCATCCTGTTATGAAGATAATCAATCATGCTGGGATATGCTTCTATAATTCATAAGGGTTTTATAGCAAAAGAAATCTATTTTTGCCAGCTGGTCTGGTCCATATCTACATCTAAAGAAGAAATTAAGCCATAGGAACCACTTGGCATTGACTTGGGTATTGAAATGATAGTGGCAAATACAAAGTTGTTGACTTGGCAGCAACTTTCTGAGTACCATCTGTAGGCTTGAGCCAAAATCGGGACAGTGTTCTCACAGATTAGTCAAGCAGTAGACTGACATAGCATACTTACAAATCATGTCTTCTACTATGCCAGATACCAACATAACCAATCAGTTTAATGCTGGGAGGGAGTTAACCTTAGAGTCTTTAATATTGATTCTGGACCCATGATGTCTCATGGCATTAGATCAAACATGGACAAGGCATGTTCCTGCTGACTACCAAGTACCACTATCCTTTGTCCCCTCAGCTGATGAATCAGTGGTCCTTCATGTTTAACATTCCTTAGAGGAAGCACTGAGAGTAGAAAGGGCAGAAAGTGTACCTAGGTGGGGTGGGGGGGGGCTTCAATGCCCACCAGCAAGAGTGGCTCAGTAACACAGTAATAACTAAGCTGGTCAAGTACTAAAGGACAGCGATGTTATGCTGGGCCTGCTGCAGACGGTGAGGGAACCAATAAGGGAAAATTCTACTTGATGTCATCCTTACTGATCTACCTGTTACAGAGGCATCTACCCATGGCAGTATTGGAAAGAGTAAGAAATGCAAGCTCTTTGCATTAAGACTCTCTCCATCATATGCAGAACTGCCACCATCCGAAATGGCTTTGAAAAGTTCCAGAAACTCAATACTGGGCATACATGAAGTGATGTGGACCATCAGCAGCAGCAGAATTATATTTAACTACAATATTTAATCTTGTGGGTTGGCATATTCTTCACTTTGCCATTACCATGAAGCTGGGAGATCAAACCTGGTTCAATGGAGACTGCAGGACAGCATGCCAAGAGCAGACACAGTGGACCTAAAAATGAGGTAACAACCTGGTGAAGCTACAACACAGGATTACTTACATGCCAAATATCAGCTTGCAACAGACAGCACAAAGTGATGCTATAATTAATGGATCAGATATAAGTTCTGTATTCTTGTCACATTCAGTTATAATTGGTGATGTACAATTCAATAACTAAGAAGAGGAATAGACTCCATAAATATTCCCAGCCACAATGTGCCCAGCACACCAATGCAAAAAATAAGGGTGATGCATTTGCAAACATCTCCAGCCAGAAGGACCAAATGGATGATTGATCTTGGCCTTTTCATGAGGTTTATACTGTAGAATTAGTTGCATTCCTAGTCACTCTGTGCCAGTACAGCTACAATGCTAACTTGCATCTACCCGACAATACAGAAAATTGCCCAGTTATGTCCTCTACACAGAAAACAAGGCAAATTGAATGCGCCAATTAACACCCTACGAGTCCACTTTCTTCGATTCATGTTTAGACTAAGGTTGTAATGAAATCAGGAGCTGTGTGAACCTGACAGAACCCAGTTCACTCTCGTCATGAGCGATGTGATGGAAGAAATGACATCAGGTGGCACTTACAGAGGAATAACTTACAGATGAATAACTTGTTCAATAGAAGTTTAATTTGGGTTTAATCAGAAGGAAAACTCTCCACAAGTCATACCTGGTACAAAAGAAAATGGTTGTGATTATTTGAGGTCAACCATCTCAGTCCAAGGCATCACTGCAGGAGTTCTTCAGGGTAACATCCTCGGCCAAACCGTCTTCAGCTGCTTTATCAATGGCCTTCCTTCCATCGTAATATTAGACATAGGAATGTTTGCTGATAACTGTACAATATTCAGCACCCTTTGGGATTCCTCAGATACTGAAGCAGTCTGTATCCATATGAGGCAAGGTGACATGATCCAGGGTTGGGCTGGCAAGTGGCAAGTGATATTTGGGCCACACAAGTACGGGGCAATGTCTATCTTCAAGAGAAGAGATTCTAATGAATACCCTCTTATGATAGCATTACCACTGCTGAATCCTCCATTTTTACCATTGATCAGAAACTGAACTTTGCCAGTCAAGTACATGCTGTGGCCACAGTAGCAGGTCAAAGGTTGCCAAATCTGTGGTGACTAACTCACCTCATGTTTTCACCACTGAAACACTGTGACAGCAGTGTGTACCATCTACAAGATACATTGTGGTAACTCCCAAAGCCTCCTTTGTTAGCACCTTCCAAATCTATGATGTCTACCATTTAGGATGTCAAGAGCAGCAGATGCATGGGAGCCTGTAAGTTCCTCCAAACCACAAAGCATCCTGACTTGAAAATAAATTGCTGTTCTTTTGGTGGGGTAATAATCCTGGAACTCCTTTCCTAACAGCATTGTTGGTGTAACTATCGAGAGGGCAGCTTATCATTGCCTTCGCCAGGGCAATTAGGGATGGGCAATGAATGCCAGCAATGCCCACTACCCATAAGTGATCAAAGAAAAATGAATGCGTCCGGTGTGAGGGCAAAGGGCATCAGTGACAGGGTGAGGTGATTGGGGATCTCACAACCTTTGGTACGTTCCTCCAAATTATTGCTGTTATTCTCTTCTGAGTAGGGATAATGTTTACATGTGAGCTAATTGATAAAGTTTAAAGAAGAATCACATTGACAATGGAAGCGGGGGTTGCTGCTTTGTGGTCCAGTAGCTCAGAATGTGAGTTCACAGCCACAGTCCCTCCACACGCTGACTTCCTGATCTCGGTATTTTATCGTGGGAAAATGTTAAGAAGAGACAACAATACTTGACCACAGAAAGGGACAGTAACTTGGAGGGATAATTACCTCAGAATCAAAAATCTGTGATACTGTCAGATGGCTTTCAAAGTGATTCTAACAGTTGCATGCATAGAAAGAATTCAAGACAGGCTGTGTCCCTCTGACTATTGAGGAGAAAGTGAGGTCTGCAGATGCTGGAGATCAGAGCTGAAAATGTGTTGCTGGAAAAGCGCAGCAGCTTATGCCCGAAACGTCGATTCTCCTGTTCCCTGGATGCTGCCTGACCTGCTGCGCTTTTCCAGCAACACATTTTCAGCTCCCTCTGACTGTTGTAAATTGTGCATCAAAACTCAGTAATTATCAAAATACAACCATGCTTTTGTTGGAGAAGGATACTTACATATCATCTTTCCTTTTGGCCAAAAAACAAATTCTTGTTTTTTTTTACAGTACAGGCATTGATTTTTGTTTTGCATATTGTACTTTTTGTAACAAAGACCTTTTTTTATATCTGAATACCAATTTTTTGCTTTGATCTATCATTTGGGTCCATGCATTGAATTTATAGATAATGAATCTGTGAGACTGATTTGAAACAAATAAACATTTCAAGGCAGACTCTGTGATCTGCAGTGCTCCCACTGATGGCTTTCAAGAAAGCTATTTCCCCATTGTTAGCAAACACACAGGGCTCAAAGATCTGCCAGTCTTTTAGCCTGGGTATTCATATCAGATACTTTCCTCCAAGTGATGGCCCTGGAGGACAGTCTTGGATTGGGGAGGTTCTCTTATTTAAAGAATTCCTGCTGGAAGCCGGCTCAAATAGCCATCAGATAGGGAATGTCACTTGCTCCTTAGCAAGTGCCACGATTCCTGTCAGAAATCATCCCAAAGTCAACCTTTTATAAATTGACTGATAGATTTAACTTCAAGAAAATTCAGTGGCTCCAATGCACATTTTGAGGTTCCAGGACTCTGGAGGAAAGGAGAGATTACTAGGCCATTACTGTAGAGGGTTAGCAGCATGAGGATTGATTTTTGCAACAATATCCCTCTGAACACCACAAACCATCTTCCAATTTGAACATTTCCTGCTTTCGTGTGGCCTTTGCAGTGATGTGATTAAACATTGCTAGTTAGTCTGCTCAAAATCTAGCTTCATCAGGGCACACATTCCATCCATTGATACTTAAGTATCAAGATGGTGCGGAATAGCTGGCTCTTGCCTGGGGTTCATCCACTCCCATCTGCTTTCTTTTTGTTCCTTTTAACTTCTGCTCTTTCTCTTTTGTTTTTCTTTCCTTGGAGCCTTGAATCGTGGGTTGGTTGGTGACATTAGTGTGGCACTCGAATAGACCATGTGTGGAATGGGGGGACTCCTCATGGCAACTGAAGGCAGTGGCAGTGGCAGCATTCGGTGATGGCAAAGCTCCTGCAGTGAACGCCAGTGGGCTTTAAAGATGGTGCTGGCAAAGCGACATCAAAGAGGAGGGAGTGGCTGCAATAGAACCCTGGGTGAGATATTGGCAGCAGGCGGGTCTGGCATCAGATCCAGGGATACCCAATTGCAGCAGGCCCAGAGCAGAGCCGAGGACTCCTAGTTGGAGGGTGTGTGGGTTCAGCATGGGAACTGGCATTGGCAGCGATGAGGTGGACCCAGTGGTGAAGAGATGGTGCCTAAAGAGTGGTGTTACCTACATTGCTGGGTCTAGCATAGGAGGTGACATGGTAGTGGAGGAGGGGTGGCAGCACATGTGTTATTAGTGAGCCAGTCAGGGCTCAGGACTCTGTTTCAATTATAGCTTTTATCCTTTTTATTCTTAAACTAGTCAAAATGACACTGGATTGTGGTAACTATTGAAGCTTTTCATTGTATCATTCACTATAAAATGCAAGTGACAATAAATCATAAAATCTGAGCAGTGAAAATCATAACACAGGTTTGAATTTTCTTTCCCAGGTCCTTGTTCACTACTTGCCACGTTTCCCAGCTTAAGTCAAATGGGGAGCATTTAATAATCTTCCTAGGGTCTGTTAATGTTTCCTTTGGTTTTAGTAAGACCAAGTTAAAACAAAATGTTTCTATCAATCCCCATTTTTAACATCAAATAGATTGCGCTCTGCTGCTCAATTAATTGTGATGCTTTCCTCTATCTGTGGTCCTTCTAAAAATATATTGCTTTTTCTTTCCTAGCTGCTGTTGAATGTTTTGAGGGTGAAGTCTGCCTTGGGCAGGGGTAAGGAGGAAAGCTATTTGACACCAACCCAATAGTATCTTCAATTGATGTCCAAAATAAATTGTTTGGTTGTAAAACGGGTTATTTGCTATTTCCTGCAATCTGTTCCAGACAAAGATCACTTTCGTTCCTGTTGACCCCCTGGTGCCTAGACCTTCTGTTACTTTCTATGTCAGCTTTCCAACTGTGAATAAATATATGTCATCACATGACTTGCCCCATGCTCCAGCAAGTAGTCAGCAAACACAAGCGTTCCTGAGCCAACTGGAAAGCTAGAACAAAACTTATTACCTAAACAGATAGACTTGACTGTCAGCCAAACAGTGGCTCCAGGAAAATGGAGACATCAGAGGGGCAGAAGGCTGTTGTTCTCATTTACTCTGCCAGAAAAGGAAGTTCCAGGCCTTGGTGTTATTGATGATAATGGACATCAGAATGAGTTTCATTCTGAACTTCTAGTACCGACACTGCATTGTGATCAAACGTTGATACATCAGTTAATCTTTCCTTTTCTAACCTGGTTTCTACTGTAGTGCATCTCTGCCTTCCTGGTTACATAATTAACTCTAGCAATCAGTAATAAGAAAAAAAAATTGTTTGTACTAATTGATCATCTTTCATATCCTCAGGATGTTTAAACGACTTCACAGCAGATGTTGTCTGACATCTGTTATGTCATCAGGATATTTAAACTGCTTCACAGACAATCAAGTCACTTTGGAGGATGTCACTCTTTTAAGGTACTTGCAAATGCAGAGACAATTTTCATACATATCCCACATGAAGGAATGAGATAAATGTAATTAATTTTAATGGTGTTGACTGAATGATAAATGCTGTCTAAAACAACAGTGTAAGCCCTGATATTTATCGAACATTACTTGAAATATTTTATTATCATTGAATGGTTGATGGAGATTTGTGGGCTCTGAAAAAAACTTGAATCATTAACATTGTTTCTCTCTCCACACACACTGATGGACCCAATGGGGTTTTCTAGCACTTCCTATTTTTTATTGGGGATTGGAGTTTGGCAAATTATTTGACAGATTGCAAGAGTTTTAATAAAGTGATTGAGCATTCTGTTTTTGATTCTCTTCCATTTTCTCACGAATCTTTTTGCTGGGTGCTCTTAAATAAGCTGAATAGGGTCAGGTGGATGTCCTGGTATTTGATCATTTCATATTCCCACTGCACTGCAGTTGGTCTCTAGAGGATTAACCAGCAAGACACTGTAAAAACTGTCATATAGCTTCCTCTCGACCCAGATGCAGATTAAACTCTTTGTCAAATGATCCAGATAGGAGATGGGGGAATTTGTTTTCACTCAGAGTTGTTGGGAACTGAAATTCTCTACCTGAAATGGTTGTAGAAGCTAACTTCATAAATAATTGTCACATAGAGTTGGTCAGGTACTCAAGATAGGGATGGGATAATAAGCACAGATATGGAAGAAAGCACATCTGCCCTTTCCAAGAGCAGGTACTGGCATGATAGCCTGATTGGTCTTATTCTGGGCTGTACGTTTCTTTAATCCTATATCTTTGGTTTTACTAAGAATACTCCTTGCAATTCACAGATGGATTGCAAACCACCGACTTTTCTTCCAGCGAGGCTGGCATTCTGTCCATAGAATTGCAAGGAGCGTTCTTTGTGAAGTGCAAGGTTAGATGTCTTCCCTCATCCCCATAGCCATTAAACACTGCAAGGGGGATAAACAACCCTCAGTAGGTGGAAATCTCACTTTGGGAACTGATGGCCATGCTCCTGCCAGGGCTCTGTGATTGGCGCTGCCAGGATTGCAGACAGATGTATGTAGAAGACACCAAGGAGACTTTGGATGATGTTTGGTGGTGGGGTGGATATGTAGCTGCTTTGGTTCCAGTGATGGGAACATTTTGCACCATGTGTTGGCAGGAAAAATGGGGGACTGCTGTAGAACACAGACATATACTGCACAGGAAAATGGGCCCTTCGGCCTATGATTTGTGCCGAACATGATACCAAATAAAACTAACCCCTTCTGCCTGCCCTTGGTCCATATCCCTCCATTTCTTACTGTCTTCTCACTTGGTAGCCCTGATTGGCAAGGGGCACCCTGCCAATTATTGCAACTCTCTTTCTACAACTTTAAACATTTTGAGAATAAAAAGGAATTGCCCACTCTCACCTGTCAACCCATGCCACCTCCATGATGGCACAGCTGGCATAATGTTAGGATCAGTTAAGCTTTTACCAAACTCAATTGACCTTTTATTTATATTTGGTAGGTGGGCCACTGGTCTTAGTACCTTTCCACCTTCTGTATTATGGCACTGGCTGGATGGCAAAGTGTTGGGCTAGATGTCCAGTCGATATTAAATGAGCCTACCACATAGAACACACTCAGTGGGTGTATTTAATATCCAGATCCATGCCCCAAAATGTGTAACTCGGTGAGAGCAACATTTACTCAACGTTTCAAGTTATCACAGCAAGGAACAACTCAAGTGCCTTTAGAACACAACTTGCAGATCACTGATTTCTAAAGATTAAAAATAAAACATGTTATCACTGCACAAATCGAGAAAAATGGTTTGCTTAAGGCAGGAAGCTAATTTTTCAATTAATGGAATCAGTATCTAATGTACCTCAGTCGACAGCAATAGCTTTTGGTTTCAGTTTGCAGCCTGTTTGCTTTTTATGTACTTTGGAACTGACTTCAATGAGTTTTTCCCATGTGCTCACATGAAAGCAATTGGCTCATGCTTTAATTATCCATTTGAAACCACTTCAAGAGGCTATTTTAAAATAGATCATTTTGAAATGGCTTTGCACTGGGTTTGTACAGCTTGTTATGAATTAGCCTGGAAATATTAGTGGGTACAGAGCCCAAGAAGTACAAAACCCATGCTGGATTGGAAAAAGTAATTGTTTCAGTGGTTTCCATGTAAAGAATAGTTGTTTTTTTATTCTAGGATTACAGTGAACAGAGCATGCAGTACAATAAAACCTATATTTCAAATTACTCAAATAGTTATATCACAGTTTAACATCTTTGAATAATATGAGCTTTTTAAAGTCGACTCTCAGTTTTGGAGGAATATAGTGGATTGCTGCATTTATATTCTCATTGTTTTTCAGTGATAAGTTTCTTACTTCATTTGTTCGGACACCGAGTATGGACAAGCTGAACTAAAAACAAAATTACAATATTTAGTTAGAATTCACATAACACCAGGTTATAGTCCAACAGGTTTATTTAAAGTCACAGGTTTTCAGAATGCTGCTCCTTTGTCATCTGAAGTCACTATGACCGGGTGTCGCATGACTTCTGACTTTGTAAAAACAATGACTGCAGATGCTGGAAACCAGATTCTGGATCAGTGGTGCTGGAAGAGCACAGCAATTCAGGCAGCATCCGACGAGCAGCGAAATCGACGTTTCGGGCAAAAGCGCTGCCTGAATTGCTGTCCTCATCCAGCACCACTGATCCAGAATCTGACTTCTGACTTTGTCCACCCCAATCCAACACCGGCATCTCTACAATATTTAGATTCACAAGGCCAGCATGATTTAATAAACAACAACCCAATATTTAGTACTTCCTATTTAACTTCAGAAAAAGATGTTATAGACTGACTACTGGGCTAAAACGTTAACTCTGTTAACAGTTGTCTGACCCTTCTGAGTGGCCTTAGCATTTTTTGTTTTGGTTTCAAGTTACCAGCATTTACAAAGTTTTACTATAGTTAGAGGCTGTTGTCTCCATTAACTGTATAAAAATAATCAATTTAAAGTAGATGTTCATGCAGAAAGATGAATTCTGTTTAAAGTGAGACTGTTTTCATGTGTTAAAGCATGCAGACCAGGAAGATAGAGTCATAGAGTAATAGAGATGTACAGCACAGAAACAGACCCTTCGGTCCAAATCGTCCTTGTCGACCAGATATCCCAACCCAATCTAGTCCCACCTGCCAGCACCCGATCCATATCCATCCAAACCCTTCCTATTCATATACCCATCCAAATGCCTCTTAAATGTTGCAATTGTACCAGACTCCACCACTTCGTCTGGCAGCTCATTCCAGACACGTACCACCCTATGCGTGAACAAGTTGCCCCTTAGGTCTCTTTTATATCTTTCCCCTCTCACCCTAAACCTATGCCCTCTAGTTCTAGACTCCCCGACCCCAGGGAAAAGACTTTGTCTATTTATCCTATCCATGATTTGGAGATGCCGGTGTTGGACTAGGGTGTACAAAGTTAAAAATTTGGTGTTGTGTGATTTTTATCCTATCCATGCCCCTCTTGATTCTATAAAACTCTATAAGGTCACCCCTCAGCCTCCAATGCTCTAGGGAAAACAGCCCTAGTCTATTCAACCTCTCCCTATAGCCCAAATCCTCCAACCCTGGCAACATCCTTGTAAATCTTTTCTGAACCCTTTCATGTTTCACAACATCTTTCTGATAGGAAGGACAACAGAATTGCACACAATATTCTAACAATGGCCTAACCAATATCCTGTACAGCTGCAACATGACCTTCCAACTCCTGTACTCAATACTCTGACCAATAAAGGAAAGCATACCTTCTTCACTATCCTATCGCCCTGCGACTCCACCTTCAAGGATGTATGAACCTGCACTCGAAGGTCTCTTTGTTCAGCAACACTCCCTAGGACCTTACCATTAAGTGTATAAGTCCTGCTAAGATTTGCTTTCCCAAAATGCAGCACCTCTCATTTATCTAAATTAAACTCCATCTGCCATTTCTCAGCCCATTGGCCCATCTGATGAAGATCCCGTTGTAATCTGAGGTAACCTTCTTCGCTGTCCACTACACCTCCAATTTTGGTGTCATCTGCAAACTTACTAACTGTATCTCTTACGCTCGCATCCAAATCATTTATGTAAATGACAAAAAGTAGTGGACCCAGCACTGATCCTTGTGACACTCCACTGGTCACAGGCCTCCAGTCTGAAAAACAACCCTCCACCACCACCTTCTGTCTTCTACCTTTGAGCCAGTTCTGTACATCTCATATTAGATCCTTTAGTTAAGGTGGAGAAAGACACCAAATATGTGCTGTGAGGTCTGGTCCATGAACTTTTGCAAAACTCTTTCCCATAAACAGTGACCTGATTCAAAATGTCATAATGTTAATTTGTACAATGTCCTCACTGCATGTCCTATAAAACCACTATGTCATGAATCCTCAATCTGAACTGATTTGATGAGTTTAGTGAAGGAAAAGAAAACCCCACCAAATTAAGTTTTTGTGAAAATGAAATCGGAGCATTACTGATTACAGAGAATATCATTGGGATTCTTTTTATCAAGACGTCAAAATGACCTAGCTTAACATGTAAATCATGATAATTAAAGAGTAAACGCTAATGGTTTTCTTTCAGAAGGGAGGAGTCTGATGACTGTACACAATCAAATACTCTACAAGTTATTTGTGATAGGAAACAGTGTCCACTTCTTTCAGCTGGATCTTCATGGATTTGATAAGGTTCTCTGATCTTTAAAAATGGCCATCAGGGTTGAGTTGTAGAAATCCCAAACCCATTTCCAACAAATTAAATCTTTGCTGACAGGAGAAAGAGATGTGGTCACATTCACACAGGAGGGAGGCATGCTCAGCAGAAACATTTGTACTCAATATTAGGCTTAAATGGACATCGTTTTGGCTGTTCCCAGGACATTGTGTGGAATTCTGGTCACTGCATGACAGCAAGGATGTGATTGCACTGGAGAGATACAGGGGAGATTCAGCAGAATGTTGCTTGGGGTGGAGCAGTTTAGTAATGAAGAGAGGCTGGATAAGCTCAGATTGTTATCTTTAGAGCAGAGAAGGCTGAAAAGGGACCTTATTGAAGTGTATAATATTATGAGGGACAGGAACCGGGAGGAACAGAAAGCAACTGTTCCCCTTAGTTAACAGTTCTTCAATAATGTGGGTCATAATTTCGAAGTAAAGGCAGGTGGTTTAGAGGGAATTTTAAGGAAATGATTTTTCACCCAAAGGGTGGTGTAAATCTGAAAAGCACTGCTTGGGAGGATTATTGAGGTAGGAATCCTAACAAACATTAAAAAGTTTGAGGTTAAAAAGGATTGGCACTTGAAATGTCATAATATTCAAGGCTATGGGCCAAATGCTGGAAAGTGTGACAAGTGCAGATTTACAGTAGTTTTTATGGGTGTAGACTTGATAGGCAGAATGGTTTCTTCTGTACTGTATGATTCTTTGGTTAACACCGGTGTGGCAGTTATTAGTTGATGGAAAAGAGGTAAATGCTCTTAATGGGTGGGTAAAGTCTATACAGTTATTTGAAGTTTCAAAATGTCCATTCTTTAAACTTAACAAAAAAGATGGCAGCTCTCAGTGTGAGTTTAAAAAGTGCTCTGTTATACAGTCATAGAGATGCACAGCACGGAAACAGACCTCTTGGTCCAACTCGTCCATGCCGACCAGATAACCCAACCCAATCTAGTCGCACCTGGCCCATATCCCTCCAAACCCTTCCTATTCATATACCCATCCAGATGCCTTTTAAATGCTGCAATTGTACTAGCCTCCACCACTTCCTCTGGCAGCTCATCCCATACACGTACCACCCTCTTAGTGAAAAAGTTGCCTCTTAGGTCTCTGTTGTTATGCTTTGATTGACAGGTGTGAGATATTAAAAAGCAGGAGAATTTGTTTGTGCAGTTTCAATAGAATCTTTGTTGACATTTTCCCAAGTCTAGCGTTAGGTCATTATGAATGCTTTTCTGAGAAATTATTTGGTTATACAAAACCTGAATATTGCTGAATAAAGCAACTTTTTGTTAAAGTTTTTACATTCAACCTTGCACCCATCTCCCAGGAGTGAAAAATCATGTGTTTCTAAGAACTATTGCTGAAGTAGATGTACTGAGTCAGGAGATTACCTGACTTGATATCTACCTTAAAGCCAAAACCAGCTGTATTCTCCTTTCTTAAATGTGTTAATTTAATCCTGTAAAAATGTCTGTGTTTCCCCCATTACACAATAGACAGTAGAAAATAGGTGCAGGAGTACGCCATTTGGCCCTTCAAGCTAGCACTACCATTCATTATGATCATGGCTGATCATTCACAATCAGTATCCTGTTCCTGCCTTATCCCCATAATCCTTGATTCCACTATCGTTAAGAGCTCTACCCATCTCTTTCTTGAAAATATCCAGAGAATTGGCCTCCACTGCCTTCTTGGGCAGAGCATTCCATATATCCACCACTATCTGGGTGTTGAAGTTTCTCCTCAACTCTGTTCTAAATGGCCTACCTCTTACTTTTAAACTGTGTCCTTTGGTTCTGGACTCACTCATCAGTGGAAACATGCTTCCTGCCTCCAGAGTGTCCAATCCTTTAATAATCTTATATGTCTCCTCTCAACCTTCTAAACTCATGTGTGTACAAGCCCAGTCGCTCAAATCTTTCAACATATGATAGTCCCGCCTTTCCAGGAATTTACCTCATGATCCTATGCTGCATTCCCTCAATAGCCAGAATATCCTTTCTCAAATTTGAAGACCAAAACTGCACACAATACTCCAGGTGCAGTCTCACCAGGGCCCTGTACAGCTGCAGAAGGACCTCTTTGCTCCTATACTCAATTCCTTTTGTTATGAAGGCCAGCATGCCGTTAGCTTTCTTCACTGCCTGCTGTACCTGCATGCTTGCTTTCATTGACTGATGTACAAGAACACCTAAATCTTGTTGTACGTCCCCTTTACCTACCTGACTCCATTTAGATATATATTGAAACTCTATAAATACTGAGGCCCTCGGTTTCTTCATTAACACATTTATTAAACAGGAAGCCTTATCATTAGAGTTCATTTTAAAAGTGAAACTTAACAGCATTGCAGTTTTAAAGCAGTTTAGAAATTAACTTGGAAACGTTGAGACATTGCAAATGCAGTTATGGTGTATCGGTTTATATATTGCACCTCAAAGCTCTCATGAAATCAAATACTTTATGACATGTAATTCTAATGTCACTACTCATCAATCTGTGGATTCACGTTTCTGTCTCCTAATTCTCTAAAAGCTACAATGGCCATCAGTTCAATTCAATGGATCAGTTCAACTCTCTGTTAGAGCAGCTTCAAGCTAATTTCCACAACTGTGTTTTTAAACTGATTGTTTAAAATATATCACGAAAAAAAATCAACAAAATGTGGTTACAAATAAATTAAAACATTCTATGCCTTCTCTGGTACAGCATTTTTAAATATTAGAATTGTAAAGACCAGATCATATCACTTTTTGGTTTGGTTATGTGCTGAAATGGGAAAAGGGCCTTTCGCAAAATCAAAATTTATTGAACATAATGTAAGCATTGTTTGCACTGTTGTTTGTTTAATCAGTGGGGCAGCTTACTATCAGCGCA
The DNA here is from genome assembly GCF_004010195.1 of Chiloscyllium plagiosum. NCBI lineage: Eukaryota > Metazoa > Chordata > Chondrichthyes > Orectolobiformes > Hemiscylliidae > Chiloscyllium > Chiloscyllium plagiosum. The sequence goes on along the minus strand of NC_057723.1, from coordinate 29,458,074 downwards.
TGCAAAGTGAGATTCAGCCAGCAACAGGTAGCTGATTGATATGTGGAATGAGGACCAGTTGTGGTGACAAAGACTTCTGCCTGCCAACAACTATGTGATTGGTTTCCAGATAGCTGAGCAGCTTGTGGTGGTGAATGATACAGTTAGAATCCTTTGGACCTCTTGAATGGGAGGTGGTGTCCTTTTCTCTACAACAAAAATACCTAAACCATGAAGAAAGCCAGGTTATTTTCCCTCACGAGTTACTGTAAACCATTTTTAAAAAATCAATATATTAGAGATTTTGCAATTTGTGAACCAGCCGCTCTGTGTCTCTCACGAGCAAGCGGAGGGACTTGAAGAGGAAAGATCATGAAATAGCAAATTCTGGCAGGCCGAAAGCATTATCTCAATGAAAGCTGTGGACATGGACCATTAAACTATCTTCCTAATCTTTCCTTCCACCCATAACAACAATGAATGTATTTTCGTCTCTCTGTTTTGTGTGTAGTTTTCTAAAGGGGATAGAATTTTAACCAATAGAGTTATTTGTCGACAGTTCATTATTGTTCACCTATAGTTGGAATCTATTTGTAATAAATAATAATTTTTGTTCAGTACAGAAATCTAGTCTATGCTTTCTATCAACCTGGGTCTAAAAAGACAGGTAAATTTGAGACTTTTTTGTCCTTTTATCAATTATCTGTTTACCCATTTCATAGTTTTATTGCATCCTTACATCTCCTTATGTGGTTCAGTGTCTTCCTATATGTTCCTATGGTGTGCCTTGAGCTACTTTGCTATGCTAAAGGCAATACATTAAATAGAAGTTGTCATTGTAGTTGTTGAGACTATGATCTAGAAAGAAATACTTGCATTTGTATTGCACGTGATATCATCTCTAAAGATGATTGGAGGCGGCACAGTGGTTAAGACTGCTGCCTCACAGCACCCAGGTCCCAGGTTCAATTCTAGCCTTGGGCGACTGTCTGTGTGGACTTTGCACATTCTCCCCGTGTCTGCGTGGGTTTCCTCCGGGTGCTCCGGTTTCCTCCCACAATCCAAAGATGTGCAGGTCAGGTGAATTGGCCACGCTAAAGTGCCCATAGTATTAGGTGCATCAGTCAGAAATGGGTCTGGATGGGTTACTCTTCGGAGGGTCGGTATGGACTTATTGGGCCGAAGAGCCTGTTTCCACACTGTAGGGAATCTAATCTTAAAGTGCTTCACAACCAGTGAGGCACAAATCAACTATAGTCACTGCTGTGTTATAGGAAATGGGGTAGTTAATTTATACACAGCTCGGTCTCACTAACATCAATGAGAAATTGCCATATCATTTGTGTTTTGATTAGTTGAGGCATAAATATTAGACAAATGCAAAGGGAGAGTTCCCTTGACGCCCTTCAAAAGAATGCCCTTTCAAAAAAAAATCAATTAAAAGGGGCCTCAGTTTATTATCACATTTGAACAATAGTAGCTCTGTCCCTAACACCAGAAGTTCATAACATATTGGAGCAGAGAGAGGCGATTTGGCACATTAAGTTTGTTTTACCATTCAATATGATTTGGTAATCGTCAACTCCACTTTTGTATCTCTTCCCTATAACTCCTGATTCCCTCACTGAATAGAATCATGGAGTTTTACTATATAGAAGAAGGCCATTCGGCCTACAGGTATGTCTGTACCAGCTCCCAATCTCTATAACTGACTAAATTCATCACTTTAAAATATATATCCGGCTCTCTTTTGAAACCTACCATGGAGTCTGCCTCCACCACTCCATCAGACAACACATTCCAAATCTAAACAACTCTCCAAGTAAAGAAGTTTTTCCCTATTTTACTCCTAATTGTTTTGTTGACAAACTTGAAATTGTGATCCTTAGTTACTGACATACCAATTAGTAGAAGCAAAATATACTTCTTTATCCTGTCAAAAATTTTCATAACTTTTTGAAGATCTCAGTAAAGTCACCACTTAACCTTTTCTGCTCCAAGGTGAATGCGCCCAACTAAGCAATGTATCTTTCTCAGCCCTGAATACACTTTACGACCCAATCTCTAAAGCCTGCTGCAATGAAGAATTCCACAGACTCACTACCTTCTGAGTGTAGAAATTCCTCTTCATCTCTTGTAGATTTAATTGTTTAAGTTTTCACCATCATTCATACCTGGGTGTGGTAGGACGGCAGAGCTTAGATTTGATCTGTTGGGTGGGTGATCGCTTAGCTCGATCTGTTGCAAGCTGCCTTCACTGTTGGGCATGCAAGTACTCCTGTTTTGTAGCTTCACTAGGTTGGCATCTCATGTTTAGGTGTTTCTGGTACTGCATTCCTACATTTTTTATTGTATCAGGAGTGATTTCCCAGTCTGATGGTGATGGTGGGCTGGGAAATATTTCTAACCACGAGGTCACAAGTCATGGTGACTGCCATTCTGTAGCTACTGATGGCCCACAGTGCCCCCTGAGCACCCAAGTTTGCATTGCTTCATCTATTCAATTAGTGGAAACAAAATATCCTTCTTCACCCTGTCAAAAATTTTCATAATTTTTTGAAGACCTCAATAAAGTCACCTCTTAATCTTTTCTGCTTCAAGGTGAATTAGCCCAAATAAGCAATGTATCTTTCTCAGCCTTGAATACAGTGGTAGAGGCTTACAAATTGATGGAGGGTGTCCTCAATATGAAGGTGGAGGTTAGTCCTCACAAAGACTGCAGCAATCACTCCTACCAATACTGTCATGGACAGATGTATCTACAGCAGGTAAATTAATGAGAATGAGGTCAAGTAAGTCTTTCCCTTTTATTGGTTCCTCATCACCTGCTATAGACTCAGTCAAACAACTATGTCAGAGGTGGTGCAAAAAAATCACTTTTGGAGGTGGACACTCTGTGTCTTTGTCACCCTCAGCACATCTTTCGATCAGCGAAGTACTAATTCACAAGCCAATGGGCTGGTAGATGGTGAGCAACAGGTTTCCTTGCCTATGTTTGACTTGATGCAATGTGGCTTCATGGGGTCTACAGTCAATATAAGGACTTTCAGGGCATCTCCTTACTGATGATATACCACTATGCTGCCATCGCTGGTTGTCTTTTCTGGCAGTTGGATAGGACATACTCAGGGATACTGGTGATCACGCCTGGCATATTGTCTGTAAGGTCTGGTTCTGTGAGTACAACTGTGACAGGCAGTTCCTTGTCAGTTTGTGGGACAGCTTTCCCATTACTGGCACAAACCTCTAGAATCTGGATTCGAGGCAATGATCCTTCGAAGCAGTTCCAGCGTTCCACTTTTGGCGATTGGCATGCTGGTACAGGTCACAATGGTGATGTCTGGTTCCTGAAGTCACTGCCATGCACAGTCCTTGGAAGTCAGCGCAGAGGAAAAAGAATTGGAGGAAACACTGCCCTAAAGTGTCATTTCTGCTGCCTAGATCAATACCGGGTGGTTTGTCCACTTTCACTCTTCTGTCCAGACATCACAGTGTTTCGTACAACTGAGTGGCTTGCTAGGCCATTTCAGAACACATTGCTAAATTAATTAATAACTTAAATTCAAACCTAGATCCCTTAGGACTGAAGTGCTAAGGTGTATATTTAATAATGTAGCATTGTGGATCTATGACTCAAAACGAGAGCATTTTCTGATTGCACACTCCTGGAACACAGCTTTGCTGACCGGAAGCTCACGTGGAGAATTCTAGTGTAGTGTATTTCCTATAATATTCCATCCCTTAACTGTACATACCAACCTTGGAGAATGAGGCTTCACAATATGAATGCACTTTGAGAAAACTGATTCAAAATATTATAACTAAAAACTAAATCATGGAGCTGATGACCTAGTTGTATTATTGTTAGACTATTAATCCAGAGAGGAGAAAGTGAGGACTGCAAATGCTGGAGATCAGAGTCAAAAGTGTGGTGCTGGAAAAGCACAGCAGGTCAGGCAGCATCCGAGGAGCAGGAGAATCGATGTTTTGGGCATAAGCCCATTTCCTGATGAAGGGCTTATGTCCGAAATGTCGACTCTTCTGCTCCTCAGATGCTTCCTGACCTGCTGTGCTTTTCCAGCACCACACTCTTGACTCTGTTAATCCAGAGACCCTGGGAATCTCTCGTTTGAATCCTACCATGGCAGATGGTGGGATTTGAATTCAATAAATATCTGGAATTAGGAGTCTAATGATGATCATGACACCACTGCCAGAAAAACCCATCTGTTTCACTAATGTCCTTGAGGAACGGAAACGGTTTTCTTTACCTGGTCTGGCCTACATGTGACTCCAGACCTACTGCTATGTTGTTGACACTTAACTGTTTTCTGGTCAAATAGGGAGAGGTAGTTAATGCTGGCCTAGCCAGTAATGTCCAAATCCCATGAATAAAGAATAAAATATGTGTGCAGTCATTAGAAATGAACTTTTCAAGAGTAACAATCTATTATGCGGTGAACTTGAATACTGCTAATTATAATTTATAAATTGGTAAGATATTTTGTTGCGATGTGTTACGATGAGTTCAATGCATTTTAATGCTTACCACAAGCAATGCAATTTAACTTAGCAAATTTGCATAAAAAATTCCTGTAGGCAGTGAGTGTCAAGTTTTGAATACTTCTGAGTGATATCAAGACACTTGCCACAAATAATCATTGGAAAGAACAATTGAATGTTATTCTCTCCTAGGTTTCTCCCTTGTACTTTTGCCAATTAATGCTAGTGCATAATTCCACTGTGTCAGCAACCACGATGACATTTGAGAACCAGTTCATATGTGGCACTTTTGGCTGAATCTGCCTCTCACAAGTCAGTTTCTTCAGCCTACACCAAGGTGCACCATGTGAAAGTGCTGCATCCGCAATGGATTTGTTACATGTCCATCATCTTATGCAGATGGCAGGATGCTGATACTCGTAACCCAGTAACTAGTAACTAGTAATTCACTCAACTCATTGTTCTTGAATGCATGGCCATTGTTGGCAGGCTACACAAATGTGGATATTTGTTTGAGTATCTTCAATTGTGCCCAAACATGTCGTTTTCAGCAAGGATTGTTGGATAGCCAATAAGAAAGGGAACTCTGGATTTGACCTGTCTTGATTTACCTATCCATTAAGACCCCATAATCCTTCATTGTTACATCTACTTGATGTTTAAATTGTTTCAGTGTTTTTTTTTGTCTATACTACTTTTTCTGGCAGTTCACTACAAGTGCTGATCATTGCTTTCCTTGAAAGGCATTTGATAACAGTTACTGTTTACTAGCTTCAACATATGTTTCCATGTCCTACTTTCAGTGCTTTAGTTAAAATACTATGTGAGAATAACTTTTTCTGTCTTGTTTAATGCCCTTCTCCAAAAGATCAGTACCTCTTGTAGAAGCCGCAAAATCCAACTCCATTCAGTCTTTTCTCATAACTCAGATCCTTGAGACTGTTCATTGAATTTTCCTGCCTATCTCCCATATATTAGAATTAATTGTCTTAAACTCATCTTCTATTCATTTGTTCAATCAGATATTGTCATGAATTCTGTAACTTTTAGGATGGCAACATTAATTTTCACTGTTCCTTCTAGTTTAATGATGATAGTGTTGCATTTATACCCTCACCTTGTAAAGTAGTATTTACTCAATTTGGCAAATGCTCCATGCACAGATATTCTTGAATGTGTTCCTCAAAATTATTCCATTATTTAACGTGGAATTGAGACTAAGATTATAGGAGTTATAGTTCTGTAGTTTTTTGTGTCTAATTAGTTATCCCTTTTGAATATGGGCACTACATCTGCCTGTTTCCAATCTACCAGTGCCTCCCTATAATCAGTCAATGAACCACAATTCTGAGTCCATTAACTTTAATGACTTGATGAAAAGAGATAAGCTCATACACAAGCCACATGAAAACACACACCAACCATTCCCCTTTTTCTGCCTTGATCAACTACTGACATTAGTGTTTGCTCAAGTAATGTATCACACTGCATTCTGGGTAAGGGACACTAACTTAGATCTCTCTTCGTTACTTGCAGGCACACCCTTAAAACTCATTCATATAGTTTAGCAGGCAGCCTCCACTGAGTTGAAAACTTCAGCTGTCTTTCATCATCTGGGGACATCAGTCAAATGTGAGACAAATTCCCCTATCTTTTGCATGACAGCATCTTTTAGAGAATCTTGAATCAGGGTGTCTAGGTATAAAAGGTTTAATGTTGAGGGTTGCATTAATCACTGTTAACAATGATGATGTTACATGGATTCTGTGAGGGAATTGCTTTGGATTTTGAAAGAGTAAGACCGAACATTGAGGTCTTCCCCACAGACTCAGTAACAATGTATATCATGCCAGTATAACCTGTACCTAGTTGCTAACATGCAACAAACTGCATCTTATTTAAGGTAAGAGCTTCTTTTCTTCAGGGTTTCTGGTGGTTTAACACTACCACACCATCCTAGCAAACCCTTTATCAGGGAAAGAGGACAGAGGCAGCAAATGTTCCACATGGATCTTAAACCATGATGAGCTGTTGTGAGGATACATCTTAGAGCAATGGTTAATCCTGTGTACAGTTCCACTGTGCCTGCATTGTGGAAATGGATGAAAAACTGAGTCTAAAATTTTGTGTAGAGGGAGAGGCTCCATCCTGTAACCTGGCTCCCACCAATGTTGTGGAAGCAGGGGTGGTGGGGCCATGAGTTCTAATTTGCCCACCCCTGGTTCACAGGTAGCTGCACTTACTTGATTGAGGTGTCCAAAACATTATTTCTGCACTTTACAACTGCTAAGAGAAAGTCTAAACTTAAAGACATTTGGTAAGAAGTAGGGTGTTCTTTTTGGAAAAGTCTGAAAAGGGGCAGTAGGAGGTGCTGATCAAAAGCTTGGCCAACTGAGGAGATGGAGGGATTTCTAGAGTGTTGGGTTTAAGCAGGTTAAGGTACTGCTACCTGCTTAACAGTCTTTTTGGTTGAAGCAGCCTTTCACCTGTACCACCACCAATCTTGTATTATATTCAGGGCAACCAATATGATCTACTCTACATTGGAGAAATCAAACAGACACTGGGTGACTGTTTTGCAGAACATCTCAAGTCTGTGTGCAAGCATGAACCCCCCCCCCCAACTTTCTTGTAGCCAGTCATTTAAATACAGTCTCTGCTCGCACGCCCACGGTCTGTCCTCTGCATACTGCAACGCTCCACTGAATCACAGTGAAAACTGGAGGAGCAATATCTCCTCTTCAAACACTTAATAATCTTCTGACCTCAATGTTGAGTCCAATACCTCTTAAATTGTGAACCCACTTCTTTTAGCTTTGCTTGTTATGTTCTCTGTCACCATGTCCTCCCTTCCCCACTCCCCACCAGTGGCATTATCTGTTCTTTCCAGTCTGGCAGTCAGACACACCATTGATTTGTCATTCTCGCAGTCTGATCACTTAATTCGAACTATCAAGATACTTTCTACTCAGCACTCCAACACACCTCCCCCAACCCTCAACCAACATCAGCACCCCCCTCTAACCACCCCCCCCAATTATTGCATAAATGTTAACGCCTCCAGATTTCACTTCAGCCTTAAAGTTAGCTTGCTTTCTCTCCATGGATGCTGCCTGCCCGAATGTGATCTCCAGCACTTGTTTTCAGTACAGATTCCAGCATCTGCAGTAATTTGCTCCTATCTAGTGGGACACTGGTTTGAGTTAGGACATTCACGGAGTGACAGGTATCCTGTCCAAATAGGGGTGGTAGTAAGGCTCTCAAACCTAAAGGTGCAATCAAGACACTCTCAAAGATACAGGCATTAGTATGGAACAGGTTAGGTGAAATGGATTTTTGAGTGAACTCAAGTTTACAGAAGGTGGAGAATGAGATATCAGGCAGAAGCATCTGAGCAGTTAAATCAGCTAACATGGATGAATGTTTTGGCAGCTGAAGTGCTGATGATCATAATAGAAATGATCAATTTGTGCAACTGGAAACTGGCAATCTTTGACGGGTAGGATCAAGTTGTGGAAATACAACTCGGTAGAATACAATACCAAGGCTATAGTTGGTCTGGTTTAACCTAAGACAATTCTAATGAGAGTTATAGAATTTGTAGCAATGATACGATCATAAGGGTTTTTGTCTTGCTAACATTTAGCTGGGGGCAATTATGGTGGTCCCATTCACAGCTGGATAATGGAGACAGCGGAAGGGTTGGGTGAGGTTTTGGAGAGAGACACCTTAGCCTGGATGTCACATCACATCTTTGTTTTTTATTGACTGCCATTAGATATGAAAAGAAAATCTATACTCGTCTTACTCCTGATATTACAAAAACCTCTCCTTAAACACAGCCAGATTTGAGAGAGTTAGGTGATTGTAGCGACTTGATCAAACCCATACTCCAATACAGAGCTCATAATAGATGCCGAATGCAGCTCCAAATAAGACCCCACCCTTTGTGCAGTTTCCGCAACATAACTTTTAATTACTCGATATCAAAGGAACAGCTGTTATCCATAATGTCACAATGGACAATTAATCCAATCCTGTGCATTACCATTACTGTCCCTTTTAAAGGGGATCTGTAGGCCCTTAAAAGCTGTTGTTTCCCAGGACATTGTACACCCCCCTCCAGGCAAACTCTCTGAGCAAACTCTTCCTGTTCCACTTGACAATACAAATTCGGAGGAAGGACATTTCAAAATTCATTGCACTTTGATTGCTGAGAGGAGAGCCAGCTGAATCTTATTTGTTTTCCCTGTAACAGTGAGGCGTATATGCATTTAAATCAAGGTATAATTTATTTCCTTGCATTTTGGAACAAACCAAGCCTTCCACTGTTACCTTTCACCTGTTCACACCACAGTGAGGAGAATAGGACAAGTAAACATGCAGCAAATTGCAAAATGCACACATCAGCTCAGCAGAATCAATCCCTTCCAGCACCTGTGGTTGTCAGTTTTCACTCTTTCTGCCAGGTGACCTGGCCAAGAAGAGTGAAAGCTACATTGTAAATTACGGAAATGACATTCTTCCGGCTGAAAAACAGCATAAAAACATCAGTCACTGGGTTTGCAGGCTTTTTTCAAAACCTCAGTGAGTGAGCCAACACTTTACCGGCATCCAAGATAAATTCTATTTCATATATCTGCACAGGCCCAATTGTTAGGAAAGTGATTTTACAAGTGAATAATGTTACAGATTTCTAACATCCCTTTCAAATTAAGATTCCACTCAGAATGAGTGAATTGGACAATAATTTCCCAATCTCTACATCCCGCCTCAGGCGACTGACTGTGTGGAGTTTGCACATTCTCCCCGTGTCTGCGTGGGTTTCCTCCGGGTGCTCCGGTTTCCTCCCACAGTCCAAAGATGTGCAGGTCAGGTGAATTGGCCATGCTAAAAATTGCCCGTAGTGTTAGGTAAGGGGTAAATGTAGGGGTATGGGTGGGTTGCGCTTCGGCGGGGCGGTGTGGACTTGTTGGGCCCAAGGGCCTGTTTCCACACTGTAAGTAATCTAATCTGTGCATTCTCCATTAGCCAAGATCAACAACCTAATTTTCAACATTCATTGATCATTGTTTTTTCTAAAACTAGGCACCTGTATGAATGTAAGTATAGGTATAAACTCAACTGATTCTATTTCTAAGGCTTTGGACAGAACTAAGTTGACCAGTTTTTTTCCCATTGCTTTCCCACGTAAATCCCTAGCTCCAGATTGATTCAGGAATCAATCCAATTTCCTTCCAGATACATTAACTGAACCATCATTCACTAGGTGGCAGTCTGTTCCAAGTTCTAGTTTGAGTTATGTGAGGCTGTATGTGATGGTAGTATCTTGAAATGGCTGCCACCCATGAACGCACATAGAATTACGTTGCCTACCTTGGCTGTGTTGCTCTGAGTTTCAGTTATTAAGATGCAGGAATAAGATATTCGACCCATTAAACCTGCTCATTATTCAATAACACCAAGGCTGATCTGATTGTGGTCTCAACTCCAATTTCTTACCAGCTCCCTATTATCCTTGACTCCCTTGTAGATCCAAAATCAGTCTAATGCAGCCCTGTATATATTCAATTACCCAGCCTCTGCTGCTTTCTGGGTTGAGAATTCCAAAGATCAATCACTCTCAGAGGAGAAATTCCTCCTCACCTCCGTCTTAAATTGGTGAATGCTTATGATTAAACTGTGTCTCCAAGTTCTGATTACCCATGAGTCTTTGCATATTAGTAGAAAACAGTCT